>NW_026705815.1:0-316537 GCF_029867415.1 Vicia villosa | reverse complement strand
CCATAGTGACTTGAGAAAAAGTTACCCCCTGATTTGGAGTAAACTGTGAACTTTGTGCAGCAGGCGCTTCAGTTGTAACTGTTTGAACCCCAGAGAAATTATGGCGAAATCCTGTACCAAAGCTGAAAGGCGTGCCCCAACCTTCTGGCATGGAGAAAGATGGAATACCGAACGCAACTGTAGAAACTGGAGTTGTGACTTCAGATGTTACCGTTGCTTGACTGTTGGGTGGCGGCGGCTGATTTTGTGCGGCCATTAAGGAGTCAACCAGAGTAGTGAGACTTTCCAACCTTTCCTGAAGGGTGGTCACCGTACCACGAAGCTCAATATTCTCTTGTTCAGAGTGTTCCATTACTCTTCTTCTGTTTGAACGAGTATTGTATCTGTGATTTGATTGCGAGCGCGGTCGAGAAACTTTGAGACGCGACAGCTTGACGATCTATTGGAGAAAGATCCAAAAGATGAGACTCTATACAACAGACTCGATATGCAGAATGATGTATGCAAAAAGAAATTTATGATTTTTCCAAACATTTTAAAGATTATTTCCTTGCAAACATTTGAACACAAACTATTCTTTTATTCATTCATTTTTTATTACAATAATGGGAAATGTTACAACATTGGAGCGTAGCTCCTTACAGAATCAAATGATACATGAAAATTTAAATAAATCCTAAGCATCTTCATCAGACGAAGAACCAAATGCATTGTGCAACTTGAGCTTCATGATTTCTTTCCCATAGCGAGCTTTCAACTCGGCCTTTTCAGCTCTCAGCTTGTCAACCACATTCTTCCAATTGTCAGGTATCGGAGCGTTGCTTGTTGAGCCTTCAAGCTTTTTCTTGCTTTCTTTGATGTATCTTCTGATTGCGGCATCTTTCCGACGGATCTTCTCATCTTTGTTCATGAGCCATCCATCCTGATAATAGAGAGTTTCTTCGTGTTCTTTCACTTGTTTCTTCAACTTTCTATTTTCCACATCAGTTCTTCGAAACTTTTCTTTCCAAGCGTCTTTCTCTATCCTCATCTTGGTCAAAGTGTCTTGGTATTCCTCCATAGTGGGAATGTTGGGTCGTTGAGGCACCACAGGGAACATGGGTTTTTCATAATCATAAGGCATTTGAAACTCCCTTGCTCTTTTCCTTACCCAACAGGTGTAGGCGCTCGTAGCGATACAGTTCTTTGTCTCACCTTTTTCTTTCCATCGGATGTCGTACCAGGCTTTCACCATTTTTGTTTTCAACCCCTGAGGATCATTTCCTTCCTGATAAAAGTAACTTTCCACTGTAGGTCCAATGGGTTTAGTTGAATTTGCATACCCGAGTTGTCGTCGGGCTAGGACTGGATTGTAGTTAATTCCTCCTTGTGTACCAATGAGGGGTACGTTGGTGAATTCTCCACAACTTTCAATGGTTTCTGTACCGCAGCGAGCCAAGGTATACCACTGAATATCATTATTAGTAAGAGACTTAAGTCTTTGAGACCATCGCAAACCTTCCCGGTTTTCCGTGAAAATGGGAGACTTAGGTAAGTGTGAAACAATCCATTTAAACAACAGAGGTGCACAACATACAATAATTCCACCACCTTGGTGATTCATATGATGGACGGAGAAATACATGTCACCAAGCAGAGTCGGAACGGGATTTCCATTCAAAAAGACCTTTATGGCATTGATATCAATGAAGTCGTCGATATTGGGAAACAAAACCAACCCATAGATGAGCAAGGCTAGTACAGCTTCGAAAGCTATCATGCTACCAGTCTCGATGAAGTCAAAGGCTTTCTTTATTAGAAACTGTGAAGGCAAACCTGGAAGGTTTCCTTTGGTAGTCCAATTACTCTCTACTTCAGATTTCTTCAGGTGAGTTCCTGTTGCAATGACTGGTGACTTAGGAATGGCTCCCAAACCATTGAAAGGTATTTTGTCAGACACAGGAATACCCAAAAGATTGGCATATTCTTCCAAGGTTGGTACCAACTGATAGTCTGGAAAGGTAAAACACCGGTAGACGGGATCATAAAACTGAACCAGAGTTTTGAGAAGCCCTTCATCAACATGAGTGTTCAAAATAGGCAAAAGCTTTCCATGGCTTTTCCTAAAATCAGAAGGATCTTGTACAAAAGATGCTAACTCTTTCAGTCTTTCCACATTAGGCTCTTTGAAACCGTACCTCTTGGTATACCTCTTTTCCATAACTTAACCCTATAATGTTTGCAAAGAAAATTCTCTAAATTTTTGGAAAAATCATGTTTTTATGGAAAAAGATTTTTTTAATGAATGTATGAATGCATGGATGCATGGATGCCACATATTCAAACATGGTAAAGCAAACATGGTAGCGCAAACATGGTAACATGGTACTACAAACATGGTATACAGACATGGTAACACAAACATGGTAACGCATAGGTTCAAAAGTCCAGAGTCACGAGCATGAGGTCAGAGAACCAAAAATGGGATAGATCTAGTTAATCACCTGCAAAACATGTTCTGCTGATACGTCAGAGTCTACATTTTTCTTTCGGATATTACCGGCTTTCCACAATTAAACTCATGAGCCAGTAATATTCTCAAGAAAAACTCGTCTGAGTGTGGTTCTCCGCATGACAACTAATCCAAGTCTTCACCTGAATAGTTTCTGCACCACAACCTAATAAGGCCAGGATGGGTTGGGGTTCTACGGTCTCTCAGCTTCTACAGTTCAATGAAAGCAATAATGTCTTCGCAATTAACTCGCTAAACATATATTACAAACAAGGAACCTCCACTGAGCGGAAGGATTCTCACGTGCGCCTGCACATGACTATACCCTCCACCTAATTTCTTATGTGTACTTAATCCGGGTTAGGATTTGTCCATAATGTATCACTTGTAACAGAATCCACACAAGTAACAGAACCAAAGAATCAAACAAGAACATAATAAAAATAAAACAAATAGAAATAACCCTTTCTTTGGAAACAATAAAAAGATGGTCCCCAGTGAAGTCGCCATTTTTCTGTCGCGGGAAAAATCGTTGTCTTTTTTTTGGGATGAGACACCTGATGCCTTCTTTGGGCTCGAGTGCTCAAAAAATGATTTTTCTTTTGTACGGACCAAACTTTTTATTGTTTCCAAAAGAGGAAAAGGAAAAAAGCTGCAATAACCTTAAAAGTGGGGGAGAGATCTTGGGTAAGAGGGTTGGTTATACGAAGGGAAGGTATTAGCACCCAACGTATCTATAGTACTCTATAGGTTTCTTTGTTTTATTTATTCCATTCTTGTGGAGGTTCTTGTGAAATAGGTGGGACCTAAGGTGTTTGTTTGATTATGCTCGCAAAGATCATCGCGATCCTCTGCATACATATCCCTTAGAGGGAATCAGAGCATCTGTAGCTCGGGGTCTACGGGTGCTAAGGTTTGATTGGTTTTTTTTTGTTTTGTTTTGCTCGCCAAGGATCGACCTTGTGCCTACGTATTCTCAAAGGGATGTTGAGAAAGTCAGAGCAATCGTAGTTCCCACTTATGCTAGTGGAAGCAAAGGAAAATAGACAAATGTCGTCTAAATGCTAGATGTATCTAATCTATATCATCACATACATCTGTTAGATTTTGTTTGAAAATCTTTTCATTATAAGCCCGGGGCCATGCCACTTAGGGTGCTTAGAATGATAAAGATGTTTTTGTTTAACCAGCCTTGTGGCAAAAGTTTCAATGAAGTCAGCCTTGTGACAAAAACTTTGATTAATAAGCCAGCCTTGTGGCAAAAGTTTCAATGAAGTCAGCCTTGTGACAAAAACTTTGATTAATCATCCAGTACGGTGGTAAAACAGTTTGATTGATTAGCCAGCCTTGTGGCAAAAAGAAAGTTGGATTGATTAGCCAGCCTTGTGGCAAAAAAGTTTAATTGATTGATTGATTGTTTGTGATGATATAAAAGAGATACTCCTAGCATAGAGATGAAAAATGTCTAATCTCCTAGGGTATTTGATTTGGATATTGGGGATGCTTATAAGAAGCCCGTGGGTCCTTGTACGAAGCCCAAGAGGAGGCTATCCGAGGGTCCTTGCATTGTAAGCCCAAGAGGAGGCTATGGGAGGGACAATCCAGGGTCCTTGCATTGTAAGCCCAAGAGGAGGCTATGGGAGGGTCACTCGTTTGTACAAAGCCCAAGGGGAGGCATGGTATAGTTGGTTTGAGCTCTTAGAGCGATTTCACCGGGAAACCATACTCTATGTCCTAACCTAAACTAGTGGAGATTCTTTGCACGAAGCCCAATAGGAGGCTATGGGGAACCTAGTGTTGTACTAAGTTGAACAAGCACACATATCACATATATGAACAAACATGAACAAGTATGAACAAACATGAACAGGTATGAACAATTATATATATATATGACAAAGTGTGTGTATATAATGGAGTTTATGAAGGAAATATACCTGTAAGCATGATCCATTTGTATACACGGGGCTCGGGACTTACACTCGGGGAGAGGTCCGCTTGAGTTTATTCAAAGCTATGTAAACAGGTATTTACAAAAAGGGCTTGGGACTTATACCTACATGGAGGCCCATGGTATATTTTTGGGAAGATTTAAAGTAAACCTTCATTTTTGGTTTGTTATTCAAAGTTAAAAAACACATTGATTGAGATATGTACAAAAGGCGTACAATGAAATACCTAATTTCATGTACTAGAGTGGGTATGTACAAAAGGGCTTGGGACTTATACCTACGTGGAGGCCCATGGTGTATTTACAAAACATGGTTGATTGTTTATTTACAGGACGCGAGGTTTCGCTTTTGAAAAAACTGTTTGAAGATTTGTTTGAAAAGTTTATTCTGTTTGAAGAAAAACTGTACAAAAAAGAAAAGAAATGGGACTTACACTCTCTAATATTCGAGAGGCCCCTGTTTTATTTTCATAAAACAGGGTGGATGGTTTGAAAAAGATGTGTGATTTGTTGTTAAAAAAACTGTTTGGAAAAGTATTGTTTTGAAAAAGTTTTCTGTACAAAGAAAAACTGTAAAGGGAAAAAAAGAGTGGGTCTTATACTCTCTAATATTCGAGAGGCCCCACTTCATTTTGAAAATCATTTGATCAATTAAAAAGGTTTAATCAATAGTTTCAAAAAGAAATGGTTTATCGTTTTTGAAAAGAATGATCGTTCGTTTTAAAACGATTTGAATTTGAAAGAAATTAACTTAATTAAGTTTAAAACAAGTTTTAATGCTTAATTAAGACCTAAGTGATTAGGGTTTGATCACAAAATATTTACAAGTGATTAGGTTTGAAAATTAAATGAAGAAACAATATTTAAAGTATTTAAAAAACACTTAAAATGTATCATTTTAAACCTAATTAAAAACACATTAAATAAATCTTTTTTTTGTGATTTTTTTTAATATTGTCAAAATAGGTATATTAAATAAGAGGTGTTTAAGAAATGAAGAAAAAATAAGTTAATTTGATGTATTAAATAATTAAATGAAGTTGTAAAAGAAAATGAAAGAAAATAGTGTTAAAAAAGAGGGTTTGGTCTCACAAGGGTTTGAACCCACGACCTGGAGGTTACCAACCAAAACACTTGCCAACTGAGCTGCGCGCGCAGCTTGTAAATAACACGCTTCCATTTAATTATATTTTAAAACGAACCATTTGAATTTCTGAACAAAAAATGGCGCCAAGAACACATCCCTAACTTGATTTTGAATTTTCTGAAAACTGAGTTGTTTTGATCAATCAAAGGGTCTATCTCACTCGGTTTTTCACGAGGAACATGATGGTGGTCTTATAATTCATTTATTTTTACTCTAAGGGGGTCAATTTTGTGATGAACACGAAGAACCCTAAAACTGAAATTCAATGTGAAATCGTGTATGATCATGATATGATGCAATTGATTGAGGGTTATTATTCAGTGATGGTGCAGAAACAAGATGGTAACTTAGTTTTTCATTTATGATGCATGTATGATAGAGTTTGAAGTTCATGAGCACTTACCTTAAAAATGGCAAAACTGAGAATCGAATTCTGCAAATGAAGAGTTCCAGTTGTTGTTTCTTGATCTGAACACCTTCAGTGGACCTTATGGAACATGTTTGGATGCCTGGAGCAATTTGAAAACCTCTTGATCAATCCATGGTACTCGATCTGCAGTATGGTTCAAGTGAGGATCAAGCTAGCTGATTTTGATGTTTCAGATCATGGATAATGGTTGGAACAGTTCATATGAAGTATATGGAGTGTGTTTGGATGGTTAGATTGGACAGATATGGCCTGGTATGAGAATTGATATGTTAAGGCTCATTTTATGCAAACATGGTGGTTGAAGAGTGATTCTGAGATTTAGGGTGATTTGGGGTGTGTGAGTGGATCAAACACATCATATTTGATGTTTATGAGATGTTAGAACCATCACTTTGGCCATAACTCAAAGGGTTTGGAGGTTGAGTTTTCTACCTCTTTGAAAACTATGAAACTTGCAATTCAAGAAAGAAGAGAGAAAACCTATAATTGTGAGGTTTTGGTGTGAATTGAAGAGTGGAAATGACCTCTATTTATAGGCCAAGAGTTCTGAACTCAGACCTTTGCAAGTTGCTTCAAAGTTTGATGATTTGGCTTAAGGGATAGAAAGGAATCTTTTACATTAATGCAAAATGGTTAAAGTGACCAAACCATGGTTAAAACTCTAAGCTTCTTATCTCTTTCCATTCTGATCTCAAATCAGAAAAATATCATTCAATCATTGCTTCTATGCATCATTACTTGGATCATTTGGCAAATTGGTTCATAGCTTTGCAAAAATGGCTTGAAATTTCAAGTGAAAAGTTCACTAATGGCAAAATTCAAAACCATAGCTTCACTCCATATTTTTTCATGCTCTTGGACATTTTGGAAAGCTCATGTTACACACTTCAAAACCCTAGTTGAAAGTTTCTTCAAGACCTTTAAGGAAATGGGTGAAAAAGATCCATGAACTTTGGAGAAAATGAAGTTTTAAGTGAAATTTTCAAAAAGTACCAACTTTGAAGCACCATATCTCTTAAATGGTTGATCTTATGGAAAAATTTTATATGTGTCAAAGTTGTTTATTGGATCAAAATCTACAAATTTCATGTTGGGAGTTTTTTTCAGTTTGTAGGTGAAATTTTGAGAAATTCCCTTCCAAAGTTTGGAAAAAACCATTGAAAAACACTTAGAAAATTTTCTAAGTATGAAAGTCAAACTTTTGACTTTTTGATTCTTGATTGATTTTCTTGATTTTCCTTGATCAAATGACTTCTCATATCATATATTGATGATTCAAAACTTCAAAAGTCATGGTTGACCAAAATTCCCCAAAAGTCAATGGTGATCTTATACAGTTGACTTTTTCAGACGAATCGCGTTTCTAGAGATTTCAAGTGAAACAAGCTATCCTCATCAAATGAATAGTATGAATGGATCATATTGAAGCATTTGAGGATATTGAATCATGATTTGAGTTGTGGCACTATGTCCTGATTAAAAAGTCAGTTGTTCAGTGAATTAGGTCAAAAACCCTAATTGTCGACCTGATGAAATTGATGCCTGTAGGTCTTGAATTGAGATGTAATTTCCATTGCATATTGTCATAGGGATTATTTGAGGATGATTGAAACCTTTGATTGACTTCCTGGGGATTTTTAGGGTTTCCCAAATGTGATCCCTGATTTTAGTCCCTGATAGTTCAAAAAACCCTGATCTGAGGATTTGTCTGATCAATCTTTGTGTAGGAGATGTTCTGAGCCAATGGATTAGGTCAAAATGATGCACTTGGGGTCTTGAGATCATGTCCCAAGTCATTAGGTCAAATCCTGAGCAAAAGTCAAGAGCATGCTGTCTTCAGTCAAAACCCTAATTCAGTCGATTCAAAGCTGTTGAGTTTGTTGAAGTGAATCTCTGAGGACCAAATGTTGATTGTTGATGAAGATAGTTCTTTTGAGATGAAGGGAGAACAAAACCCTAATTGATTGTTACTTGTACTGATGAGTGATTTTCCTGATTAAATCCTGCTGAGTCACAAGTAACAAACACAAGCTATGCAGTCTGTTAGAGATGCAAATGATGCATATGCAGATGATATGAGGTGGTATCTTAGGTCAAAAATTGGGGTATGACATTGAGAGACCGTTTACCGAGTCAGAAATCAAGGAGTCTATTTGGTCGTGTGATGGCAACAAAAGTGCGTGTCCGGATGGCTTTTCTCTAGAGTTCAACAAGAAATTTTGGTTGGTTATTCGTGAGGATCTTGTTAGACTTTGCAATGACTTTCACGCAAAAGGCTCTCTTGTGAAATCCATAACTTTTTATTTTCTAGCGTTGATCCCAAAGAACAAAAATCCGCAAAATATAGGCGAGTACCGCCCTGTTTGTTTGGTGGGAAGTCTTTACAAGATCATCGCGAAAACCTTGGCGGCTAGATTGAAAATTGTTATTGGTAATTTGGTCTCTAACAACCAAATCGCTTTCGTGCCGGGTAGGAATGTGATGGATGGAGTTTTATTGGTGAATGAGATAATTGATTGGTCAAGTAGAACGAAAAGAAGTTGTCTTTTGCTTAAGGTGGACTTTGAAAAGGCTTATGATTCCGTTTCTTGTGAATACCTTAGAGAGATGATGAGGAGGATGGTTTTTGGAGATAGATGGATGAAATGGATGGAGGCTTGTATCTTTACGAGTCACATGTCCGTTTTAGTCAATGGGAGTGCAACAAAGGATTTCAAGGTGCAAAAATGTCTGAGACAAGGCGATATGTTGTCTCCGTTTCTCTTTGTTCTAGTTATGGAGGATTTAACCGCTCTTGTGAGAAAATCGGTAGAAGTGGGGGAGTTCAAACCTTTCAAATATGGGATTGAGGATTTTGTGGACATTTTACAATTTTCGGATGACACTATATTCCTTGGAGAATCCACTTGTGACAATCTTTGGAATATGAAAGTCTTGTTGAGAGGTTTCGAGATAGTTTCGGGTTTGAAAATCAATTTCTCTAAAAGTAATATCTTGGGAGTCAACGTAGGGGATTGGCTTTTCAATTCGGCAACGACGTTTCTTTCTTGCAAGAAAGATGAGATCCCTTTCAAATTCTTAGGAATCATGGTGGGGGACAGTCCTAGAAAGAAGAAAGTGTGGTTATAGGTGATATACAAAATTAGGAGTAGAGTTTCACCTTGGAAAGGTAGGAATATAACTATGGGAGGTAGTGTCATTCTTACTAATGTGGTTTTAAATGCAATTTCAACGTTTACCCTATCCTTTTACAAAGCTCCGGGAAAAGTTTTATAAGAGTTAAGAAGACTTCAAAGAAATTTTTTATGGAGTGGGAAAGTAGATAAAAATAGTATTCATTGGGTGAATTGAGAAAAGGTTTGCAAACCAAAGGAGAAGGGTGGTTTAGGTGTGAGAGATGTAGGGGAGGTTAACAAGGCTCTTCTTCTAAGATGGAAGTTGAGGATTTTGAAGGAGGGTAAAGCTATTTGGAGTAGATTTTTATAGTTGAGATACCATTATCCAAAACTAAAGGTGCAAGCTCCGATAGGGAAAATGTGTAGTAAAGAAGATTCTATTTGGTGGAGGGATATTATCAATAATGATTTGATCGACAAGCTTGTTGTTAACAGATTCACTGGTTGTTACAACTGTTGTTGTAAAAATGGAAAAAATACTCTCTTTTGGCATAATTTATGGTTGGGAGATCAATCTCTTCGAGAATTATATCCAAAATTGTTTGATATGTCAACCATTCAAAATTATGCGGTTGCAGATTTATTAGTGATGAATAATGGCAGGCACAAGTGGGCGTTGGAGCTGTTGTTCAGCCGTAGTGATGGTCCCGCTGCTGTTGTTGCGGGTGTCCTGGACAGTGTTGGGTGGTCGCGGCTCTGTTCCGAGATGGACGCAGTGCGGCTGTATGCGTCTGAGAATGATGGTTTTTTATGGTGCACTAATTCGGAAAACGAGTTTTCGGTGGCTTGTATATCTAACATTGTTAGTGTTTCCAAATCTTTTGCTTGGGCTCCTAATGTTATCAAGTTATTGAAGGTGATGTGGAATCTTATAATTCCTCCTAAAATGAAAGTTTTTGCTCAGAGATTTTTAGTTGAAAGAATTCCTTCCAAAGATCTTCTATTGAAAAGGGGAATGGCTAACTTGGATATTATGGATTGTGTTTTTTGTGGCACGCATACGAAGAACTTATCTCATCTCTTTTTTAATTGTCAAGTGGTGAAAGAGATTTGGAAGAGTATGTATGGTTGGTTGGGTATTTTGGAAGACATCAACGGTGAAGAATTATTGGATTTCGGCCTAATTCAAGAAAAAATCCATGCTTAGCTCATCCCAAACCATTTCTGGTACATTTAGTGGTTGTAATAGTCCCTGTTTCTTCTGTGGCATATATTTGTTTTGTTGGCAAACTAAACATCTTCTCACAAAATCTTTTGTATCTCTGTAAATACCAGGCCATAAGAAAGCAGCAGAGATGCGAGCCAGAGTGGGCTTGAGACCGGAATGACCAGCGGAAGGTGTGGCATGATATTCGGCAAGCAACACTTCACGCAAATCTGCAGAAGAAGGTATGAATATACGACCTTTATAAAACACGAGTCCTTCTGTGATTTGGAATTTGGTTTGCAGTGTTGGGTCATTTTGTATTTTTGTGATAACAGCTTGTCCTTCTTGAGATGTGTTGTAATGTGTTTTTAATTGCTCTATGAGGTGTGGAACTGGTGAAGAAATGGAGAGCAGCACAGCATTGTCCTCAGTTGGACGGCGGCTCAAAGCATCCGCAACCTGATTTACACGACCAGGTTTGTAAAATATATCAAAATGAAACCCCTGTAGTTTTGCTGCCCATTTTTGTTGTTCCGGTGTTTGTATTGTCTGTACCAGTAAGTTTTTAAGACTCCGTTGATCTGTATATATATGAAAATGCCTGCCGATTAAATACTGCCGCCATTTTTTTACAGCTTCCGTAATCGCATACATCTCACGGACATAAACAGATGAAGCCTGAAGCCTGTTACAAAGCTTTTTGCTGAAAAATGCGAGAGGGTGACCTTGCTGTGAAAGAACTGCGCCAACAGCTACACCTGAAGCATCAGTTTCGATGACAAAGAGTTGGGAGAAATCTAGAAGCCTCAAGACGGGAGTTTCTGTCATTTTCTGTTTTAAACTTGTAAATGCGGTCTCCGCTGCTGTATGCCAATGTAATCTAGTGGAATGTAATAAATCGGTGAGTGGAGCGGCGAGAGAGGCGTAGTTACGAACAAAACGTCTGTAGAATCCGGTGAGGCCTAAAAAACCCCTGAGTGTCGTGAGCGAGCGAGGCCTTGGCCACTCTAGAATAGCTTGAATTTTATCAGGATCTGGGGTTACACCATCACTTGAAATAATATGACCTAGGTAATCAACCTTAGGGACAGCAAAAACACATTTGGATAACTTGGCATAAAATTGATTAGTTAAAAGCAATTCAAGAATCAACTTTAAATGAATAATGTGATCAGAAAGAGAAGAGCTGTAAATTAATATATCGTCAAAGAAAACTAAAACGAACCGTCTTAAGTAGGGGCGAAGTAAATCATTCATTGCCGATTGAAAGGAGCTAGGAGCGTTAGTTAAGCCAAAAGGCATAACCAAGAACTCATAGTGCCCGTCAAACATTCTGAAAGCCGTTTTGTGTGTATCCTCCGGTGCTACCCTTATTTGGTGATATCCAGATCGCAAATCGATCTTAGAAAATATAGTTGCAGAACCCAATTCATCAAATAGCTCATCTATTGTTGGGATGGGAAAACGATCTCGAACAGTAACTGCGTTCAAAGCACGATAGTCAACGCAGAATCTCCAACTACCGTCTTTTTTTCGAACCAATAGGACAGGTGAGGAATAGGGACTGTTGCTGGGTTTGATAATGCCTTCTTGAAGCATTTCATGAATGATACTAGACATAGCATCTTTTTGGGAATGGGGATACCTATATGGTTTAACATTAACCGGTGCAGAATTTGGTAAAATGGGTATGTGGTGGTCGTGTAGCCTAGGCGGTGGTAAACCTTGGGGTTTTTGGAAAATACTGGAAAAAGAGTGAAGGAGAGTGGAGATGTTTTTGGGAATTGAGGTAGGTAAGGAGTCAAGAGATAATAATGTGGGGGCAGTAGTGTTCTGATCAAGGTTTGAAGAGGGTTGGAATAAGAGTAGATGGATGGAAGCTACTGAATCTGTGTTTATAAGATGACATAAATGGTTATAGGAAGATGGTGTGGGTAGCGATTTAGGATCCCCTTTGATTGTGATGTCATTATTGTTATGGGTGAATGAAATTTTTGGGATAGAGAAATCAGCCACAAGTGGTCCTAATGTACGAAGCCATTCCATGCCTAGCACCACATCGGCGCCTTCAATGGGCAGTAAGTGAAAAGGGATTGTGAACAAATTATTTTGTAGTGTAATAGGTACTTGGGGACATAGGCCAGAGCAACGCAATTTAGAACCATTACCCACCATGACCGAGAAGTTTGGGATAGGTGTAGTTGGTAATTTTAAGTGCTGGGCTATGCGAGGTTGAAGGATGTTGTGGGTACTGCCTGTATCATTTAAAACTGTAACTGTTAGCCCATTGATGTAACCACTAAACTTTAGGGTTTTAGGGAAAAATTGTCCCATAGCTGCTTGAGGGGATAGTTGAAAATAGGTCTCAGCTGAATCTGTATTAGTAACAGATTGGTCAGCTTCTACTTGATCATCCATGATAGAGTCATCATCATCAACCAAAAGTAAAAGGAATTTTCCTGCTGCACATTTATGACCTGGGATGAATTTTTCATCGCAATTAAAACATAGGCCCTGTGCGCGACGCTCTTGGAGTTGACTGTTTGAAAGGCGGCGTATGGGTAAACGGGTTTGATTAGGGTGTGAAACTGGTTTCAGGTGAGTTGCATTTGTTGTTGTGAGGTGGGGCTGGGTGTTTTGGCGGGCTGGTGGGCTGGGTGAAAAGGGTTTTGTATATTTAGGTTTACATTCTCTTAGCTTAGACTCAATCAATTTGGCAAGACCAATTGCTTGAGAGATGGAAGTGGGTTTATGAATAGCAATTTCATGTTGAATCTCAGGTGTCAATCCTGAAATAAAACAATTTAAGATAGCCTCATGCGATAGACCAACCACTTGGTTGCCCAATTTTTCAAAAGCAGCTTGGTACTCCACAACAGAATTTGTCTGCTTCAATTTGAATAATTCCGCTTGATGGTTTTCAAAAGTAGAAGGGCCAAACCTTAGTTCTAAGGCTTTTGTGAAAGAAAACCAATCCAACAATAAATTATTTTGGTGCATCCACTTAAACCAACCTAAAGCTTCCCCTTTCATATAAAGAGACATCATAGAAAGTCGATTTTCGGGTGGTAATTGATAAAAAGTGAAAAATTGGTCAGCTTGAAATAGCCATTCGAGGGGGTTAGACCCATCAAAAACAGCAAGTTCTAACTTTGGGGTGCGAAAAGTGGGTAATTGCGGAATCGGGAACGGTTGGGTGTATGGAATTTGCGGGGGAAAAAATGTAGGGATGGAATGATTGGGGGAAAAAGCGGCTGTCCCAAGTGAAGGGATGAAGGTCTGGGCTGTTGAAAAGGCTGCTGTTCCTAATGAAGGAACAAAGTGCTGAGCTGTTGAAAAGGGAGGAATATAATGGCTGTAAGGTATGAAGGCAGGTGTTTGGGAGGTGGGTATTTTAGAACTACTAGGGACGGCGGGTTGAGTGGGTGGTTGGGAATAAATAGTGGAGTTTCTATTAGGGGTGCGTGTGGGGGTAATTATAGTGGACATTGTAATTGTGGTCATAGATGAGGAAGAGGTAGTTTGAGGAATACTGGATGCTGACGCTGCTGTGTGAATAGTGGGGGTAGATTGGGTGGTTTTTTGAGCTACTAGCTTTGTAAGAATGGACATCATAGAATCATACCTTTTATCTGCAAGTTCTCTATCATTTTCCATCCTTATGTTCAGCTGTTGCATGTCCATCGATGCAAGGGCAAACCTTTCATCAAGCTGCTGTTGTGTCTCTTGTAGAGCGTTATTAAGATGAAGGGTGGAAGTTTGTAAAGCTGTTTGGACAGCTTCATCAATGATTTCTTTGGAAGATGGGTTTGGGGGTTTTGGAGGAGCCATGAGAACAATTAAATGAAAGCACCAATGATAAAGAGGGTTGAACAACTATACTACCAAAACTAGGAATTCACCATTGAATAGCACACAAAATACGTAAACAAGAAAGAAATAAAATTCTGAATTTTTCCTTAAAGCTGCTGCCATGAGGCAAGCTGTCTTAAATACAATCATAACCCTAATGGGTCAAAACGGGTCAGGCCCAACAATGAAATAAAATAAAAACTATAAAATAAAAGTGATTATTTGGGCACAAATCCTGTCATCCATGTGGGCTGTTTCTTAATACGATTTGGCCTTCTATCAGTAACAGTAAAATTATTTGTTTAATTTGACCAAAACAAACATAGAGCTCACAACAAATACTTTATTAAAGACCACTCAAATTCATTCACGATAAAAGGAACCTCTTCCTCACTCTAACATCAAAAGGAAGAAAGTTATGTTTTAACAACTCTATCCATCTCCTTCAAAACTTAAACATCAATCTTCAAAAAATAATCTACAGGGGTGTTGTTAGAGTGGATGTGTGATAGGTAGAACAAGACAAAATTTCGAAAATAAGATTAAGGGTTTTTATGTGTGAATTGTGAAAGACATCCACCATGAATATGGGAGGTGGAATGTGGGAGAAATGGTTAGTTGTCCAAAAGTGTGGAATTTAGGACCTATTTATACTATAATATTAAGTTAGCAAAAAAGGAAAAAAAATAATATTAGTATTAGTCAAAAATCAATCAAATAATATCATGTTTTTCTTAGTCAGCAAGCTGACACTATCGGGACCAATCAAAGGCTAATATGACACCACCGATCAACCAATGAAAAACAAGGATGACAAGAATGGAAAAAGTTTAATTTTAATTTATGGGTATTTTTTTGATAAAAATGCATAAAACAAATTAAAAAATATTATTTAAAAATGGCTAAAATTAAAAAACGAAAATTAAATTTAAATACTAAAAAACTTTTTTTTTGGCGATTTTTTGCAATATAAATGAAAATAAAGTTAGTAACGAATAAAAAGCGAGAAAAAAAGTCAAAATGTGAGAAAGGTGGTATTTGAACTCATGACCTCGTGCTTATATCACCTTAATCTCAAGTCTTTACCAATTGTGTCAATTCATTTATTCGACACAAAATGGCATTTGAAGATATATGACAATGTGCTTCAACTTGAGTGTAGTAGCCAAATGGATCACCTTTGAATAAGCAAAACCCAAATCACCAGAAAATCTTGATTCCATGTCTTATGAGCTCAATGAAATGAATGATTGTTAATATTATGACTTAGTGGAATATGCATATGAATTTGAAACACAAGCCAATTAAAGTAAGAAGCATGAGGGAAAATTTTGGGGTGCAACAGATATATTTTTAACTTACATGATGTAATACTTGCACAATTTTGTAGAAAATTGTATTGGAGAAAAATTCCTTATTTCATTATATTCATATAAGAAAGTTACAAAATGATAGTACATGACTGATAAAAAATAACAGTACTAGAAATGTATAATTCATCACGTGTTACAACTAATTTACAATTTTTCTATAATATTAATATACTAATTCTACAGAGTTACCTTGATCCATTTGTGTATTTGTTGTCAATCTTGGTAAAAAGCTCTGCCAACATGTTACCATGTTATCTAACACCCCTTTCTATAACCCTAAAATATAACATATAATCGGAGTAAATTAGCATGCATACATAAAATGGGTGTCACATCGCCATTCCCAAAACTAAAAGCTTTCGAGAACCATGAACACAAATCTCAAATAACAGATACATCTGGTCATACATAAATAACACATATTAAACATTTCGTTTCTCAATGCATACCACAGAGGAAAATAACCGTTGATGTTTTTATTGGCTGATTGGCATCTATGTTTGGCTAAAACATAATAGCAGCAAAATATAATTCAATGTATAAATCTTGCAAATATAAAAGAACAAAACAGGTACAGAAGCAAGATGTTATATGGAATGTCATGACATCAACTCATGACATCGCGCCTGCAGAACTAGAATGAAGATTCAGTTTGATTCTCAAAAGATATAGAATATTCTATGAATATTATGTACTCCAATGTGGCACAGATTTAAAGGTCAATAAAATCAAGTCAGAATATTGAAGAATCAAATTAGAATATTGAAGATTCAACAGTTTCTAATTTAGGAGATAAATTAGGAAACTTGTGATTGAAGACCTTTCTTTTAGCAGAAGATATATGAAGATTTGTAACAGCCATGAGTGCTGCAATTTGTAAGCCCAAATCAAATTGGGAATAGGTTATAAATAGAAACCTTTGTAACCTAGTTTGATATAGAAAACCGTGTTTAGAAAAGATGTAGTCATTAGGGTTTCTATAGGTAGACCACCCAGGTTGTGGGATGGCAGCCATGTCCTTCTCAAAACCTGAAGTTAAGAGAAGTTGTTGTTCTCACTCGAAACCTGTAGGTAAGAGTTGAGTATTATGTTCTTGATTGAAGCTTTGAAGCAAGATCATGTTAGTGTTCATTGTTAATTGTTTAAATAGTTGTTGCAGGGTTGTAATAGTTAGGTATCACTAGGGAGTGAGCAGAGGTTCTCTTGTCTTAGATGGAGTTCTAAGATAAAGGCTGCATTGGGTAGTGACTAGGTAAACCAGAGGTTCTTTACATAAAATAGTACTATTGATAGTGAAATCTTCTTCCTGGCTTGGTAGCCCCCAGAGTAGGTAGTTAAACCGAACTGGGTTAACAATTCAATGTGTTATTTATCTTCTTTAGTGTATTGTCTGTTTAGTCTTGGATGTTGTAACATCGCGTATAACATCAGGTTCAGGTTTGATAGCTGAGCCATTTACAGAACCAATGAAGTTTACAATCTGGTTATGTTGACTGAACAAACATGATCCCATTACTCATGAACTCCTTCTTAGGGGTAATTAAAAATTGGGGATCTTTATGTTCTGCCTTTGCTAAGTTAATAACATATCAGATGTCTTGACATCGTGAGTGACATCCTGAATCTGTCATACCAGAATTTCAATTGGTATCTGAGCAGGCATCCTGTCTGTTTCTGGATGAGATCCATGAGGGATACTTTCTGGTTGTGCTGAAGGTAGAAGATTGTTTGAACAAGGAATATTCATATTGTATGGTCCCTTGAAGTGGAGGATGAACCTATATGTGGAGGATTAGACCAACCTGACAAGAGCTGCTGATGGAGAGCTAAATCCAAAGGCTTCATGCGGGAGTGAAGATTTTGAATTGAACTTTTCAGTCTGTATCTATGTACAGAAAAGAAACGTATGAAAACCTTCATGTGGGACTGAAGATATTGATAAGGTAACCTCTGTATCTATGTGAGTTTTTCTGGTCAGGATGTTGGTTAGGTCTAGTTTGTTGCTTGGTGCAGAAGCAAGCATTGTGCAGTGTTGAGTTGCAGTCAATCCTTAGTTGTCATGCTTACAACTGATATTTGGAGTAAGCATTGTGTGAATTCTGTTGAAGTATGGCTATTTTCCGCTGCATAGTCTCTGTGCAACCCCAATTGTATAAGAAAGATTCTAGGGTTATTTATATTCAGCAGAATGTATGGCAGATCCTTATAGCTATAATTAAAGTGTCAAAGATACTTGAGTAATCTCTCAATTCCACTCATAATGGCATGGTTTATTAGAGCTGTTGAATATCAACTGATCAATGATATTCATAATCATCTGCAAGTGTGAACCTTGAAGAATTTCAAGGCTGGAGTGTTCCTAGAAGAAGGAACAGATGTCCCACCGGATGTTAGGACATTAAGTACTGGTATGCAGCTACCAGCTGAAGAACAATTGTTCTGGTGCTAAACTGATGTAGTGTGAAAACATTGGTTTGGAACCTATTCCTTGCCTGGAAGAGGAGACATCTGATTATAAGTTGATCAAGACACGATCAACACGTCCTTCTACTCCAAATCTCAGTTTATGGAGGCTAGAAGTAAAAGCTCAGTGCCAAAGGAAACTCATGAAGGTATTCCTTTCTCATCCTTTATGTTTAAATCAAGATGAGATTACATCTGGTATTTTCCTCTGATCAATGGAACCAGATATGTGTATCTTCATTCATAACCATAGAGTAGTTGTTGGAGCTGAATACTGTGTCTCAACCACAGTAAAATATGGTCAAGAATGTTTACTGTCCTAGTTGTTATCCAGAAAGGGTAGTGTTATCGTTGATCAAGGAAGTCAGATGGCTCAGAAGAATCTGACTAGTTCGGTGTTATGTCATGACTAAGTCTGTTCCAGAAACCTAAATGAGGGAATCTCCTCTATAGGTACAGACTATGGCATCCATCATCTCAAAATCAGAATGAAAGTCTGAAGAAAAGTTTATCGAGATGCTGGCTTTTGTATTCCTTGATATGTATGGATGTTGCTGATAATTGCACTATTTTGTATCCACCCCAAGTGCTATGAATTAGATGTTAAGGATGTTAACCAAGAACCATGAAGGATGATGTCACGTCAGATGTTACAGCATCATCTCAAGATCTTCAATTTCTTTGTATTTGTGTTTGCCAAGAGAAGAATATATAAATGTGAAGAGGTAATCTGTCAGAAAGACCTAGTGTGAGTAGCAAATTCTAACTGACTAACTGGTAAGCACCTTGATGGGAGACTTACTACTTATTGGGTGTAGAACCTGGATGCAAGACTGAGAAGAAGAAATCCGTCAAGATGAACTAGTGTGAGTAGTAAATCTTACTAAGTAACTAATAAGTACTTTGACGGGAGACTTAGTATCTATTAGATAAGAAGTCTTTCCAGTTATGTATTCAAGGACTAGTGTAAACCAAAGGTTCGTGTTCACTATTATCTTCACAAGTTAAGGAAGTGTGGCAAGAGTATCTAGTGAAGCATACTAATGCTGTTAAATATCTTGATGTGAGCTGGATATTTTACAATGTCTGTATGAAGAGCTCAGACTTATATGCTAAAGATTGATTTATGGTTATACTATCATAGTTTCTTCTACTTCAAGTTGTAGAGTGTGGCAATCTGCATCTTGTGTAGCAAGTAAAATGAGGTTTCTAAACTTGGAAACTGTGGAAAATTCCAAATGAAGGGAGCTTCAAGGACGAACATCAAAGATGTCCTAAATTTGTATATCTCAGGGGGAGTCAGAGAGTATGAAGATCAACAAAGACAATGTTATTCTGCTTCTAATCAAATGGAAAGTCTTTCAAAGACTAATCTTTAAGCCAGAAGAACAATGTCACACAAGATGTCAGAACATAACTCAAAACATGTTTATTCTTAAAGACCGACAAGGATTATTCTTTGTATTATCATCTAAAAACATGTATTGATGGTGTGTATCACTTGTTCTGACTTAGTGCATGTTCCAACCTACGCACAAGTCCACCTGATGCAGTTCTTCTTCAAATAACATCTCTTGATCAAGACATTTGTTAATGTCCAGGTATGTTGTTTAAAATTGCTTAGGTTTCTAGAGTCTTTTCCTTTTTCATTTTTTTTGAGTTTTGCTTAAGTCTCTCATGTTCTTCTTTCGCATATGAGGAAAGTCTAGAGTCTAGGTTATGGTTGTCAAATTGTGACAAGCATAGGGCATAAGGGTAGTGTTTAGACATTGTTAAGTCTGAGGTCATTCTTTACAGTTGTTTTGTAAAGAGTAGAGTCTTGTTTCGTTTTGTGAACACAAATTGTTCCTTGTGTTCTAAGTCATTCTATAGAGACGTGTTATCTCTATGGATAGTCAGAGTTTGTTTGAGTTTGGGTAACGGACAAACTTATGTCTTGGGTGATGTCAACATCACAATGTGCTATTATCCTGGAAGAATGTCTAGGAATGTGCATGCGAAGTTTGAAAAGCGACATTATTGTCTAAAGTGCCAGTTCAAACATAATGTGGATTAGAATGGGCAGGTTCTGATCTTGATGTTAGTAATGTGTTCTAGCAATACATAATTACTTTCATAATGAAGACTTCACTACATGAAGATGACTATGAAGACAAAAGTTCTATGATCTGATTAATACAGCTGAAGATGAGGAGGATCCTTCCAGTTCAAGATAAAGAGCATGTTAATCAATAAGTGATATTGAGAAACATCATCAAGAAGGATTTCAAATTTTCCTAAGCAGACCATGATCTGATACAAACATGGTAAGGTTATGCTCAACAAAGTACAAGAAGTGGCAGTTCTTTATGTTGAGATTGTGGCAATCTCTCTGTGGGTGCATCTAATTTCAAGAGGTCATCAGTTGATCATTTTTGGTGGAGATAAGTTGGTAGAAAAGGGTTTGTTGTAGGAATATATATGAACTTAGGGGAATATATTGGTAGTACTAATGTTAGACACAATGTTATAACATCTGATTTCTGGTGTGAGTATTTAGTGTAAAGGAGCAACATTGCCATAGTGAGTGTGTTCAGCAGGATAATTGAACAGAGAGTGAGCTCTTGAAGATATGAAGATGCGTCTTATGTTTTCCATTCATCATTATAAGTTTTTCCTTGAAGAAGCTCAGACTATCTCAGATAGGGGGAGTGACTTCTTATGTCAAGAAAAGTGTCTTGGTCAAAAATACTTTAACATCATAAAGAAAATGTGACATTATTGTCAGTTATCTGTGAATGGTTGAATCTAACCATGTGCAACTGGAATCCACAATTCTTTCTCTGAATTGATGAGGTGACTGTGTGTCAACAAGTGTTGGAAGGTTCTTCACGGTTGAGTTAAACAGTCTCAAGGTGCTCAGAGCAACAAAGGTCTATGTCTATGACTAGTGAGTCAGAAGAGTAAGTAGGAGGTCTATTACTTGGTCCATAAGGTGCTTGTCTTAATCTGCTGAAGAATCTTGAGCTTTGTGCTTAAGAGGTAAAAAAGTGACAATATCTGACAGGATGTCATGACATATTTAAAGACATTGAATCTACTTAGTCAAACAAGGAAATATGTCTTGAAGTTTATCTCTACACATCAGTGGTCGGTGTAAAGTTCAATCAGTAACTATGCATGCGCTGGTTTTAAAGATAACTCCTATCAGAAAAACAGACAAAAACTGCTTTGGAAAGATTAATTGCTTTTGGAACTGTTTCCTATTCAACTGTTTAACTGTTGAACAAGACCAAGAAAATCGTTATTTCCTATAATCTCAAATAGCTATATAATGGCGTCTCCACAGATTACAGAAATCAAACTCTCTCAAGATGTCATTCGTGTGTGTTCTTATAAGTCATGTCTGGGTTTCGTATTGTAATGGGTTGCCTTGCTGAAACCTGTCCAGAAAAAGAAAAACACGGGCTGGGGATGTTGTTTGTCTCTACCATGAGTTTTTCTGCAAAAACAACAAAGATGTTCCATCATACACAACCCACAGTGTAGGAACTATTTTCGTTGTGATTTGTGATCTGAGTTATGAACAGAATTGTGATTTGTGTTCTGAGTTACTAGGACTGGTGGACAGTTTTCACTCAAGTTCTCTCTTAGGCTCTAAGCTAGGATTTGGTTTCTAGTTAAAGACTGGGAAAGGGTTCTCATATTCCACCATTGGTCCTCCAAGACAAAGTCCTTCTCCCATCATCTTCCTCATGTACATCAGTGTTGCATGAAGGTGTTCCACTGCATATTATGACATCGGTCCAATCTTTGTCATATTATGGCTAAAAAGGGGGATAGAAGTATATCATCTGATTTTTGTTACTGTCAAAAGAAACAAAGGATTTTGTAATGTAAAGACAGTGCAAACTGAAGATGTTATGATGTGGTTCAAGACCTGAAGAGCAGAAGAGCCAAATTCTGAGAGTGTAGAAATCTGTTCTTCCTTGTTGTCTTGAAAGTTGATGCTTTTATGTTTTGCTGCATTTTAATGTATGTATAGTTTTAGCCAAAATATGCCAAAGAGGGAGATTGTTGATGTCTTTATTGGCTGATTGGCATCTATGTTTGGCTAAAACATAATAGCAGCAAAATATAATACAATGTATAAATCTTGCAAATATAAAAGAACAAAACAGGTACAAAAGCAAGATGTTATATGGAATGTCATGACATCAACTAATGACATCACGCCTGCAGAACTGGAATGAAGATTCAGTTTGATTCTCAACAAATACGAAATATTCTATCAATATTATGTAATCCAATGTGGCACAGATTTAAAGGTCAATAAAATTAAGTCATAATATTGAAGAATCAAATCAGAATATTGAAGATTTAATAGTTTCTAATTTAGAAGATAAATTAGGAAACTTGTGATTGAAGACCTTTCTTTTAGCTGAAGATTTGTAACAGCCAGGAGTGCTGCGATTTGTAAGCCCAAATCCAATTGGGAATAGGTTATAAATAGAAACCTTTGTAACCTAGTTTGATATAGAAAACTGTGTTTAGAAAAGATGTAGTCATTAGGGTTTCTATAGGTAGACCACCCATGCTGTGGGATGGCTGCCATATCCTTTGCAAAACCTGTAGGTAAGAGAAGTTGTTCTCACTCGAAACCTGTAGGTAAGAGTTGAGTATTATGTTCTTGATTGAAACATTGTAGCAAGATCAAGTTAGTGTTCATTGTTAATTGTTTAAATAGCTGTTGCAGGGTTGTAACAGTTAGGTATCACTAGGGAATGAGCAGAGGTTCTCTTGTCTTAGATGGATTTCTAAGATAAAGGTTACATTGGGTAGTGACTAGGTAAACCAGAGGTTGTTTATCTGTAAACCAGAGGTTGTTTACATAAAATAGTACTACTGATAGTGAAATCATCTTCCTGGCTTGGTAGCCCCCAAAGTAGGTAGTTAAACCGAACTGGGTTAACAATTCAATGTGTTATTTATCTTCTGCAGTGTATTGTCTGTTCAGTCTTGGATGTTGTAACATCGCGTTTAACATCAGGTTCAGGTTTGATAGCTGATCCATTTACAGAACCAATGAAGTTTACAATCTGGTTATGTTGACTGAACAAACATGATCCCAGTACTCATGGACTTCTTCTTAGGGGTAATTAAAAATTGGGGATCTTTGTGTTTCTCCTTTGCTAAGTTAATAACAGATCAGATGTCTTGACATCGTGAGTGACATCCTGAATCTGTCATACCAGAATGTCAATAACATATACTCATGTATTAACAAAATGATCATATCCCATACTATAGTCATGTCTCAATAATATTCTTAAGGATCATCACAAAATACCAAATCCAGAATATTAGGCACTAAGGCCACTCAACATCAAACAATACCTCAAAGATACATAATCCATAAGCAAATATCACGTTATATCTCAACAACTAAAAACATGAGTTCGACACTAAAAACCCCCCAAGTTTTACATGACCAGAGCATCGACTCACTACCTAATCAAATGGATAAGAAGATCAACTAGGTTTCTCCGTTATCCTTGTGCAAAGCACCACTATCTTTGGTACCTGATCGTGGTCGCATAGAACATCATTCCAACATAAGGGTGAGAATTCACATCATCATAGAAATATGTAAAAATAAGAAATGCATAGCATATATATACAAGAATCCATCACACTTTGCATAATCATGTAAATAACATTTCTCAAATTTATTCCACATAGTCGAATCTGCAACAAAGCTCACACTAGCATCCAAACACAACTATCATAATCACATCATCACATAACATCCACGCAAACATAATGTATGTGACTCGACGACAACAAATGCAACTCATGCATGTGGTACCAACTTTGTTATCATTTCCGGACCTATCCGATCTATCTCCCAGACATATAACCTGTAAAAAGCCCGTTCTCTAAGCTTTCAAGCCCCCTTTCTGAGCTTGGGACAAGTCACTAGTCTCCGCGAGAGCTAGCACACATTGCCTCTTGACACAAAAATAATGCATGAACAACTCAAAAACAACATATGAAAATTAAGACCATCTCTCTCAATCTTAACCATACACGCATATCATAATAATCCAACTCATATGAATTATCCACCAAAAGTTGCACACCATGCATCAAGTACTCATTCCAATCAAATATCATTCAAATAACATATACTCATTCAGAAACATCATGAATATCATACCACATAACATATCATCACAATGTTATTCACAATTCATCAATTCATAACACACTTATACCTAATTACAAGTTATTCATGTTGGGATTTTAAGAGGGATTTTTCAAATTTTTTTATCCTCTTAGCACAACAATCCCGATGAACGGATCTAATTTGATGAACGGATCTTGATTAAATCATTAATCACAAACCAAATAGCAATAAGGGTTCAAGAATTACCTCTTGAAGCGTACTTTATCTTTTGATCACGAACGGCGGAAGATACCGGCGTCTCTATGTAGTCCACGCGAGTGCAAAGTGGAAGGCGGTGCTAGCCGTTCTTGTTTTGAAAAAATTGACAATTTGTTTTTGTATGGGAAGGAACTCCTCTATTTATAGAGAGCTTCTAAAACCCTAATACTCTTATTTTGGCCTTTTCCAAAATAAGCCCAACCTTATTTAATTAAACTATTTTAATTAAATAAATATTATTTATATTTAATCAAACTCTTTTAATTAAATAAAGTAAATATTAATCAAATTAAATAATATTTAATTTAATCACATGTCAATTCTTATTTATTTAATTAAATTATATTTAATTAAATTATATGTGTTAATATATTGAATCATTTAAATACTATTAACACATAATTAAATTAAATCATATTTAATTTAATCATCCATTCCACTATAAGCACCATATGCGTGTGACCCTGTAGGTTCTCGTAACGTTGGCAATAATATTAAATTACCTATTTAATATTATAAACAGTGAGCGGTATCTAGCAACACACCACTGCTACCCAAGTGACTAGAATGTATGTGATCTGACATAACCTTTCCGTGATAATGATCATGTGTATAATTACCCTTTTGCCGTTATATCTATATTGAACATATTAGGAAGATCCTAAAGTCCCACATTGGTTGGAGATAAAGCATTGAAAGAGTATATATAGAGGGACACTTCTCATCTTACTAACCGGTTTTGTTAGGATGAGTTAGGTCAAACTCTAATATGGTATCAGAGCCTATCGATCGGACCATGGGCCACCCACCATTAATATCCACGCACTAAGCCTAAAAAGAGTGTTGGGCGTGAGGGGGTGTATTAGGAAGATCCTAAAGTCTCAAATTGGTTGGAGATAGAGCATTGAAAGAGTATATATAGAGGGACACTTCTCACCTTACCAACCGGTTTTGTAAGGTGAGTTAGGTCAAACTCTAATAGAACACAAGGCATAGAGTGTATCACCCTTGTATAGTCCAATATTTTATTCCTTGATCACCGAGTATACTTGATAACAACAAATAAGCCCAATATCTGATATCGATTTATTTGAGCACGACCATACATTTTCCAGTCATACTCTATCAAGGGGCCCACAGATATTACTCCCGTATATGTAGGAGGGGCAAATCTCATCTAGGTCACTCATGTCCCTCAGCATGACTTGTAAAGTATCCATCAACCATCTTTATGGTCATCCTGTTACGGACAACGTTTGATTGGCAATAAAGTACTTAACTACACATCTAGGGTCCATAGTGGTTTCAGGTCGAAGGGTGGTATACACCACTATCACTATGAGAATAACATATGACACTTATATAACAAACTATATAGTATCCTCATGATGGGTCAATCCAATATAAATATTACTCCTAATATTTATACCTATTTGAAGACTTGATATCTCATAGCCATGGCCCGTGAGATACGGTCATCAGTCTACTCACATAATAGTCTCTATGCATTACTGTTGTCCTATTTAATAGTAAAGCTTGACTACGGATAATTTAATAATAGCATCCTTATGTTAAATGAGGTCTCACGATTAAGTCACACTTAATAGGTCATTAATAGACTAATTATTCTAAGGACTTTATCATGTCAAATATAAATAACATAATAAATATAATGCCTAATAAGTATATATATTAACAAACAATATATATCAAGGTCATGATACAAAAGTATATTACGCCAATATTGATTAGCTATTAGGGCTTACTCCAACAATCTCCCACTAGCACTAGAGTCAATCAGATATTAATTTAACATCTATTTACCTATTGTGTGCGTCAAGCATCATATAAGCATGATACTTTATTAGGGTATTTGGAACTCTTTCCTATGTTGGTAATATACACCTCTTCCAACTTTAACTTTCGATCTTCTATCGAAATAAATTGAAGCGTCAAAAATATATTTGGATCGCTAGTGAGATCTAGTATTTTGAACTTGCAAGATTAACCCATTATCATCGTGAATGAGACCAATGGGATCTACAATACAAGAAACATAATATTCTTCCCAAGAATTTGCAAAACGATCCAAATCCTATATTTGACCTTTGTAATAGAAACGAAAACTGTCTGAAAATCCTTTTTCAACTTATACAGTTGTCATCCAATCATAGCATGTCCTACATTGGTGTTCTAGGGAATTTGTTTTTATGATTAGTATATCGCCTACATACTATACTAGATTAATTCAAATACTCCCACTAACCTTCTTTTGTGCCCAAGATTTAAACTTGACATTTATTAATCCAATTTTTTTTTTAGAAAAAACTTCATTAATAAAAGGATTCAACTCCAAGAAGCTTGCTTTAATCCATAATTGGATTTAAACAACTTATACTTCTTTTAGAATTAAGATCATTTATGATCTTCTCTAGATCTCATGTTATATGAATAAATGGTCCAACAATAACTTCCTTGTTGAATTGGTTCATGTTCCATTATCATAAAGATATATATTTTATGGTTCTTAAATTTCTTCAAATTCTACATCACTCCCACTGGTTCCTTTAGATACACTTTATCTCTAATGGAAGACTCGAGTTCTAGTGACAAAACAATTTTGTCCCCTAACGTGTGATAGAAAATGTGTCCCTTATTTCCATTGGGATACATCCATAAATACATCTTCATCCAGATTGTGATCAAGTTTATTTAATAAAACCTATAGCCCATATGATCATAAAGACAAACTAGGTACTTTTACCTCCATATAAAATATGGTGTTTCTACGACTACTTTAAATGGAATTGGTTATATATAGAAATAATTGTATGTAAAAAAATTTATAATCAAGATTCACAAAGATATAATTGAACTATATTAGATCGAACATGTCAAACATGATACAATTTAAATTGTCATTATATTCTTTACATAGGTATTTACAACAAATAATTCATATGTTCTTAATACCCTTTTGAGTTATTTCTTTTACTTCATTCTTAAACTCTTCTCAAAAGAACTCTAACTCGTGTAAGATATATAAGATTCAAATCTTATTTGATCCATCCCATATTTATTATAGATATGCTTATCAAGATTTTAGAATCCAAATCTACAAATTGACTTAGTATTGAAACCACTATTTTAGATAATCATAACACTTGTCCATTATCAAAACATGCACTCCCAAACTTGTCAATACAAGACTTAGAATTAATGTTTCTTTACTAAATGAAACTCAATAACAATTATTTGGTTTCATTCAAAGCTCTAATTTGAGTCTAATTACAAGCTCTTATAGTCATTGAAATACATTGGTTCATTGAAATACATTAGGTGACTCAAATTATAATCAATTTCGTACTTCTTAAAAGACTCATCGCATTTATATAAATGTGAGATTAACATCTAGTATCACATACCCGATATATAGAAGTAGACAATTTGATTTTCTATAATAAATCATAAGAAGAAAAAGTCTTTTTTCTTCTACTTTGACTCTTTTGATAACCATTAACATTTCTCTTCTTTCAACACATGAAATCACTGTCTTCCTTTATAACCATATTTTTCTGCCAAAATTCAAAGGAATATAAAATGAACCCCGTTCCTTTTATAATTCATATATTTAGCATTCCCAAACTACTTTCCTTTTTCTTTTCAAAAAGATGTGGTAGATATATTTAAAATTCATTCATAATGAATCTAATCTACCTATTCGAGACAATCTCAAATAAATTGTGTGATCAACTACTTGATCTATAAGGAAATCCAAATTTTAAATTTCAAAACTATTTTAGATTAATTTGGATTCCTAAATTTTATAGAAAAAAACCTTGGAAAGTTTTACATTTCTCATATCTTGTATTTTAAAATAAAATCCTCAAGGATATCACATTCTTCGTGACGACTACAATTATGAGATATGTTATATCTAGACATTCGATTTGATCCTTCTCATTAGTATCGTTCTTTGAATCTAGTTATATTTGGTTGTTAGGAATTTGTTGCTTGAGAACATACCATTTTTTCTCATGCTTGAGAATAATTCTCAATTTATGTACCAACTCAGAAACTCCTTTCTGATCCTTACATCCTTAATAAGGATATTTCACAGTAAAATATAAAATAAAATGCAAAATAAATTCTAAATACAAAACATGTAAAAATATATTGTATCAAAATCATTTTAATAAGGACTTTTATTAAAATTCTCCCACTATTTTTATTCAAACCAAATGACCCTCAACATTTGATTCGAAAAATCCCGTTGGAAGATTTTCTAGCGGGTCAAGATCAATATTTCACTTTGTTTTAAGTCCGCTTTGGTGGATTACACAAAATTCCATTATTTAGGTAGGAACTCTTTCCAATTGTATCTAATACAGCTCTCGAATCTTGTCAGTTGAGTGAATAACTCCTTATTCTAATCTATCATATGGATTGTTCTCAACTCTTACTTCTAAACATATATAACCTATTATAATTAGTTTAGTTAAGTCAAACCCAAAAATTTAGCAGTTGGATATTACATTTATCCCATCGCACCTTACTAATATAAAACATGCACCTCGCTTTGGCGAAACCTACATTATTCGATACTAGTCTTGATGAGTGCTAAAATTTTGAAAAGCAATTAACTTAATATTTAATTGAGGGATTTCTATTAAGTTCGATCTCACATATTTGTGTATCTCATACACACAGACACACACACACACACACATAAACATACAACACATGCATCACATACATAAAATAAAATTTGGTAATACGATTATGACCACCTAAAGCGCAAGAATTAAATAAACTACTTTATTACAATTTTTTGGCCCACGAACAAGCTTCTCAAGCCTCTCCATCGGCGTCATCATTTGGCAGTGTCCTCTCTTCAACTCTTGAACTTGAACAATTATAATACTTGCATAAATAAAATAAATAATTAAATGGCACGACACGCAGGTCGTATTTAATTATAATAAACCATGACACGCAGGTCGTATATAAACAAAACAAATTCCAAAATCTAAGGTCATGATCGTATACCAATTTATTTAATAATAAATGATTAAATGATTAAATGATTAAATAATAATAATAGATTATCAATTATAAATATTGAGACATCAACACTTGACGTCTTTTTGTGAACCCTAAAGGCACAACTCTTGCACCGTCACAAACCCTAATGCAAAAGCGTTCATACCATCAAAACTTAATAATCAATTATTCAATATGACTGATCGAAATGTCATTGCTTCTCCATACAAATGGGATTCCGAAGCAGAATGAACATTGATCATTCAAATGTATAATAATCATTAAACTAATTGAATGGACAAACAACACAGTGTATAAAATTAAATCGAATTCAATCACACGAGATTAAACATATTTAAGCGTACAGAGGCATATAAATATAATTATATCATCATTTAATCATTATATATAAGTCATAATCGAATAAGTGATTTAATTGGAACCGGTGCTCTGATACCACAGTTGGGATTTTAAGAGGGGTTTTTCAAATTTTGTTATCCTCTTAGTGGAACAATCCCGATGAACGGATCTAATCCGATGAACAGGTCTTGATTAAATCATTAATCACAAACCAAATAGAAATAAGGGTTCAAGAATTACCTCTTCAAATGTGCTTTATCTTTTGATCACGAACGACAGAAGATACCGGCGTCTCTACGTAGTCCACACGAGTGCAAAGTGGAAGGCAGTGCTAGCCGTTCTTGTTTTGAGAAAATTGACAATTTGCTTTTGTATGGGAAGGAACTCATCTATTTATAGAGAGCTTCTAAAATCCTAATGCTCTTATTTTGGCCTTTTCCAAAATAAGCCCAACCACATTTAATTAAACTATTTTAATAAAATAAATATTATTTATATTTAATCAAACTCTTTTAATTAAATAAAATAAATATTAATCAAATTAAATCGTATTTAATTTAATCACATGTCAATTCTTATTTATTTAATTAAATCATATTTAATTAAAATGTTAATAGTAATTCACCCCCTGTAATGTTAAACGAATTTTGCTTTTACCCCCTCTCTACCTTTTGGCAACGGTTTTTTCTAAAAAATCGTTGCCAAAACCTGCCTTTGACAACGGTGGGGGGTAAACCAAAACACGCTCATATTACAAGGGGGTGAACTACTATTAACCCTTAATTAAATTATATGTGTTAATATATTGAATCATTTAATTACTATTAACACATAATTAAATTAAATCATATTTAATTTAATCATCCATTTCACTATAAGCACCATATGTGTGTGACCTTGTAGGTTCTCGTAACGTTAGAAATAATATTAAATCACCTATTTAATATTATAAACAGTGAGCGGTATCTAGCAACACATCATTGCTACCCGAGTGACGAGAATGTCGTGTGATCTGACATAACCTTTCTGTGATAATGATCATGTGTACAATTACCATTTTGCCCTTATATCTTTATTGAACACAAGGCATAGAGTGTGTCACCCTTGTATAGTCCAATATTTTATTCTTTAATTCCCGAGTATACTTGATAACAACAAATAAGCCCAATATCTGATATCGACTTATTTGAGCACGGCCATGCATTTTTCAGTCATACTCTATCAAGGGCCCCACAGATATTACTCCCGTATATGTAGGAGGGGCAAATCCCATCTAGGTCACTCATGTCCCTCAACATGATTTGTAAAGTACCCATCAACCATCTTTTTGGTCATCCTGTTACGGACAATGTTTGATTGGCAATAAAGTGCTTGACTCCACATCTAGGGTCCATAGTGGTTTCAGGTCCAAGGATGATATACACCACTATCACTATGAGAATAACTTATGACACTTACATAACAAACTATGTAGTTGTCATACCCCAAATTTGTCCTACCCTTTTTAATTCTAACTGGCTTAGGCTTTGCATTCATGTACATACATCTGTTAGGTCATCATCATATCGTACATTCATTTAATCAACAATTGGTATCGGGATCAAGGATCGTGGAAAATTAGGGTGTCTATATTGCTTTGAGGCTCTCACATTCATTCAAAGGCTACAAGGCTACTATCCCTCAAGGTGTACCAAGTTCGAAGGATTAAGGTCTATATCCCCGTGTGTATCAAGAGATTAGAGTTATTTACACATGGTGTCTGAGATTGTTGTTTCATTTGAGTTCATTGGACTCCATGTCAAGATCGTTCTTATGTGCTTCAACTCTTATATTCTTCAAGGATCCCTCAAGGCACTATTGAAATTGACTTGGATTAATGATTGAAGTTGAACGTTCATGGTTCGAGGTTTTGAAGTTGATTCAAGGGATTCCATAAAGTCAAAATTAGTGTTCAAGATTTGTTGATGAGATCAAAGGCCTCAAACATAATTTGGTTCGTAATTGGAAGGACCATTCATGAGAATTATGAATTACTGGAAGTTTAAGCTGCAAAAGTTAAAGGCAATATCATTCATTCAAAATCAAGGGATAAAACCATTTTCCTCAAGTTCAAGATTCAAATGCAAGTTCAAACTTCAATGACCATTCTAATTGAAGATATAAATGTCCAAATTACAATTCAACATTCAATGATGATTCAAAGTAAACTAAGTTAAACTTCAAGCCTTTTGCACATGACCTAACATACAGCCAGTTTGTCTAACATTCCAAGTATTGCCATTTCATTAATTACCATAGCTTCACTATCAATTCACAGTGCCTGTATCATGTACATACAACACACAACATATATCAGTCATCAAAAATCCCAAATCTCTTCTAAACTACCAATATATCCATTTACTAACACCCCATGTCCAAGCTAATTCGCAACAGTCCAGTACGCACATTCGTCATCCAGAAAAATAAACAAAACAACCCTGCATAAAAAAAGATCAATTCGGTTCAGTATAGCCACACATCACAACAAGTTCTAGCAAAGTCGTCATTTCCTATCAGTTTCAAGACCACTACGATAAAAACAAATACAAAGCTTTCGAACAACTCAACGTCAAGCTAACTCCAAGACAGGTGCATCACACAGTTCGAAATTAGATAACAAGGAAGGCATTCAGCTTTAATACCTGTTCAAAACAATGCAAGGCTTGCGTTCATTTTGGTCCAGTTCGCGAATTCAGAAATGGACTCACAGCAGAACTTGGCTAATTCCAGAATCAGTCTCCAATAGTTTGGGTTCACTAAAGCCAAGCTCTTTGTCTCCATATTCCTAGCTTCTGAGCTCTAAGCTTCATGCATTCCAAGCTTCATCAAACCCATTCAGCCCTGTATAAACCATAAGGAATCAGTACCAAACTTATTTCAAAAACAGAAAGTTACTAACAGTTTCTAACAAGCATCAGACTACACAGCTCACTAATTCACTAACAGATTTTCTATAACTAACATAACTAAAACAACCTACTTGTAACTAACTTCACATAACCACTAACTAACCTCCTAACAACCTAACAGAATCATAACTAATTTCCTCTCCCTCAAAAACCAACTCAATCCTCACCTTTAATCTCCTAACTGTCTCACTGATCCAATGGCTCACAATCTTCACCCTCAACCGAATTCACTCTTCGAAGCTCTATATAACAGGACCATCACCCTAAAGCTCAAGGTTACATGCACCATAATCATCACTTCACTCCATTCTTCATCCACCACCTCCACATCTTCTCTTCCCACGCCATTCCCTTCACCCTGAAAAGGATACGTAGGAAGCGGGGTAGGGCCCGTGCGAGTACAATTCTTTATTTTCCCTACATTTTGCATGCATTCGCATTTAGGTTTTAGAAATAGACACCCTTTAAATAGAAACAAACATAGGTGGATACCATCGAGTACGATGGGTGTGAGGGGTGCTAGTACCTTCCCCTTGCGTAACCGACTCCCGTACCTTGATTCTCTGGTCGCGAGACCCTGTTCCTTCCTTTGTTAGGTTTTCTGATATTCCTTTCCCTTATGGGATAAATATATTAGTGGCGACTCTGTTCATTTTTCGCGAGCGTGCGATAGCTGGCGACTCTGCAGGGGACGTTAGACCTACTGCGGGTCCGTACTTAGCGAGTTGATCTTAGCCTTTGTTTGTCTCGTTTATTGGGTGTTTCTTTGTTTTGTTTATATGTTTACATCTTGTATATATGTTTGCATATCATTTTTATTTTCTGCTTGCATATCATGTTTAATTTCCGCATGCATCTGGACTATATTATGGGTCCCCGTGGGGGCCACATATTTTTCTGCTTTGTTTTGCAGGTGGGGGGTTCGTGTGAGGTAAAAGGCCCACTACCCAGGCCAGTGACACCAAGGATTAGCGTGGATGCTCATGTTGACTCTCGTAGCGCTTGCTATGATCGAGTTTGACATGGGGTACCACAACTAGGCGAGGTTCTTTCATGGAACACTGTGTCTGGCACACTTGTTGCCTCAAACACTTTGTACCCCATGGGAACTGTAGACCCTAGTGACCATTAGGGACCACTTGTCCGTGTCTAGACTACATACCCGTGAGATTGGGGTGGGACAGGAAACCTTGGCTCCTACATACCATTGCTTCTTCATATTTGAGGTCAGACCTTTATTTGGTCTGTTCTCATGGTGCTTGACATTCTGGTATTGAAAAAATGTGTCGAACCTTTGATCCTGTGACATTTGACCTATACAGAGGCGTTTCATCAATTATCCAGAGATTGTACAGACCGTGATCCCATGTTTTTGCGTTGCATAACATCATTGCTTTACCCATTTAATTTGTGAGGGATACTAAAGCCTGTTTCCAAAAAAAAGAGGAGAAAAAAGAGGAAATAGAAAAAGAGAAAAAATATTATATATAAAATAAAGCTTTGATTCAAAAAAGAAAAAGAAAATGGAAGTGTGTGAATAGACTTTAGGATCCCTCGCAAATGAAACATGCATCATAATATCATATTGCATGTCATGGTTCCCTATCAGAAGCTTATTGGGGTCCCTTTCAATTCAGATCTCTGCTTCATCAACAAAGTTGACTTCCCTACATCTGTATCATACAAGGATTAATCAGAAGAGAATCATGGACCATCTTGAACAAAATCAGGCTGAACTTCGTAAGGACATGGATACTATGGGGGAGAGGATGACCCAACTCTTGGAGACTCTCCATGTTGTTATTCAGGGGCAAGAAGAGCTCAGACAAAGTGTTGCTACGTTGACCAATGGTACTCCGACTACTGTTGCTAATGGAGGATCAAAACATGTGCCCGTGGAAGTTCCTAATAAGGATGATTCACATCATGAGAACGATTCTGAACTTGAAGCTTTCAAGTTCCTGGTCGAGGAAAATGAGAGAAAATTCCATCTCCTGGATGCTTTAGAAGGTCGAAGCTCCTCCGGTTTAAATGCTATTGATTTGTGCCTAATGCCTGATATCAAGATTCTCGCTAAATTCAAAGTCCCCAATTTTGAGAAATACAAGGGTGCAACTTGTCCGGTGAGTCACATCAAGGCATTTTGCAACAAGATGGCTCCGTATGCAGAAAATGATAAGCTTCTAATGAACTTCTTTCAGGATAGCCTAAGTGGGGCATCCCTTGAATGGTATACAGGGCTCGAACGAACCCATATCTGCACATGGGATGAATTAGCAGAGGCTTTTCTCAAGCATTACAAGTACAACAATGACATGGCTCCTACTAGACTACAACTCCAAAGTTTAACTCAGAAGGTTGATGAGTCTTTTAAAGAGTATGCACAAAGATGGAGAGAATTAGCTTCCAGAGTCCAACCTCCACTCTTGGAACGAGAGCTTGTAGACATGCTCATGAATACTCTGAAAGATCCTTATCTGAACATGATGATTGGATGTGCCTCCTCCGAATTTTCAAATTTGGTTGTCGTAGGAGAACGAATTGAAAACGCCTTAAGGATGGGTAAAATCCAGCATATTGCTAACGTTTCCGAATTCACAGAAGAAGAGAAAAGTGAAACAGATGCAGTTTCAGAGAATGGAGAAGAGGAAGTCCCTGCTTATCCGCAGGTTCATGTTCTTAACTATCACCAAAATTACCAACAACAAGGTCCACAAAGGCCGAGAAGACCCCCGAGAAAGATTGACCCGATTCCTATGACCTAAAGTCAACTACTCTCTCGTTTACTCAGTGATTCCTTGGTCCAATTAAGGGAGTCTAAGCCCCCTCCAACACCGATTCCACAAGGATATGACTTAAATGCCAAGTGTGAGTACCATTCTGGGGCATCTGGACATTTAACTGAGGATTGTAATATTTTGAAACGCAAAGTCCAAGATCTCATTGACTCCAAAGCGATATCATTCACTCCAAATGGTCTTCACATAAATTGAAGGGTTCCTGGGGCTCCCGATTGAGGGATAAGCAAGACGTACTCTTATCTTAAGCACTGCATCACTCGCATTGCTCGAATCCCTAAAGTAATACAAAAGTTTACGACTCTTGGGTGACTTCGTTGGAGTTTTCTTTTGAAGTAATCTGAAGTGTTTGGAAGGAACTGTAAAAAGTATTCAAGATCAACAAGTCCAGACGGAGTCAAGCCTCCTCTACTATGGTAATCATCAATTCATTTCTGCATTTTCATCTGTAATTTTCCTTGTTTTGTTAAGTGTTACTTTCATGTAAAACTTGTTTGTTTTTAATAAAAAAAAATGCACTGCATATGCTAGTTTCGAATCAATCCATTCGTGTTCACTCATATCTTTCTGTCTATCGATATCAAACTCTTGATTAAGCAAAAAAAATCAAAAGGAGAATGATGAAAAAAATAAAAACGCAAAATCTCTAATTGTGTGCATTTGAATAAAACCCCGCTGAGGATGTACAAGCATTGTTTCAAATCCCCAAACACTGGAGATATAAGGGAGTGCAACCCTCGTTAACCCCTTTGAGCCTCGAAGTAGGAGTTTCTTTTCTATACAAAAAAAAACCCTCACATTTAACCCAGGGGCAGGGTAGCGTTCAATTAACCTGATCGAGCAATCAAAATTCATCAGGAGTCTGCATCCAAGGATACAACAATGGTTATCTTTAAAAAGGTTGAGGAAAGTGAATACCACAATGATAATCCCTCATCAATCAAAGAATGAGGCAGTCACAATTACCTCCAACAAATCAGAGATTCAGGATCACACGACTTGTTCAAAAAAAAAAGAAGTGAATAAAAAAAAATAAAAAGAGCCCGCTAACTCAACAACTTGAAAACAAGTGACTTAGGCAAAAATTAGGGCATCGCGCTGGACTCCAAAATAAAATTTGTCCAGGCAAAAGTTAGGGAAACAAAAAAAAACTGAAGCGAAAAATGAGGATTACAAAATAAAGATCCTCATCAAAAGAACAAAGTCGTGTGATCAGACACCAAAATCAAGGGTAAAGTGACCGCCATGTCCAGAAGACCTCATAAATTCCTCAATTATTTCAAACTCCTATTGAAGGATGAACGCTCATATCAGGTTAAGTTGAACTTAGGACTGGAGAACATCACGAAGAATGGCTGGGTTAGGTTAGACTTTGAGCCTTAAATCCTTTTTTCTAAAAACCGTGAACCAGGCCACGTTACAACCCTTAAAAGACCTAATTGAGGCTGGGTTTATTTCAAAAGCATACTACACCAAGTTGCGGAAAACTGACTCCTAGAGGTTTGCTTACCACTTGTGTCGATATCGATATGACAAATAATTCAAACACTGAATGTCACAACATCGTTTCAATAACTTTGATCTCGAAGCTAGCATATGCATTGCATTAGGATTATCATCTTCAAAACAAATATCTCTTACTTGTGAATAAACACTTGACATCAAGGAAGATCAAACAATGAACAACTGCAGAAAAGTCGATCGATTTCATGAGCCATTCACTTCAAAGGCCGATTACTCCAAGGGGCAAGTTGTGTGAAGACTCTGTCAAATGAGGCATCCATACAAGCTTTGATCAATCTGGGGCAATCACGTCGAGGAATCTCTCGTGAGTTCAACCAATCTGGGGCAGTTATGTCGAGATTCGACAAATCTCTCCAAGGATCCTTTGGGGCAAAGTCCTTCGTAAGTCACGAAGCTTGGGGCACAATCTTCTGAGTTTATTGTCTTCTCCCCAATCATAGGAGTTTATTTCTCCTGGAACTTGGGTCTCTCCCAAAGCACATGAGTTTATTTCTCCTGGGAGTCGTTCCACTTCCCCAACCTGATCACCTTATCTGAATTTCTCATCCTAGGCATGGTGAATCGAGGGAATCTCCTCAAGCTCACCATCCCAAAGTAGTGCAAGGTGTAGGGAAAATCAGACGAAGTCACTTCTTCCACAATAAAGCTGCACTCCAACCCTCAGCACAGTTACCAATGATCTTTGGTACTGCAGGGTTTCCAACACCGACCCATATTAGTAGCTCAAGACAACAAGCAACGGACCCCAATGATCCTCCTCCTCTATCACTAATTCCTTTATTTGGCACTTTGCATATAGTTTTCATTGCATATAACATTGCATCCTCAAAAGCGTAGCATATCCATCAAAATGAAGCATTACGCCATAGAAAAATTCAAACATGCATCAATGCATAAGCCAGTTCGCATGTGCCCAGAAGGCACGAAGTAATATATCCCCAGAAGAAGTCTCGTTTTCTCTCTCCAATGTGAATCGGATACAAATGTCCTTCTTCGTCAGAATCGTTGTCTCCGAGGTTATTTCCTGTGTGCATTCAACCCATCTCATTTTTCAATCGTTTGAATAACTATACTTGGTGTGTGGCAATTCGAATAATTGTCGCTCTTGAAGAGTTACACCCCGCCTTTGGCCTGAGGGATTAATGTAATTCTTAGGCTTCACAAGCATCGATATCTCCGTGATTATTCAGCATGTACTCTCTTTTGGGTCGATCCTAGTCGTCACTAGTCTCCGTGGTCCCTTTCCCTCATGCGGACAAACCTTTTAGATCCAACCTCTGTGTTGATGCCTATCATTCATTCTCAACCTTAGTGTTGATGTCTACGCTTTCCTTCACCGACCTCAGTGTCGATGCTAATCATCATCCCAACCTCAGTGTTGATGTCTTCCAACCTCAGTGTTGATGTCCTCCAACCTCAGTGTTGATGCCTATCCTTACCCAGCCTCAGTGTTGACGTTAATCCTTTTCTTCCCCGACCTCAGTGTCGATGCCTCTCCTCCCCGATCTCAGTGTCGATGCCTTTCCTTTCCCTGCCTCAGTGTTGATGTTAATCCTTTCCTTCTCCAACCTCAGTGTTGACATCCTCCAACCTCAGTGTTGATGTCTATCAAACCAATTCCCAACCCCCAGCCTCAGTGTTGTTGATAATCTCCTCTTTCTCTAGCCTCAGTGTCATACCCCAAAATTTGCCCATACAATTTCTCTTATACAAATTCAAATCAATACACAAAGCTCCAAGACATACTCTCCTATACAAGGCTCTGAAACTAGGGTTTGGCTTATTCAAAGAAAAATCAATGAATCAATTGCTCCAAGGCATATCATATGGCTCAATATATCTCACATCATCTCCATGACAAATATCAAGTCTTGTCGCACGCTCGCGAAAAATGAACAGAGTCGCCACCAATATATTTATCCCATAAGGGAAAGGAATATTAGATAACCTAGCAAGGAAGGAACAGGGTCTTGCGACCAGAGAATTTAGGTACGGGAGTCGGTTACGCAAGGGGAATGTATTAGCACCCCTCGCGCCCATCGTACTCGATGGTATCCACCTATGTTTGTTTCTATCTAAAGGGTGTATACTATGTCTATGTCTATATGTGAATGCATTTAAAATGTAGGGAAAAGAAGGAATTGTACTCGCACGGGCCCTACCCCGCTGCCTACATATCCTTTTCAGGAATCAGAGTTACCGTAGCTCGGCTCAAGATTTTCTATTTGTTTTTGTGTTTTTTAGTTGGGCGGAGTTAACGCTCACGCTCTTGCATAAGGGGACAGCCTAGGATGCAATAGAGCGGAGATAACAATGCCCTTAAGAAAGGAGAGAAGAGAGAGAGAGTTTGAGTGTTTCGAGGAAATCCCTAAGGCAAGGGAAACTCGAGTTACTCTTTGGTTTGTGTCTTTTAGAATTTGGGAACTTACGCCCGAATGGTTCCCTAAAGCAAGGGAGATCCAAGCACTCGAATGATACCCTAAAGCAAGGGAGATTCAAGCTTCCATTCCCTTTTTAATGATTTTCACTTTTTTATTAATGTTTTTTTAAGTATTTTCTTTGTATTTTTTAAAGGGGATTTTATTTGAGTATTTGTTAGATGTTTTAGTGTTGTAAAAGAAAAGGAATGAAAATGGTGGGGGACTAGCCTAATCTCTAAGCCTAATTGTTGTTATTTATTTACAAATCTAGCCTAAAGTTATCGTTACTAAATTCTAAAAGGAGCATTAAAATGGTATTAACAAAATAGGCCAAAATATGGCCAAAAGCTAGATAATAAAATCACACAACAATTATACAAAAATAGCATGGAAATGGTACAAAACATAAAGAAAACGATTCAAGTATTAGTGCAAAATTAACGAAAAATACTACTATTTTTATGAGTTTTTAAGAAGAATAATCCAATGAATTAATGTCAAAATTACCCTAAAAATCTACTATTTTTTTATGAGTTTTTATGTGAAAAATTATCAATTAAAGGGACCAAGATTAATTCCTAAAAATGATCTAAAAAATAACCAAGAAATTTTCTATTGATTTTATTGTCTCTTTTATTATCTAAAAAATGTATTGTAAAAACTAATTAAAAACCTAAAGTCTAGCATGAAAATAATAGGGATCCAGGGGGTGAAAAATGAATTATAGGTGTATGCTGTGAAACTCAGGCGTAGGGCCCAAAGGTATTGGCCCAACCAGTTGTTTTTTGTTCCGGATTTTCTTTATGTCAAAAGCTGAGTGAAATGGGCTGGGGGTGTAGATTGCAATAAGCCCAGAGTATCTTTTGTTACAGATTTCATTAGCACAAAAATAAAATGTGATTGGGCTTAGGGGAGATATGGAATTTCGGTGCAGGCCCAAATTTGATGATCCAATTTGTATTCAGATTTTTCTATTAGCAAAATTTAGTTAAAAAATTAATTGAAAAAAAGAATTAAACTAAAACAAAAACAAAAAGGGGATTTAGGGTTACCAAAAGTGACGATTGAAATTTTTCGTTCATAACCTTCCTCTTGTCTGCGAACGGCGGCATTAACCTCTCTGAGAAACTTCCGGCAATGAACTCCTCCGATTCGCCACCGTGAACCACATACGCAAAACGACCTCGTCTCCCAGCTTCATTCTCTCCTCTCATCAGAAATGGCGCACGTCTTCCCCTTCCTTCTCCAATCGAGCTCTTCGACTCCGCCGTGAGAGATTGTTTCTCCGCCTCACTCTCGCTTCCTCTCCGACCTCGACGTTGTCTCCTCCTCTCCAATGAAGTTTAGACAGCGTCACCACAATATCACCGCCGTTCGCTATTTCTCGATTCGGACTTCATTCCGTCTCTGATTCAACTCAACGACCAGATATCAGTCCCTATGTGTCTCCGATTTGATCTTAAAGATGAGAAATCCAGAAGATATGCTTTGAATCTTCAGGTATGAACACCTCTTCGATCTTTGTGTTCTTCCTCTTATCGTGGATTCCGCGTCTTCTTCTACATTTCTTCTTTTGTGCCGCTCTGAGAATGAGTGATATCAGATTGTTGATGAAGAGTGTTGAATAGATGAAGAGAGAATTGCAGAGGTGTGAAGGTGAGGGATGAAGATGACGAAATTGAAGCGTGAAGATGAAGGAGATGTGAATCGGTTATGGTGGATTGAAGGTAGATTGAAGAGTTCTTGGAGAAGGTTCAAGAGTGTTATAGTTTTTGTGAGATTGAGAGAGAAATCGATGATGAAGATGAGTGAAGTTGCAGAAAAGTGAGAAGATCTAGAGGGTTGATGACAATGGTGGAGGGAGAAGATGAAGTGGAGATTGAAGGGTGAATGTGAAGGAGGGAGAGAGATGAATGATGAATGAATAGAGGGGGAGTGAAGAAATTGGCGTGTGAATGAGTGTGTATGTGATTATGGCGTGTGAACCTGAGATTGGAGGTGATGTTCTGCTTATATAGATTGAGGTTCTGAGATTCAGTTAGAGAGTGAGGGATTGTTAGCCATTGGATCAGAGAGAATCGGTTATGAATTGGAGGGTGAAGATTTGAATCAGTTGGAGCTGTTTAGAGAGTTTGTTATTCTGTTTTGGAAGTTAAAAAAGTTAGTTACGATCCTGTTAGTGCTGTTAGGTAGTTTAGAAGTTTGTTACTTGCTAGAAGTTGGTTAGAATGTTGGTTAGAAATTTTGTTAGTAGATGGGTTTGAATTGGGTATGTAATGTATGTATGTGAATGGTGAGTTAGTAAACTGTCAGAATGAATTTATCTGAACTGTTATGTTTGTATGTGGTGGCTGCAAGTTATAAGTTGGAAACAGATTGGGTAAGTAATTGTGTTTAACAGGGGCTGTTAGTCTTGGTATGATAATGTATGGACTAAAACGAATGCACTGGCTGTTTTATCGATGCAGGGAGGATGAGTTTTTGTTTTTGGTAGTTATGGGAAGATTGAAATTCTGTTAGGAATTAGTTAAGTAGCTGGGATTGGTTAGTGAATTATGTTAGGATTGAAGGGTTATAACTGTCACAATTATTGAATTCAAAAAAGCTAAAGGTTAATTATGTTAAAACTGAAACTGGGCATGAGTTTGTATCTGTTATGGATTTTCTGTATTGATGCAGGTGGTTAGCATATGGTTTGTGAATGAATGGAACATATGTATGCTGAATTGAGTTTGAACAGTGGTTAATTGTGACCTTCAGCTTCGGACTAGTCATTATGCACACCATGTATGTATGAATGGGAGATGCTCTGAATATTGCAGGTTTGGTACATGCTTGGGCTGTTAGCTTAGCTTTGACAATGCTTTGTTGTTTGAAATTGTGAACATGATGATATTTTCTTCTTCTTTTTGCAGGACTGACTGGATGCAGGGGATGGTATGTTGGTGCAGCACATGGTACACTTGGAGGCATACTTTGAACATAGTCATGGCATAAAGAATGGAGCATATGGGAGTAAAATCTTGAGGACTAAGAGAAATGGCTTGATGGAAAGCAAACTGAAGCTGACTTAGAACCAAGATAGGGCTAGAATAGGGTGTTGACTTTGGTCAACTGTTTGACCAAAAGTCAACCAGAAGTCAAAGATGTTTCTTTCTTGTTGTTTTAAATTTCAAACATAACTTCTCTCTTGCAAATTGCTTCGCCCAAATGTATATTGACCTTTTTGACATAATGGACAATTGAAATTCAATTTTCCCTCCATTTGTATTATTTGAAATTTCAATATTCAAGTTCTTCGATTGGCCACACTTGGATCAAGTTATGGATTTATAGTGCCAAATCTTCTTCACCTTACAAGCTTGAATGAAACATGGTGATGGTATTAATGTCTCATAACTTGCGTGCCAAGAAACCATGTGAATATTCTTGTTTTCGGAATCTTAAGCCATCAACCTTCAAATTAATTTTAATGAACTCCTTATCTAAAACTTTGATCAATAGTTTGTATTGCAAGACACACGTGTTAAAATGAAGGACGTGCTTCGAACCATAGAGAAACTCCTGTTTCCTATGCCTTGTAGCATGACTTATTATTCACTTCATACGCCCCGGATAACATTAGACTTCAAACAAAAAAGCCCTAGTTGATGAATGTCAATAAGCTCAATCATGATGAATGAGAAACCTCAATCCCTTTTGCCTTAGGTACATGTCGCTGAAGAAAAAGTAACTTGAGATGCTTGAGAGGGAATAAACCCTAGCTCTTAAGATCCTCAGTTGAACCCCTTAATTCAACAATCCAATGTCCAAAGATTAAACAGATAAATCAAGCTGGAGAGGAGTAGAAACCCTAATTTCCAAGATCCTTGATCTTGAGCCAAATTTATTGATCAATGAATGCATGAGTCATGTTAATGTCCTAATGGAGATATGCACATGAATGAAAAGCCTAAGTCAGTTAGAAATTAAAGGGTAGGACAAATTTGGGGTATGACAATTGCCCCTATTTAATCGTCTTAAACCTGAAGGTGAGATTGGCGCTAGCCTTTCGAACATTCGAGGTAGAAGAAGATTAAATATCAAAGTACCAGAAATTTGTCCTAAAGAGAAGATGGTGTAAATGATATCCTTATTTTTTGTTTTTGTTTTGATATCTGCTGGGGAAAGAGATTTTTTGTTTTTCTGGTGGAAAAATTTACAGTGGGTAATTTGATGAATGGAGATAGCTTGTAACGTGGTAACGGTGCCAATACAGGGTTTTCAAAGAGAATGGTTGTATGAAACAATGATTGAAAAGATAAGATCTCGTGCGATCTATGACTCAACACCGACTCGACACTAGGAGAGGATCTCATGCGATCTTCAGGACTGAAAGGAAAAGATCTCGTATGATCTATGACTCAACATCGACTCGACACCAGGAGAGGATCTCGTGCGATCTTCAGGACTGGAAGGAAAAGATCTTGTGCGATCTATGACTCAACATCGGGAGAAGATCTCGTACGATCTTCAGGACTGAAAGGAAAAAGATCTTGTGCGATCTATGACTCAACATCGACTCGACATCAGGAGAGGATCTCGTGCGATCTTCAGGACTGGAAGGAAAAGATCTCGTACGATCTATGACTCAACAACGACTCGACATCAGAAGAGGATCTCGTACGATCTTCAGGACTGAAAGGAAAAAGATCTCGTGCGATCTACGACTCAATATCGGGAGAAGATCTCGTACGATCTTCCGGACTGGAAGGAAAAAGATCTTGTGCGATCTATGACTCAACATCGGGAGAAGACCTCGTACGATCTTCAGGACTGAAAGGGAAAAGATCTCGTGCGATCTATGACTCAACATCGGGAGAAGACCTCGTACGATCTTCAGGATAGAAAGGGAATAGATCTCGTGCGATCTATGACTCAACATCGACTCGACAACGGGAGAGGATCTCGTACGATCTTCAGGACAGAAAGGAAAATATCTCGTGCGATTTATGACTCAACATCGAGGTTTGGGGAAGGAAATTGGTTCTGAAATGATTTGCCAGGTTGGAAACTGGGCTTTGAAAGGGCTTGCCAGGTTGGGAACTGGGCTTTGAAAGGGTTTGCCAGGTTGGAAACTGGGCCTTGAAAGGGTTCGAAGGTCGGAAGGCAAAGGATTCACAACACGGGGGTTGGACCTGAAAAGTTTTCCCATACGGGGGAAGGGACCACGGAGACTAGTGACGACTAGACTCGATCAAAAGACATTATCACGAAGATGTTGATGCTTGCAAAGCATAAGAATTACATTAATCCCTCAGGCCAAAGGCGGGATGTAACTCTTCAAGAGTGGCAATCGTTAGAATTACCACACACCATGTATGGTTATTCAAACGATTGAAAAATGAGATGGGTTGAATGCCCACCCTCATTCGCACTCTAATTTGCATGCAGCACACGGGAAATAACCACGATAAGACTAGTAACGACTAGACCCGACAAGAAGGTGATAGTAACCATTGGAGATTACGGGGATATCGATGCTTACGAAGCATAAGAATTACATTAATCCCTCAGGCCAAAAGGCGGGGTGTAACCCTTCAAGAGCGTCATTCGTTCGAATTGCCACACACTAAGTATGGTATTTCAAACGATTGAAAAATGAGATGGGTTGAATGCCCACCCTCATTCGCGCTCTAATCTGCACGCAACATACGGGAAATAACCTCGGAGACAACGATTCTGACGAAGAAAGACATTGTATCCGATCCATATTGGAGAGAGAAAATGAGACTTCTTTTGGGGATTAAGGATACCAGGTATCGGCACCGTGGCATAAGGAGATTTGTAATGTAGTAGCAGATATCAATCGGAGTTTGTAAGGACAATATTTTATGTGGGGAAGTATCTTCGTCTTGATTGAGTGTTGATTTGTATTATCTGGCTTATGCTTTGTATGCATGTTTGAATTTTTCTATGGCATAATGATCCGCTTTGACGGATATGCTACGCTTTTGAGGATGCAATGTTATATGCAGTGAACACTATATGCAGAATGCCAAATAAAGGCATTAGTGAGGTAAACACCAGGGAGAATCCCCTTAGTGTTAAGAATTATGTACAGATGCCAATGGGTATTGGACTTTGACTTGCAAGATGCCCCTTGTGGTTGTTGGCTTGTAGAGTGTAGAATAACTTCCGACCTCTCACCATGTGCCACTGCTTGGAAGATTTTCAACTTGAGAAGATTCCCTCAATTCACCATGTTGGGATGAGAAATCCAGATAAGAAGACCAGATTGGGGAAGTGGAGCAACTCCCAGGAGAAATAAACTCCTATGCTTGAGGGATGGAACAAACTCCCAGGAGAAATAAACTCCTGTGCTTGGGGGGAGAATAAGTTTCCAAGAAGAATCCTATGGTCGGGGAGAGACAAGATAACTCAAAAGATTGTGCCCCAAGCATCGTGACCTACGGAGGAATTCCACTCAGAGGATTTTGGCATCACAAATACTCGAGATAATTTGCCCCAGTATGTTCAAGCGTTTGAAGTAGTCCGTCCATATCAACGGATCCTTGAAGAGATTTGTCGAATCTCGACGTAACTGCCCCAGATTGACTGAACTTGAGAGAGGATCCTCCACTTAATTGCCCCAGATTGATGGAACACAAGAGATTGCCCCAGATTTCTCGACATGATTGCCCCAGATTGATCAAAGCTTGAAGAGATTTATCGACATGATTGCCCCAGATATGCTGAATTTGAGAGGTCAAACCTCGACTTAATTGCCCCTGATTAGGTACATCTTACTAGAATCCTCAAGATTTCTTTGTTTCGAAGTCAAACAAACATGGAAACAACTTTACCACGCTCAACGGATTCTTCAAACTCTTCCCCCCAGAGTAATCAAAGAACGCATCAATTGTTCATGCCCAACGGATTCCTTTAGAGAACCTGCCCCTTGATGGTCAACATTTGAGATGATTAGCTTTTACTCCTCGGAGTTCTCGAGTCTCTTGTACTTTGACATGATCAAGTTGCTCACTAATTCTCATTCTTGAAAATTTCCTTGATGTTAAGCGCATATTTTGTATGCAAAAGAATGTTAATTCTAAGAATCATAATTCTAATGCAAAGCCTATGTTAGTCTTGAAGTTGTAAAAACTTTTTTGTGAAATGAGGTTGCGACCTCTTGTGACCGAATCACTAGTTGACACAACCTCGATTTTTGTGCATGGAGGATAAAGCAAACGTACGATACGAACATGGATATGAGTCACGCTTCACTGGGAGTCAGTTAAACACCATCTCATCGGAGTGTGCTTTCAAAATAAACCCTACTTCAATTAGGACTTTTAAGGGTTGTAATTTGGCCAGGTTCACGGTTCTTAGAAAACAAAGGATTTTTTAGGCTCAAAATTAATTGTACCCACCCCCTTCGTGATGTTCTCCAGTCCTATGTTCAGTTAACTCGACACGAGTGTTCATCCCTCACAAGGAATTTGAAATGGTTGAGGAATCAATGAGGTTCTTTGGACATGGCGGTCGCTCACCTTTTATTCTTCTGATTCGTTGTCACACGACTTTGTTCTTGCTTTGCAATTTCATCGTCTTTTTTTTGCTTCTTTTGTCATTTTTCTTTTCATCCTTTTCTTCTTATATCCTTTTTTTGTTGCCATTTCGTTTTTTTGCTATATTTTTTTTGAACAAGTCGTGTGACCTCGCATTATCTTTGATTCATTGGAGGTGATTGCAACCGCCTCATTCATTTGATTTGATGAAGGATTACCATTGTGGTATCGTCATCTCTCGATCTCTTGATGGAATAAGGATAATCATTGCGGTTTTGACATTCCTCAACCTTTTGAAGGATAACCATTGTTGTATCCTTAGATGCATACCCTTTTGGTGAGTTTTGAACACTCGATCAAGTTAAATGAACACTACCTTGCCCCAAGGTTAAATTAAGGGTTTTTATGATTAGGAAAGAAACTCCTACTTCAAGGCTCAAAGGGGTTAACGAGGGTCTATCTCCCTTATATCTCTGGTGTTTGGGGATTTGAAACAATGCCTGTACATCCTCAGTAGGGTTTTTTATTCAAAAACACATGATTAGAGATTTTTGCGTTTTTGTCTTTCATCATTCTCCCTCAGCTTTTTGCCTAAGCAAACAATTAGTAAAGTTGGTATCGTAATGCCAAAAACATTTTATGAGTGGAAACGAATGAGTTTCTTCAAGACAAACATAAGCAATGTATTTTTATTTTTATTCAACGATTAACAAGCTTTCACATGCTAACAATGCTTAAACAAACAATGAAATGTTACAAATGGGAATGCAGTAAGAAACTAAATGAGTGTCGTTGTTGAGGAGACTTGACTCCGTATGGACTTATTGAGCTTGAATACTTTCTGCAGTCCCTTCCAAACACTTCAGATTACTTCAAAAGAAAACTCCAACGAAGTCACCCAAGAGTTGTAAACTTTTGCCTTACTTTAGGGATTCGAGCAATGCGAGTGATGCAATGCTCAAGATAAGAGTACGTCTTGCTTATCCCTCAATCGGGAGCCTCAAGCATAGTTGCTAGAATAGTAATTGCCATCATAAGTGAGAAGAATCTCGTATGGTCATCAAGCTCAGAAAAGCTATTTGTTGTAAGGAGAGCTCAAACACCAACTGAAATACCAACCTCCACGGATACAACTGAGCACAAGAACCTTGAAAATGAGAGATGTTTCTACAGAACAATCTTGATTACCCTTTTCGAAAAAGATTCTGACAAAGTTGCACAAGGACTTGTGGTGTTTTTATTATTATCCTACCAACGAGTCTAAACAGGGAATTTGTTGATTTTGGATATTTTCTGAAATCTGAGCTTTCACTCAGGCAAAGGAATTCCATTCACCCACATGTTTCCTCCTTGAAGGATTACATGTCTCTCATCAATCAACTGTTGTACTTTGGCTTTGAAAGCGTTGCAGTCCTCATTTGAGTGCCCTACTGATCCAGCGTGATACCCACATTGCACATTAGGGTCATACCCAGGTGGAAACGGACGTGGTGGAGGCTTCAGAGATTTGGGAACCACCAATGAGCTTTGAACTAGATATGGCAGAAGTTTACTGTATGTCATAGGAATTTGGTCCAGAGGAGCATTTCTTCGTCCCAAATTACTTCTAGGTGGACACTGATTCAGATGGCCTTATTGATGTGGAACATATTGCTTTTGTGGCGAATACTGGATCGGTTGTGGTTGGATCATGTGGGGTTGTTGATGATTCAAATACTCAATCTGCTCAGGTGTTTTCCCCTTTTGACTTGGTTGTGAAACAATCAAAGACTGATAAAGTGGAGAATTCGGAATCCAAGATAGTGTGTTGTGCTTCTGACTTGAAGTAGATCCGACATAGAAGTATGAATCAACCTTTTCTTCCGCCACAGGTGGAACTCTATTTCCTTGAACACTCATACCCTCGGGGGTAAACAAAATCACTTTTGAGTCAATGAGATCTTGAATTTGATGTTTCAGCGCCCTACAATTCTCAGTATCATGACCAGGTGCCCCAGAATGGAACTCGCATCGAGCGTTGGCATCAAAATTGGGGGGAAGCTTTTCAGACATGGACAAATCGCGTAGCTCAACCAACCGAAGTTCCAGCAAACGGGGAAGTAACTGAGCATAAGGCATCGGGATCGGATCGAGAACTCTCTGAGGCATCTTAGGTTTTTGCCCACACATTTGGCTTCCTTGATTCATTCTAGGGACATGAACAGATTGACGTGGAGGTAACGGCACTTGAAGTTAAGGGAGATCCATCTGAGGCATCCCATGAGTGGAAAAAGATCCTATTGAAGAGAAGGAGTCAACCATCTCTGTGGCAGCAGCAGGGACAACATCACCTTCCTTTCTTAGTAGCGTTTTCAGAACTTCCATAACCAGGCTCACTTGAGTCTTCAACTGGTTGTTTTCCTCTTTTAGTGCACCCTGATTATGGATCAAGTCTTGCATCTCTAACATAAGATGACCCATTTGTTCCCTCATCTCATCCATTTCCTCACGGAGTTGTTCCATAGTTGATCTTGGAGTTGTGGCAGTGAGAAGTCAAATATGTTGTTGATCTTGAAATCTGGATAAAAAAGGGTCCCATAAGTCTCTGAAAGAACCACGGAATGCATGATAGTATGAATGCATGTTTCATTTATGAGAGATCCTAAAGTCTTTTCACACACTTTAATTTCTCTTTTATCCTTTGGAATCAAAGTTTTTTTGTATAGAGCATCTTTTCTTTTTTCCTTTTTTTTAATTTTCTTTCTCTTTTCTCCCTTTTTTTTTGGAAATAGACTTTAGGATCCCTCATAAATGAAGTGGATAAAACAATGATGTTATGCAATGCAAAAGCAGGGGATCAACGGTCCACACAATCTGAGTGACATTTGTACAATCTCTGGTTAAATGATGTAGAACCTCTGTACAGGCCAAATGTCACGGGATCAAAGGTTCGACGCCTCCTTAGAATACCAGAATATCAAGCACCATGAGAACAGACCAAATAAAGGTCCGACCTCAAATATGAAGGAGCAATGGTATGTAGGAGCCAAGGTTTCCTGTCCCACCCCAATCTCACGGGTATGAAGTCTAGACACGGACAAGTGGTCCCTAATGGTCACTAGGGTCTACAGTTCCCATGGGGTACAAAGTGTTTGAGGCAACAAGCGTGCCAGACACAGTGTTCCATGAAAGAACCTCGCCCAGTTGAGGTACCCCATGTCGAGCTCGATCGTAGCAAGAGCCACGGGAGTCAACATGAGCATCCATGCTAATCATATGTGTCACTGGCCTGGGTAGTGGGCCTTTTACCTCACAAAAACCCCCCTCCTGCAAAACAAAGCAGAAAAATATGTGGCCCCCACGTGGACCCATAATATAGTCCAGATGCATGCGGAACGTAAACATGATATGCAAGTAGGAAATAAACATGATATGCAAGCATATATACAAATGATGCAAACATATAAACAAACAAAGAAACACACAATAAAAGAAACAAACAAAGGCTAGGATCGACATGCTTAGGATCCCCAGCAGAGTCGCACGCTCGCGAAAAATGAATAGAGTCGCCACCAATATATTTATCCCATAAGGGAAAGGAATATCAGATAGCCTAGCAAGGAAGGAACAGGGTCTTGCGACCAGAGAATTTAGGTACGGGAGTCGGTTACGCAAGGGGAAGGTATTAGCACCCCTCGCGCCCATCGTACTCGATGGTATCCACCTATGTTTGTTTCTATCTAAAGGGTGTATACTATGTCTATGTCTATATGTGAATGCATGCAAAATGTAGGGAAAAGAAAGAATTGTACTCGCACGGACCCTACCCCGCTGCCTACGTATCCTTTTCAGGAATCAGAGTTACCGTAGCTCGGCTCAAGATTTTCTGTTTGTTTTTGTGTTTTTTAGTTGGGCGGAGTTAACGCTCACGCTCTTGCATAAGGGGACAGCCTAGGATGCAATAGAGCGGAGATAACAATTCCCTTAAGAAAGGAGAGAAGAGAGAGAGTTTGAGTGTTTCGAGGAAATCCCTAAGGCAAGGGAAACTCGAGTTACTCTTTGGTTTGTGTCTTTTAGAATTTGGGAACTTACGCCCGAATGGTTCCCTAAAGCAAGGGAGATCCAAGCACTCGAATGATTCCCTGAAGAAAGGGAGATTCAAGCTTTCATTCCCTTTTTAATGATTTTCACTTTTTATTAATGTTTTTTTAAGTATTTTCTTTGTATTTTTTAAAGGGGATTTTATTTGAGTATTTGTTAGATGTTTTAGTGTTGTAAAAGAAAAGGAATGAAAATGGTGGGGGACTAGCCTAATCTCTAAGCCTAATTGTTGTTATTTATGTACAAATCTAGCCTAAAGTTATCGTTACTAAAGTCTAAAAGGAGCATTAAAATGGTATTAACAAAATAGGCCAAAATATGGCCAAAAGCTAGATAATAAAATCACACAACAATTATACAAAAATAGCATGGAAATGGTACAAAACATAAAGAAAACGATTCAAGTATTAGTGCAAAATTAACTAAAAATACTACTATTTTTATGAGCTTTTAAGAAGAAGAATCCAATGAATTAATGTCAAAATTACCCTAAAAATCTACTATTTTTTTATGAGTTTTTATGTGAAAAATTATCAATTAAAGGGACCAAGATTAATTCCTAAAAATGATCTAAAAAATAACCAAGAAATTTTCTATTGATTTTATTGTCTCTTTTATTATCTAAAAAATGTATTGTAAAAACTAATTAAAAACCTAAAGTCTAGCATGAAAATAATAGGGATCCAGGGGGTGAAAAATGAATTATAGGTGTATGCTGTGAAACTCAGGCGCAGGGCCCAAAGGTATTGGCCCAACCAGTTATTTTTTGTTCCGGATTTTCTTTATGTCAAAAGCTGAGTGAAATGGGTTGGGGGTGTAGATTGCAATAAGCCCAGAGTATCTTTTGTTACAGATTTCATTAGCACAAAAATAAAATGTGATTGGGCTTAGGGGAGATATGGAATTTCGGTGCAGGCCCAAATTTGATGATCCAATTTGTATTCAGATTTTTCTATTAACAAAATTTAGTTAAAAAATTAATTGAAAAAAAGAATTAAACTAAAACAAAAACAAAAAGGGGATTTAGGGTTACCAAAAGTGACGATTGAAATTTTTCGTTCATAACCTTCCTCTTGTTTGCGAACGGCGGCGTTAACCTCTCTGAGAAACTTCCGGCAATGAACTCCTCCGATTCGCCACCGTGAACCACATACGCAAAACGACCTCGTCTCCCAGCTTCATTCGCTCCTCTCATCAGAAACGGCGCACGTCTTCCCCTTCCTTCTCCAATCGAGCTCTTCGACTCCGTCGTGAGAGATTGTTTCTCCGACTCACTCTCGCTTCCTCTCCGACCTCGATGTTGTCTCCTCCTCTCCGATGAAGTTTAGACAGTGTCACCACAATATTACCGCCGTTCGCTATTTCTCGATTTGGACTTCATTCCGTCTCTGATTCAACTCAACGACCAGATATCAGTCCCTATGTGTCTCCGATTTGATCTTAAAGATGAGAAATCCAGAAGATATGCTTTGAATCTTCAGGTATGAACACCTCTTCGATCTTTGTGTTCTTCCTCTTATCGTGGATTCCGCGTCTTCTTCTACATTTCTTCTTTTGTGCCGCTTTGAGAATGAGTGATATCAGATTGTTGATGAAGAGTGTTGAATAGATGAAGAGAGAATTGCAGAGGTGTGAAGGTGAGGGATGAAGATGACAAAATTGAAGCGTGAAGATGAAGGAGATGTGAATCGGTTATGGTGGATTGAAGGTAGATTGAAGAGTTCTTGGAGAAGGTTCAAGAGTGTTATAGTTTTTGTGAGATTGAGAGAGAAATCGATGATGAAGATGAGTGAAGTTGCATAAAAGTGAGAAGATCTAGAGGGTTGATGACAATGGTGGAGGGAGAAGATGAAGTGGAAATTGAAGGGTGAATGTGAAGGAGGGAGAGAGATGAATGATGAATGAATAGAGGGGTAGGGAAGAAATTGGCGTGTGAATGAGTGTGTATGTGATTATGGCGTGTGAACCTGAGATTGGAGGTGATGTTCTGCTTATATAGATTGAGGTTCTAAGATTCAGTGAGAGAGTGAGGGATTGTTAGCCATTGGATCAGAGAGAATCGGTTATGAATTGGAGGGTGAAGATTTGAATCAGTTGGAGCTGTTTAGAGAGTTTGTTATTCTGTTTTGGAAGTTAAAAAAGTTAGTTACGATCCTGTTAGTGCTGTTAGGTAGTTTAGAAGTTTGTTACTTGCTAGAAGTTGGTTAGAATGTTGGTTAGAAATTCTGTTAGTAGATGGGTTTGAATTGGGTATGTAATGTATGTATGTGAATGGTGAGTTAGTAAACTGTCAGAATGAATTTATCTGAACTGTTATGTTTGTATGTGGTGGCTGCAATTGTGATGGTGAGTTAGTAAACCTTCAGCTTCAGACTAGTCATGATGCACACCATGTATGTATGAATGGGAGATGCTCTGAATATTGCAGGTTTGGTACATGCTTGGTCTGTTAGCTGAGCTTTGACAATGCTTTGTTGTTTGAAATTGTGAACATGATGATATTTTCTTCTTCTTTTTGCAGGACTGACTAGAAGCAGGGGCTGGTATGTTGGTGCAGCACATGGTACACTTGGAGGCATACTTTGAACATAGTCATGGCATAAAGAATGGAGCATATGGGAGTAAAATCTTGAGGACTAAGGGAAATGGCTTGATGGAAAGCAAATTGAAGCTGACTTAGAACCAAGATAGGGCTAGAATAGGGTGTTGACTTTGGTCAACTGTTTGACCAAAAGTCAACCAGAAGTCAAAGATGTTTCTTTCTTGTTGTTTTAAATTTCAAACATAACTTCTCTCTTGCAAATTGCTTCGCCCAAATGTATATTGACCTTTTTGACATAATGGACAATTGAAATTCAATTTTCCCTCCATTTGTATTATTTGAAATTTCAATCTTCAAGTTCTTCGATTGGCCACACTTGGATCAAGTTATGGATTTATAGTGCCAAATCTTCTTCACCTTACAAGCTTGAATGAAACATGGTGATGGTATTAATGTCTCATAACTTGCGTGCCAAGAAACCATGTGAATATTCTTCTTTTCGTAATCTTAAGCCATCAACCTTCAAATTAATTTTAATGAACTCCTTATCTAAAACTTTGATCAATAGTTTGTATTGCAAGACACACGTGTTAAAATGAAGGACGTGCTTCGAACCATAGAGAAACTCCTGTTTCCTATGCCTTGTAGCATGACTTATTATTCACTTCATACGCCCCGGATAACATTAGACTTCAAACAAAAAAGCCCTAGTTGATGAATGTCAATAAGCTAAATCATGATGAATGAGAAACCTCAATCCCTTTTGCCTTAGGTACATGTCACTGAAGAAAAAGTAACTTGAGATGCTTGAGAGGGAATAAACCCTAGCTCCTAAGATCCTCAGTTGAACCCCTTAATTCAACAATCAAATGTCCAAAGATTAAACAGATGAATCAAGCTGGAGAGGAGTAGAAACCCTAATTCCCAAGATCCTTGATCTTGAGCCAAATTTATTGATTAATGAATGCATGAGTCATGTTAATGTCCTAATGGAGATATGCACATGAATGAAAAGCCTAAGCCAGTTAGAAATTAAAGGGTAGGACAAATTTGGGGTACGACAAGTCTTATCTCAAAAGATTGGTCACTCAATTGTTCAAAAAGTCAACAGTCGACTAGGTTAACCTAGAAGTCAACAGTGGTCAAAGTAAAGTCAAAGCTCCTGATTTTTTGTCAAGATCCTCATATTGAAGTATCATTCACCATTTGATCAGGAAATGATCATGGTTCATCAAAGAAAGATCGAAAATCAACAAATCAAAAAATTTCTAAATTAGGGTTTTGTATAGGAAAAGTCAACTGAACTTTGACCAGCCATAACTCTCACATGGAACATCCAAAATTCCCATCAAAAGCTCATCTTGAAGGAAATTTGATCCTCTACAATTTTGTCTCTCACATGCCAAGTCTAAAAATGCTCTATTTGAGAGATATGGACTAAAACATTACAGGTCCTGTTCAAAAGTCAACAAAAAGTCACTTTTTTCAAAAGGATACACAAGGAGCATGGAAAATAATTTTGATATGATACCAAAGACACTGGTTAGAGGACTCTCTAAGGTTTCTAGAAAGTCTTAGAACACTTGCATACCTCAAAAATTGAGAGAGATAGACCTTGTCAAATTGGGCTATTTTGGAGGGAAAAATGTGAAAGAATTGGGATATTTTTGCAAAGAGGCCCATGAGTTTAAGATCCAATCTTGTAAAACAAGTCATCTAGAAGTTCTAATCTTAAGGCCACGAAAATATGATGAATATTTGATTTTTATTTGAATTTTTTAATTCATTTAAGTCATATATTTAATTGATATTGGACGAAAATTGAAAAGATTTGTTTTCTCTTCAATTTCAATCATCATTAATCAGCAAAATACTCAATATTCACTATCCAATTCGTGCAAGAGCCATTGGTTGGAAAAATATTGGAATTGGCCCATGAATAGAAACTTTAGAATCAATTTTCAATCAACATGCCAATGATTGATTCAAGGAGATTTGGTTTGTTATTGTTGACCTAAATCACTCACTTATATATACATAACATATGCAGACCCCAAAAGAGGATTTTTGGCTGCCTCAAGAACCCTAGAATTCGAGCACAAAAGTTCAAAAAACTCAAACACAAATTCTGAATTGCAGACCAATTCAAGGTATTTTCTTGATTGCAAAACGTACTAGGAGCATCAAGGAAGCTTCTCCAACCATTCCTAGGCTCTGAAACATCAAGAACAAATCACTGTAAGTCATTCTTAGGCCGATTTAAACTTTGTTCGAATCTGATCATTGATGCATTATTAACAAGATTTCCATGCATATTCATGTTTGCCATCATGTTATTAATATTTCTGGAACTTTAATTTTATTTCTGGGCACGTTTAAGACCAAACGCCACTGTTAGATTGTTAGGTTTTGGTTTAGGGCTTTTCAATATAGGTGATCTTTGACTTAATTGAGGCCATAAGTGAATTCGTGAGGTCCAGACGATTTGAATGGTGGCCTCGCGAAATATTTTTTTTCTCGTTTGCTTGTATTCGTATGAGGCAGGTCTGTAGCTACGGAAGCGTCTGTCGCTAAAAGTCATGTACAGGGCTAAGACGACGGAGGGGAGGTTGAAGATGACTCCGTGGCGTCTCCCCATTGGCTGTTTCTGGCGCGCGTTTTTGAATCAAACCCAGGTGGATCACATGCGTTATGAAACACGCGCTATGGTGCTCCCCCATTATCGTGGCCATTCATTTGATCGTCCGCTTGATCCAACGCCTAGGACACGCAGGTGCACTAAAGACCATCACGTCTGCGCAACACTGGATAAAAACGCTAAGTTTCCAATTTTTTTATTTTTAATTACACAATATGCTTTCTTTATTTATATATATATATATATATATATATATATATATATATATATATATATATATATATATATATATATATATATATATATATATATATATATATATATATATATATATATATATTGTTTTCTTTTCTATGAATATTTTCTAAAAAACAAAACCTTTTATCAAATATTTTCTAAAAAAACAAAACCTTTATTTAAATTTTTTTTTTACATACATGAAATTATTATATTTATGTTATTTATTTATTTTATTTATTTTATTTATTTAAATTATTAAAATTAGTTTTTATTCATTTAAAATTCTTTAAAAATTCATATATATTTTATTTCAATTCCAAAAATTCCTAAAAATTATTTCTTACACTCGATTTAATTTTTTGTTCCGATTTAATTAATTAGGTCGCAAGACCAATAATTAATTAAATCAATTTATCATTATATTCAATTTAAATCTTAATTAGGGTTTACGAGGAATAACCCTACACTGAAAATCTTCCTCTTTTTCTATGCCTTTTCAGGGTTACCTTTCAAAGGCTTCCCGACTACGCGCCTTCAAAATCCAAAGCTAAGTATTCATTTAAATTTCAAAGTCTATTTTGTTTCCTTTATTTTTTTGGGTTTACCTTTTAAACCTCTTTTGAACTGTGCATACATTCACTTTCCTGCCTTTGCCATTTGTCAGGGCTAATCTCGAGGCTACCCCCGACCGCCAACCATGTCAGATCAAATTCAAAATGCAAAGCTAAGTGCCTTTTATTTATTTATTCTTAATTTCTTTATCTATATTTTTTTATTATTAGGGTTAGCAATGTTCGCCTCCGAATCGATAATGCACTCACCCATTTCTTGTTTATTTTTCCCACCTTTTCAGGGTTTGTCAATTGCCAAAGCATCGAGTATCGGTAACCCTAAACCCTAATCTCAATTATATTATTACTCGTTTCAAACCTATTTGTTTTATTTTATCCCGCTGGTTTCAATTCCCCTCTCCTCCGCTGGTAGCAATTTCCCTTCCCCCATTATTATTGGTTATATTAATTATTGTGGTTAGTAATTCTAGGGAGTGCAACTTGTTAACTGAATTAGCATCACTTAAGTTTACAAGATAATATAACTGAATATAATCACGTGATTGGTGCACACACGCACACTTTTGGGTAAACCTCTCTGTTGCCTTGTTGCTTGTTGCCTTGTTGCCTGTTGCCTTGTGTTTTTTGCAGAATAGTCAGTCCCTCGAATACGAGGATACCTCAGCCCTGTTGCCTCGATTAAAGATCATGGTCCCTTATGATGCTGCCTTCGGTACACTAAAAAATGATCTCGACCCTCGGAAGTTGCCTACGAAAAGGCTGAGGTATCCTCGGGTTGCCTAAACAAAAGGCTATTTTGATCCTTCCCTTAGACTACCTGCCTCTCTATGGCATGGGTCAGTCTTATGGCGAACGATAATGCGATGACCCGTTTACATCCAAACGAAAGGCTTACTGCCCTCTCATGGCATGGATAGACCCTTTCATCCTGAAAGGCTAAAAGAAACCTATCATCTAAGTTTAAGGTAATTGCTCCTAATTGCCTTGCTCTGGCTAAAACTGTTTTTTCATATTCTTTCTCATAAATCTTCAAAAGGGATACGCTCATTTACGAGCTAAAGTCCCTATTCTTTTCTTCTACATTTCTAAAAACAAAAAACGAGCAAAGCAATTAAGAGCCCATGGAAAACCATGGATGCAAAGGGTGCCTTACACCTTCCCTTTGCATAATTACCCCCCGAACCCTATTTTATTTAAAAGGTTTTTCCTGTTTCTTTTAGCCTTTCTAACTTGTTTGGATAAAATAAAATTCGGTGGCGACTCTTGCTTTACCGTACATTTCGATTATAAAAGTCAGTTCACCGTATTATAGAACTGGCGACTCTGCTGGGGATTTATTTCGATAAAAGAGGGGTTACCTTAAAAGTTTAGGATTCACCTTAAATGTTTTCTATTGTTTGCTTTGTTTGCTTTATTTTTGCAGGGCTGTTTTGGGTATTTTGTTATGTGAAAGATCCTAACCCGGATCTGAGTACCTTAGGTAAATGGCATGAGATCAATGAGACTGCACAGCGTATACTGATGTGGTTGATCTGATGGCCATCGTTAGTGTGACACATTGGTTTGTCCTAGTGTTCCTTGGGATCCGACCTGAGGAAATGCTTGGCTGCCGCGTGGTGTCATTAAGCACTAATTCGCCCTTAGAACCTTAGTCGAACTTGACTTTGGCATTTTAGAAAGTAGCGAGATGGCTGGCTTTGGTTCCGACTGAAGTTGGTTGATACTCAAAGCTACACTCATATGGACTGGACTTTCAGGACCTTTTCGGTTGGCGATTCGATTGCCGAACTGAGATAAGCGCCTTCGAGAAAGGTCAATGATATGAGCTCCGTAGAACCCAATCTTTATATAGGACAGGTTTGAACCGACTAAACTTCAGGGGGAGGGTACGCACCTCTGGACTACATGCAAGCCTAACCTTAAGGCAAAATTGTGTGACTTGTTTCTGTTTGTTATCTACTTGACATCATGACATCATAAACATCATAAGAATCATAACATCATGACTAACCATTCGAGGACCAAAGAATTCATCTTTGTTCTGTTTTGTAGGTCATGGTGACTAGAAACACCATTCGAGTTAACTTTATGAAGATACCTTCCGAACTGAAAGAGTTGGTATTAGAGATCCCTGGAGGTTCCCGATTCACTGAAAGACATGGTCTCCTGCCCAGTTTTGTTACTTCAAGTTCTGACGAAGAAATGATGAGTGTACTATTTCAATTCTTCGATCCCGAGCATCAGTGCTTTACTTTCCCGGATTATCAGTTGGTGCCTACTATGGAGGAGTTTGCTGACATACTAGGACTCTCTATCCGAGATCAGATCCCGTTCACTGGTTTGGAAGAAACTCCAAAATTGGAAGTTATCGCTTTCGCTTTACATCTTAAGAAGTCTGATATTGATGGTCATTGGGAGACCAAAAGTGGAGTCAAAGGATTCCTCGCTAAGTTCTTATTCGGAAAAGCTCGCATGTTTTTGAAGTCCATGAGTTATCAAGCCTTCGAAGACATATTAGCTTTACTCATTTATGGTTTGGTATTATTCGCTAATCCTGATCAGTTCATTGATGTGCACGCCATAAAGATATTTCTGACACGCAATCCAGTTCCTACCTTGCTTGGAGATATCCTACACTCTCTTCACACTCGTACTATGAAGAAACGAGGGACTCTTATGTGTTGCATACCTTTGCTATCTAAGTGGTTTATTTCGCACTTTCCTCGCTCAGTAATGAGGAACGACCAAAGGCTGAAATGGCATAAAAGAATAATGTCACTTTCTCATTCTGATATCCGCTTGCTTTCCTTATCCAAGGAGAGTGTTACCATCATCGACCGCTATGGACAATATCCTAATGTGCCTTTACTTGGCATACGAGGGGGTATTACTTATAATCCTTGTTTGGCCTTACGTCAGTTTGGTTATGCTCGAAGAGATGGCCCTCATCAGATGCTTATACAAAGGGTTGTGTTTGAGTATGAAGATGATACTCAAAATCACCGCCGGAAGTTTATACGAGCATGGGATATGGTGAACAGAATTGATAGCAAGAGCTTGGGGCAAAGAAACTCCATCCCTTTGGGGCCTTACCTTAGATGGGTGCACACTCGTGCTCAACATCTCATCATGCCTTATCCATATGTCCTACCTGTGATAGTGGAGCCTGATTGCGAGGAAAAAGTTCCTCAAGTTATTGCTCATCCAGACATGCCAACTGACATCGAAGAATTAAAGAGATCTTGGATTCAATTAAAGGAAGAAAGAGACACTTTTGAAGCTCAGTTTCGCGCTAAAGAAAAGAAAGTATTAGAGCTCACAAAACTACTTCAAGCGGAGCAAGACATCAACAACTTCATTGGTTCAAAAAGGAAGCGTCCATGGGAGACTTGAAGACTTTGTATTTTTGGTTTTATTTTATTTCTAGTTTTATACTTTCATTATTGTAAAAGATAATAATAAAACAATTTACAATTTCTTTTTCCTTAAGTATTATTAATAAAGTTTCTTTTTGTTTGGTTTTAAACAAATTTGAATTCCAAGGTCCTCGAAAACATTGCATATGCATAATCATATCATTCATAAACATCGCATCACAGGTTTCATAAAAATAAATGCCTCATCTTCCTGCTGTTTATTTCAGCAAGGAAATGGATCTCGAACAATCTGTAAAAAATCTTCAGGCTCAGAATAACCAGTTCCAGAAAATAATCTTTCACTTGGCCAAGGGGCAAGAAGAATTAAAGGCACTTCTGTCCGAGAAGGAGAGGGACCAACAAAGGGAGCAAGGTGTGCAAGATAAATGGAAATCCAAACCTAAGCGGTCATTCACTCCGTTACCCATGCCGTTGTCTCAAGCTCTGCAACAACTGCTCAATCAGAGCTTGATAACTCTATTTCCTCCATATTCATTTCCTACTAATCCCGCTCCTCGGTATAAGTATCATGCGAGATGTGCTTATCATTCAAATAGTCCTGGTCATGATATAGAAGATTGTGGACCGTTGAAACACAAGATCCAAGACCTCATTGATGACAAGATCATTGAATTCAACTCACCTGAGGAACCTCGTATGGCTAATGCTGGGTACAATCGGAAAGGTCGCAATGAACCCAACCAATCTGTGGGGACAATTCTGATCTCTACACCAGTTCCATAACAAAGACGCAAGTCAGATGCACCTAGGCGTCAGTTCACAAAGATCAATATGACGCTGGCTCGGGCATTACGACACTTGTTGAAGTCAAAGTTGATTACTTTGAAGGACCCTCCGAGGAACCCTAGTACTTCTTCTTCTTGTTATAATCCTAATGCAAGGTGTGCATATCACTCTAATAGTCTTGGACATGACACCGACAATTGCTGGACATTGAGGAACAAGATTCAAGATATGATCGATGCTGGTGAAATTGAATTCCCTCATCCCAAGACTCCTGTAGTGATCACTGCTCCCATGCACAATCACGACAAGACTGATTAATGTCAGAGTGGATGAACTTTAGATCATTAGATTTACTTTCATTTGCAATTTCTATTCTGTTTGTTTAAACATTCAAAATATGATAGACATTATCTGTTTAAATAATCATCATCAGTGCATTGCATATGTTTGTCTTGAATAAATTATTTCGTTATCACTCATTTTAAATTATGTCTTTATTCTGCATATGTTTTGTGATACTCAACTCCTGCTAAAGTTGTATACCTTTTGAGGGAGGATGACGAAAACGATACCGCAACCTCATACAGTATGCTTTTGAGCGAACTATGCTGATGATGTACAGGCATTGTTTCAATTCCTAAACAGTGGAGATATAAGGATGTTAATCCCTCGTCAACCCCTTTGAGCCTAAGAAGTAGAAGTTTCTTTCTTGTACTAATCAAAACCCTTTGATCATAACCTGGGGCAGGGTAGTTCTCAGTTAATTTGGTTGTGCATTCTATTTTAAGAGAATCAGTCAGTACACCTTTCAACAAAGGTTTCAATCACAAGCGATCATCCGCACACATACAAGAAGTATTGGAGATGTCAATCAAAAGCCAATAATGGCTCATCAATCATTAAGCAAGGCAGTCAATATCTTTCAAAAAGGAAAAAATGAATGAAACGTATATACAAAGAAAGGCCTGCTAAGTCAAAAATCAAAAAGATGACTTAGGCAAAAATCAAGGCATCCCGCTGACTGTAAGCTTAAAATAGACAGTTCAGCCAAAAGTTAGAGATATCAAAAAGATGAAAGAAGAGAAGTCAATAAATTCCTGAACAACACAATGTTGTGACTACCAAAAGGAAGAAGTGACTGCCATCTCAAAAGGTCCTCTTTGCTTGTGAACCATCATCATTATCAAAGGTGCAAACCCAAAAGTCTCTTGGAACCTGAAGGCATAAGTTGAATTAGCTGAGCTTAGGACTGAAGATCATCACGAAGAGGGATGGGTACAATCAAATTCTGAGCCATTATCCTTTGTTTCTTAAAACCGTGAACCAAGCCACGTTACAACCCTTGAAAGTCCTAATTGAAGCATGGTTAGTTCGAAAGCATACTGTCACCAAAAAGGTATCCCGACTCCTTAAGGTTTACTACAAATGTTAAGTTGATATCCTGTTTTTTACAAACATCACGTTTTTATAAATATCACGCTTTTACATCTCCTGTTTTAATGTTTTTCAAAAAACTCAAGACAGACATATGCATTGCATCTCATGAATTCATTATTAAACATATTTTGCTACATAATTTCAAATGTTAGCATCAAAAAGAATCTGCACAGGGTACGACTAATGACTCAAAGTTATCCCGACCAACAAAGATTACTCCAAGAAGCGACGTCTCCTACGTATACAAGGGGCATGACACGTTTTGCCCAATCAATCTGGGGCAATCAAGTCAAGATTCGAAGAATATTTCAAATGCCAAAAAGTCAAAGGCATACATCACAAGTGGATTTCAAACTATTTCCCGATCAGTCAGGGGCATCATACAAAGTACTAGGGGCATGTCGCCCATAGTGCACATCTCACAAAGTCCTCGCGAGGCGAATCTTTCCAAAATTCCTACTAGCAGGGGAAAATCTATACAAGTCCAGTTTGACATCTTGATCAATACCCAGTGACGTGTCCTACTCAAATCCACGAATGGTAGTTACTATAATACTGGGGGAAACTTTCACCCATGTCTCCCCACAGAGCCGGGTTCACTAGATCATATCCCCACAGAGTAATCATTAAGAAGATATCTTCAAGCGCTCTCGACAAAGACATGGCTCCCCAACAAAGTTTACATCTTCAACACTGCTGGTTCTCCAACACTTTTCTCTTCTCCAACATGGGTTACTAATACTTTTGTCCCCAATCAGGGTCCATCAAGTTACTGATCATCCCCAAACAAGAATCATAAATTCCCAGCTGAGCATCTTCAAATAAGATCAGATATCAAAATCACAAAGACAAATAGATTTATTTTCTCAATCAAGACAACATAAATCATATTCACATATCATATGTCATAAACATATTCATACATTGCATACATTATCTCGTAATGAATTCATCCATAACATACAAAGTTTCTCATTTATTTTGAGGGACTCATTACTTAATACAGGCATCATGACATTGCATAAAGACTAACTATACCTATTGCAGGATACAGGTACTGACAAATGAACGAAATCTCCAACTTTCCAAGATCTAATTCAGCTATTACGAATGGTACTGACACGGTCAATGCTCGAAGATCTAATTCATTTACCACGAACGGTAATGACACGATCATTTTCAAAGATCTAATTCAGTTACTACGAACGGTACTGACACGGTCAACGCTCAGAGATCTAATTCTATCATCACGAACGGTGTAGACACGATCAATGACCAACTAAGTCTAATTCAGCTACTACGAACGGTACTGACACGACAAAAGATCTAATTCGGTTACTACGAACGGTGCTGACATGATCGACCTTTAAAGAGATCTAATTCTATCATCACGAATGGTATAGACACGATCATCTTTCCGAGATCTAATTCAGGTATTACGAACGATACTGACACGATCAACTCTCAGAGATCTAATTCTATCATCACGAACGGTGTAGACACGATCACTGACCTCCCCAGTCTAATTCAGTTACTACGAACAGTGCTGACACGACAAGAGAATCTAATTCTATCATCACGAACGATGTAGACACGATTATCTCCCCAAGATCTAATTCGGTTACTACGAATGGTGCTGACACGACCGACCTTTAAAGAGATCTAATTCTATCATCATGAACGGTATAGACACGATCATCTTTCCGAGATCTAATTCAGGTATTACGAACGATACTGACACGATCAACTCTCAGAGATCTAATTCCATCATCACGAACGGTGTAGACACGATCAACTGCTTCTAAAGTCTAATTCGGTTACTACGAACGGTGCTGACACGACAAGAGACCTAATTCTATCATCACGAACGGTATAGACACGATCATCTTTCCGAGATCTAATTCAGGTATTACGAACGGTACTGGCACGATCAACTCTCAAGGATCTAACTCGTCTACTACGAACAGTAATGACACGATCAACACTCAAACAACTACTTCTCAAACACTGCACACATAGTCTAATCCATGCTCAACTGGATGGCGTCTTCAAGCCCATCCCCATCATACACCTAGATGGCATCTTCAAGCCCATCTCCGATAAAAGCCCCGTCATCATCCACTAGGGCAAATTTCTAGGTATTCTAGTGTTCAATCCTCTTCCACCTTCAGATTCCGACTGGCATACAAACCACTCTACATCTTCAGGTTTAAGATAATTGAACAGGGGCAGCTGTCATACCCCAAAATTTGCCCATACAATTTCTCTTATACAAATTCAAATCAATACACAAAGCTCCAAGACATACTCTCCTATACAAGGCTCTGAAACTAGGGTTTGGCTTATTAAAAGAAAAATCAGTGAATCAATGGCTCCAAGGTATCTCATATGGCTCAATATATCTCACATCATCTCCATGACAAATATCAAGTCTTATCTCAAAAGATTGGTCACTCAATTGTTCAAAAAGTCAACAGTCGACTAGGTTAACCTAGAAGTCAACTGTGGTCAAAGTAAAGTCAAAGCTCCTGATTTTTTGTCAAGATCCTCATATTGAAGTATCATTCACCATTTGATCAAGAATTGATCATGGTTCATCAAAGAAAGATCGAAAATCAACAAATCAAAAAATTTCTAAATTAGGGTTTTGTAAAGGAAAAGTCAACTGAACTTTGACCAGCCATAACTCTCACATGGAACATCCAAAATTTCCCATCCAAATCTCATCTTGAAGGAAATTTGATTCTCTACAATTTTTTCTCTCACATGCCAAGTCTAAAAATGCTCCATTTGAGAGATATGGACTAAAACAATACAGGTCCTATTCAAAAGTCAACAAAAAGTCACTTTTTTCAAAAGGATACACAAGGAGCATGGAAAATAATTTTGATATGAGACCAAAGACACTGGTTAGAGGACTCTCTAAGGTTTCTAGAAAGTCTTAGAACACTTTAATACCTCAAAAATAGAGAGAGATAGACCTTGTCAAAGTTGGGCTATTTTGGAGGGAAAAATGTGAAAGAATTGGGATATTTTTGCAAAGAGGCCCATGAGTTTAAGATCCAATCTTGTAAAACAAGTCATCTAGAAGTTCTAATCTTAAGGCCACGAAAATATGATGAATATTTGATTTTTATTTGAATTTTTTAATTCATTTAAGTCATATATTTAATTGATATTGGAAGAAAATTGAAAAGATTTGTTTTCTCTTCAATTTCAATCATCATTAATCAGCAAAATACTCAATATTCACTTTCCAATTCGTGCAAGAGCCATTGGTTGGAAAAAGATTGGATTTTGCCCAAGAATAGAAACTTTAGAATCAATTTTCAATCAACATGCCAATGATTGATTCAAGGAGATTTGGTTTGTTATTGTTGACCTAAATCACTCACTTATATATACATAACATATGCAGACCCCAAAAGAGGATTTTTGGCTGCCTCAAGAACCCTAGAATTCGAGCACAAAAGTTCAAAAAACTCAAACACAAATTCTGAATTGCAGACCAATTCAAGGTATTTTCTTGATTGCAACACGTACTAGGAGCATCAAGGAAGCTTCGCCAACCATTCTTAGGCTCTGAAACATCAAGAACGAATCACTGTAAGTCATTCTTAGGCCGATTTAAACTTTGTTCGAATCTGATCATTGATGCATTATTAACAAGATTTCCATGCATATTCATGTTTGCCATCATGTTATTAATATTTCTGGAACTTTAATTTTATTTCTGGGCACGTTTAAGACCAAACGCCATTGTTAGATTGTTAGGTTTTGTTTTAGAGCTTTTCAATATAGGTGATCTTTGACTTAATTGAGGCCATAAGTGAATTCGTGAGGTCCAGACGATTTGAATGGTGGCCTAGCGAAATTTTTTTTCTCGTTTGCTTGTATTCGTATGAGGCAGGTCTGTAGCTACGGAAGCGTCTGTCGCTAAAAGTCATGTACAAGGCTAAGACGACGGAGGGGAGGTTGAAGATGACTCCGTGGCGTCTCCCCATTGGCTGTTTCTGGCTCGCGTTTTTGAATCAAACCCAGGTGGATCACATGCGTTATGAAACACGCGCTATGGTGCTCCCCCATTATTGTGGCCATTCATTTGATCGTCCGCTTGATCCAACGCCTAGGACACGCAGGTGCACTAAAGACCATCACGTCTGCGCAACACTGGATAAAAACACTAAGTTTCCAATTTTTTTTATTTTTAATTACACAATATGCTTTCTTTCTTTATTTATATATATATATATATATATATATATATATATATATATATATATATATATATATATATATATATATATATATATTGTTTTCTTTTCTATGAATATTTTCTAAAAAACAAAACCTTTTATCAAATATTTTCTAAAAAAACAAAACCTTTATTTAAATTTTTTTTTTACATACATGAAATTATTATATTTATCTTATTTATTTATTTTATTTATTTTAATTATTAAAATTAGTTTTTATTCATTTAAAATTCTTTAAAAATTCATATATATTTTATTTCAATTCCAAAAATTCCTAAAAATTATTTCTTACACTCGATTTAATTTTTTGTTCCGATTTAATTAATTAGGTCGCAAGACCAATAATTAATTAAATCAATTTATCATTATATTCAATTTAAATCTTAATTAGGGTTTACGAGGAATAACCCTACACTGAAAATCTTCCTCTTTTTCTATGCCTTTTCAGGGTTACCTTTCAAAGGCTTCCCGACTACGCGCCTTCAAAATCCAAAGTTAAGTATTCATTTAAATTTCAAAGTCTATTTTGTTTCCTTTATTTTTTTGGGTTTACCTTTTAAACCTCTTTTGAACTGTGCATACATTCACTTTCCTGCCTTTGCCATTTGTCAGGGCTAATCTCGAGGCTACCCCCGACCGCCAACCATGTCAGATCAAATTCAAAATGCAAAGCTAAGTGCCTTTTATTTATTTATTCTTAATTTCTTTATCTATATTTTTTTTATTATTAGGGTTAGCAATGTTCGCCTCCGAATCGATAATGCACTCACCCATTTTTTGTTTATTTTTCCCACCTTTTCAGGGTTTGTCAATTGCCAAAGCGTCGAGTATCGGTAACCCTAAACCCTAATCTCAATTATATTATTACTTGTTTCAAACCTATTTGTTTTATTTTATCCCGCTGGTTTCAATTCCCCTCTCCTCCGCTGGTTGCAATTTTCCTTCCCCCATTATTACTGGTTATATTAATTATTGTGGTTAGTAATTCTAGGGAGTGCAACTTGTTAACTGAATTAGCATCACTTAAGTTTACAAGATAATACAACTGAATATAATCACGTGATTGGTGCACACACGCACACTGTGAATACAAGATTACACTCAAAGATGTTTTTGATTCATGGCAAACTCAAATAAGCATTCAAACAACAAGACGGAAGCAGAAAACCCAAAGAAAAGCAAGCATTGATCACTCATAGGTCAACCCATTATGTTTATATGTTTATAGGTTGTCTCAACACAAGCAAAACAAGAAGAATGCAGAAAAACAGCAGTTAGGTCGACCTACCATCAACCCAGGTCGACCTAAAATGGAGAAAAGTTCATATACCCCTGCTAGGTCGACTCACACATCATTTAGGTCAACCTAAATTGATGAATTCTACATACCAGCCTGTTAGGTCGACCTACACATCAACTAGGTCGACCTAATCTGTGAAAATATCCCCAGAATGCATCAGAAGAGGATTCTGGTCGACCTACTCCTTCAACAGGTCGACCTAACTGGGAGCAAAATTCTGCAAGCTCTGTTAGGTCGACCTAAGCACTACAAGTGGTCGACCTAACTGATCAAGAAAGTTCAAAAATCAGTTTTTCTTGGTTCTAACTGTTATGCAATCATATATATTGTGCCAGGGTAATTATTCAAGCAACACCAACGACTGAAAGATACACAAACGCTTCTCATCTTCGTTCTTCATCATCTCCAACACAATTACACATAATCATTCTTGCGTTGCGGGTTAGTGATGAGTTCGATAACGTCCATGGAACGGAATTGAAGATTCCTAGTGGGTGAAGGTTTGTGGGGTTTGTTGGTGAATAAAATCTGCGGGTTTTGTCCTCCACGACGGGTGGTTCTTGGGGGTTTTTATCAAGAGGCGTTCATTGAGGATTCGGCTGAGTGTAACGATTGAGGAACGGGGAGTTCAAGGAATCAAGACACTGCAGAAGGGAATCAAAGTGAAGCTCTTGGATAACCTTGATCTGGCTCAAGATTAAGGGGGAAGAAGATTCAAAGGATCGACATAATTGGTTTATCGTTTATCGCTTTGTTATCTTCTTTGTATATACTACTTTCAACATTAATGAAAGATTACCCAATTTCAATTTGGAATTGGGGGCAGACGTAGTCGTAGCGAGGACGATCGACGAACTGCCTAAACAAATATCGTGTTCTTGTCGCTTTTACTTTCTCTTTTACTTTCTGTTCATAATTGGTTATAAGTGCAAAATTGATCAACGATTCAAGTGTTAAAATTGTGAATTAAAGTTCTGCACAAACATCACAATTCACCACAACTTGAATCACTATCAATTTGAACGTATCACCAAGTGTTTGTGTTTTTGCTTAATCCAATCTTACTGCATTGCAAATCAAAGTTGTCAATCTAGAAGTTAATTGGTTTTCAGTTGTTAAACGTATTGGTTAGCCATCATATTACTTCACCATCAATTCCACTTATTTTTTGGTTTTGAAACACATACGACCTTTGCAATAGCGGTCCGGAATAGACGCAAGTCGATTCAGAACCGCTTTCGCTCGAGTTAGTAGAAAAATCCGTAAAAACTTAGAGAGATCTATTCACCCCCCCCCCTCTAGATCTTTAGGCCAGCGTCTAACAAGTGGCATCAAGAGCTCTGGTTTATTCCGTGCTACGTGAAACACTTATTGGAAAGATGGCTTCCGGACCTAAAGGGGCTCATAATAGAGCTCCAGTTTTCAACGGCGAAAACTACGGCTATTGGAAGGATTGTATGTGTGTCCATATCAATGCAATTGATAGGAACATCTGGACAGCTATTGTCAATGGTCCATTTCAGATCACCATGACAAATGCAGCTGGTGCAGTTGTTCCAAAACCAGAAGATACTTGGAATGCTGAAGATGAAAAGAGATATGCATACGATTGGAAAGCGAGAAACATTCTAATCTCAGCTTTAGGAGTTGATGAATACTATCACGTTTCCCATTGTAGATCAGCTAAAGCTATGTGGGACACATTGCAAGTTGCCCACGAGGGAACGGATGATGTCAAACTAGCTAGGATCAATACGTTAACTCAAGAGTTCGAACTTTTTCACATGGAAGATGCTGAAACCATCGAAAGCATGCAGAAAAGATTCGTTCACCTGAAAAATCGATTAAATTCTCTTGATAGACCTGTTTCCAATGCAGTTGCTACTAACAAAATCTTAAGGTGTTTGAACAGGGAATGGCAACCCAAAGTTACAGCAATTAAGGAAGCAAATGATCTCAACACTTTAGACATTACCACTCTCTTTGGTAAACTAGAGGAACATGAACAGCATCTTAAATGCCTTGACATGCATGAGAAGAGGACAAAGAAAGAAAAGAACATGGAGAAAGAGGTAGAGAAGAAGTCAATAGCTCTAAAAGCTTCGAGCTCCAAGACCTCAAAACGAGAGCCAAAGGATAGTGACACAAGTGATGACGAAGACTCCGATGATGAGGAAATGGGACTGTTTGTGCGAAGATACAACAAATATCTAAAGAAAAATGGAGCAAAACATTCCGACAAAGGATTGATCAACTATAGAAAGCAATCAAACATGTTCAAGCAAGATGACGACAACAAAGGAAAGATCAAAGGTCTTTGCTTCAATTGTGGGAATGCCGGCCACTACAAACCGGATTGTCCATACCTTAAGAAAGAAAAGGAGAAGAACCAAAGCAAAGGTCATAACAAATCTAAAAGAGCTTACATAGCATGGGAAAGTGATTCATCTAGTGAAAGCTCATCAAGCGATGAAGAAGAATCAGCAAACCTATGTTTCATGGCTCATCAAAACAAGAAAAAGAAAGCTGTAAGTCATCTTAAACCTGAACTCGTAGATAAGGTATCTCATTCTCAACTAAAACTTGCCTTTGAAGAATTACATAGAGATGCAATTAAAGCTTTCAAACTTTTGGCCTCAAATAAGAAAATATTTTCATATCTTGAATCAAAAGTTGAGAAAACCGAAAGGGATATGGAAGCTTTAAAACAATCTATGCTAGACATTCAAAAGGACAAAGTTGAAATAGATCCTACATCATGGTTTGGTTGTGAGACATGTCACATTTGGCAAAAAGAAGTGAGAGATCTAAAAGCCAAGTTAGACAAGGCTCTACAACCAAAATTGACTTTTGCGGTTGATCCAAACAAGTTCAAAAGATCGTATACTCCTTTATATAGTAAATACACTTTTGTACCAAAAGTATCAACTAGCAAAACTCCATATTCTCATCATATTACCTGTCATTATTGTTGCAAAAAGGGACATACCATTGAAAAATGCAAATTTAAGAGAATTTTAGTTCCTAAAGGAGTATTTCAATGGTTGCCTAAGTGCAACAAATTGTGTACTCACTACCAAGGACCCAATGAAAATTGGGGACCTCCCTCTTTAAATTAATCTTGCAGGAAAAGTGTCTTGACATTGTCGAAAGGTTGTGGTTCCTTGATAGCGGATGTTCAAGACACATGACTGGAGACCTATCTCTTTTCGTTGAGTTTCAAGCAAAGAAAAAGGGGTATGTCACCTATGGAGATAACAATCGGGGAGCCATACTTGGTAAAGGAAGTGTAGGTAACCCTTCTACCACTACTATAACTGATGTGCTGCTAGTAGAAGGTCTTAAGCATAATCTTTTAAGTATAAGTCAATTGTGCGACAAAGATTTTAAAGTAATGTTTACAAATTCTGGATGCACAATAGAACATACTAAGAAAAGAGACATTATGTTTAAGGGCTTAAGAGTAAACAACATCTACATGCTAAACTTGGATGAGGTATCTAAGTCTAGTACCAAATGTCTAGTTGCTCTAGGCGATGACTCATGGCTCTGGCATAGACGTCTCGCCCACATAAATTTTGACTTACTAAATAAAGTTGTCTCAAAAGATTTAGTAATCGGCTTACCCAAAATGAAGTTTTCAAAAGATCATCTATGTGATGCTTGTCAAAAGGGAAAACAAACAAAAATCTCTTTTAAATCAAAGAACGTGGTTTCAACATCACGCCCTCTTGAACTACTTCACATGGATCTCTTTCGCCCTTCAAGGACTAAAAGCATAGGTGGAAACACCTATGGTTTTGTCATTGTCGATGATTACTCGAGATTTTGTTGGACAATCTTTTTACCTAGTAAGGATCAAACTTTTCCAGCTTTTACACAATTTGCAAGATTATGTCAAAACAAAATGAACAACAAAATAGTTGCAATTCGAAGTGATCACGGTGGAGAGTTTGAAAACATTCTTTTTGAAAAATACTGTGATAAACATGGAATTGAGCATAACTTTTCAGCTCCTAGAACACCTCAACAAAACGGAGTAGTTGAACGTAAAAATCGAGTTCTAGAGGAGCTGGCAAGAACAATGCTGAATGAGGGTAATCTACCAAAGTATTTCTGGGCTGACGCGATTAGTACAGCATGTTATGTTTTGAATAGGATAACAATACGTCCTATTCTGAACAAAACTCCCTATGAATTACTAAAAGGTAGAAAACCAAATGTATCTCATCTCCATGTATTCGGTTGCAAGTGTTTTGTTTTGAACAATGGTAAGGATAATCTTGGCAAATTCGATGCTAAAGCTGATGAGGGCATATTCCTTGGTTACTCACAATCTAGCAAAGCATATCGAATATATAATAAGAGATTACTTATAGTAGAAGAGTCAGTACACGTTTCTTTTGATGAATCTTATGCAAAATATGTCGAGAAAGGTCTTTCATTTAATGGTGCAGGCCCATCCACTGAAGACATTGTCAAGGATAAGGAAGATGAGGATGAAAGTATTGTAAAGAAAGATGCTGAGAGAGAGAAAGATGAGTCTCACAATGAAAATGAAAAAGAAAGCATCTCAAACAATGAAGAACTTCCCAAGGCCTGGACAAACGTGAAAGACCATCCAATTGACAATATAATAGGAGACATCTCAAGGGGCGTTACAACACGCTCAAAGATAAGTAACTTCTGCCATCATTTTGCTTTTGTTTCACAAGTTGAGCCGAAAAACGCTAAGGATGCATTACTTGATGAGCATTGGCTAATGGCCATGCAAGAAGAATTAAACCAATTTAAACGGAATGATGTTTGGGACTTAGTCCCTCATCCGGGAGATCATCAAGTAATAGGCACTAGATGGGTTTTCGTAACAAACTTGATGAAAACGGTGTTATTACTAGAAACAAAGCTAGATTAGTTGCCCAAGGTTACAATCAAGAGGAAGGTATTGATTATGAAGAGACATACGCTCCTGTAGCACGTCTCGAAGCTATTCGCCTCTTACTTGCTTATGCTTGTTCTAAAGACTTCAAACTATTCCAAATGGATGTTAAGAGTGCCTTTCTAAATGGCTATATAAATGAAGAAGTCTATGTTGCTCAGCCACCCGGCTTTGAGAATTACATGTATCCAACTCATGTTTATAAGCTGAAACGTGCTCTATACGGTCTTAAACAAGCCCCTCGGGCTTGGTACGAACGTTTGAGCAAATTTCTCCTTAGTCAAGGGTACTCTAGAGGTAAAGTTGATACTACTCTCTTTATTAAAAGAAAAGATAAGGATATTCTCTTAGTCCAAATTTATGTAGATGATATTATATTTGGGTCCACTAATGCAAAACTTGTCAAAGACTTTTCTAAGCTTATGCAGAGTGAATTTGAGATGAGTCTCATGGGTGAGCTAAATTTCTTCCTTGGCCTACAAATCAAGCAACTCAGTCATGGAACGTTTGTAAATCAAACTAAATATTGTACGGAGCTGCTCAAAAGATTTGGAATGAGTGAAGCAAAGGAAATTGACACACCTATGGAAACAAATTCAAATCTAGACAAAGATGAGAAAGGTAAAGAGGTTGATGTGAAATAATACCGAGGTATGATAGGTTCACTATTGTATCTTACTGCCTCAAGACCAGACATTATGTTTAGTGTGTGTATGTGTGCAAGATATCAATCTTGTCCAAAAGAATCTCACTTGAAAGCTGTCAAAAGAATTCTGCGATACTTACGTGGAACTACTACATATGGCCTATGGTATCCAAAAGGAAATGAGTGTCATTTGGTAGGATTCTCCGATTCAGATTTTGCTGGCTGCAAATCCGATAGAAAAAGCACTAGTGGAACGTGTCATCTATTCTCAAACTCATTAATAAGTTGGCATAGTAAGAAACAAGTATCGGTTGCATTATCCACTGCTGAGGCAGAATATGTAGCTGCTGGAAGCTGCTGTGCACAAATATTATGGCTCAAGCAACAACTTCTTGACTTTGGTATTAAGCTTGATCACATACCTATCATGTGCGACAACACAAGCGCCATAAACTTGAGTAAAAATCCTGTCTTACACTCACGTACCAAACATATTGAAATAAGGCATCACTTTCTACGAGATCATGTAGAGAAAGGAGACGTTACTTTTGAACATGTAGAAAGCAAGAAGCAACTAGCTGACATCTTCACCAAACCTCTAGCAACGGAGCAATATTTCAACATTCGTAGGGAATTAGGGATACTCGATATCTCTAATTTGGGCTAATTACGTTTGTTTTCTCTTAATATTATTTCTTTTCTTTATGCATATATCTATTTGTCTTGCTAACATTTTTCTTAGCGTAAAGGTAGTTCATCATCAAGCCAGGCGTCATATTGAAAAAGTGGTAACGTAATTGGTGTTCACTTCCAAAAATATTATTGATACTATAATATGCTATCAATTAACATGCTTATAGTGACTTCATGCATAAAAACTGCTCCTGCTCACATATGTGTCTCATTCTATCATTAACTACCTTTTACCTACTATACTGTACATGCTAGCATTATTATCTATGGTTCTCTTGTTACTCTCCTATTCTCTTGTTTTCTCTTTTTGATGTTGACAAAGGGGGAGATAGATGCTGGATGCACAGGGGAGCTTTATTGAGAGATTGCCTTGTTGAGAGATAGATGCTGGATGTACGGGGGAGCTGAGTCTTCTGGATGTACGGGGGAGCTGAGTCTTTATCACTTACTATCAAAAAGGGGGAGTATGTGAATACAAGATTACACTCAAAGATGTTTTTGATTCATGGCAAACTCAAATAAGCATTCAAACAACAAGACGGAAGCAGAAAACCCAAAGAAAAGCAAGCATTGATCACTCATAGGTCAACCCATTATGTTTATATGTTTATAGGTTGTCTCAACACAAGCAAAACAAGAAGAATGCAGAAAAACAGCAGTTAGGTCGACCTACCATCAACCCAGGTCGACCTAAAATGGAGAAAAGTTCATATACCCCTGCTAGGTCGACTCACACATCATTTAGGTCGACCTAAATTGATGAATTCTACATACCAGCCTGTTAGGTCGACCTACACATCAACTAGGTCGACCTAATCTGTGAAAATATCCCCAGAATGCATCAGAAGAGGATTCTGGTCGACCTACTCCTTCAACAGGTCGACCTAACTGGGAGCAAAATTCTGCAAGCTCTGTTAGGTCGACCTAAGCACTACAAGTGGTCGACCTAACTGATCAAGAAAGTTCAAAAATCAGTTTTTCTTGGTTCTAACTGTTATGCAATCATATATATTGTGCCAGGGTAATTATTCAAGCAACACCAACGACTGAAAGATACACAAACGCTTCTCATCTTCGTTCTTCATCATCTCCAACACAATTACCCATAATCATTCTTGCGTTGCGGGTTAGTGATGAGTTCGATAACATCCATGGAACGGAATTGAAGATTCCTAGTGGGTGAAGGTTTGTGGGGTTTGTTGGTGAATAAAATCTGCGGGTTTTGTCCTCCACGACGGGTGGTTCTTGGGGGTTTTTATCAAGAGGCGTTCATTGAGGATTCGGCTGAGTGTAACGATTGAGGAACGGGGAGTTCAAGGAATCAAGACACTGCAGAAGGGAATCAAAGTGAAGCTCTTGGATAACCTTGATCTGGCTCAAGATTAAGGGGGAAGAAGATTCAAAGGATCGACATAATTGGTTTATCGTTTATCGCTTTGTTATCTTCTTTGTATATACTACTTTCAACATTAATGAAAGATTACCCAATTTCAATTTGGAATTGGGGGCAGACGTAGTCGTAGCGAGGACGATCGACGAACTGCCTAAACAAATATCGTGTTCTTGTCGCTTTTACTTTCTCTTTTACTTTCTGTTCATAATTGGTTATAAGTGCAAAATTGATCAACGATTCAAGTGTTAAAATTGTGAATTAAAGTTCTGCACAAACATCACAATTCACCACAACTTGAATCACTATCAATTTGAACGTATCACCAAGTGTTTGTGTTTTTGCTTAATCCAATCTTACTGCATTGCAAATCAAAGTTGTCAATCTAGAAGTTAATTGGTTTTCAGTTGTTAAACGTATTGGTTAGCCATCATATTACTTCACCATCAATTCCACTTATTTTTTGGTTTTGAAACACATACGACCTTTGCAATAGCGGTTCGGAATAGACGCAAGTCGATTCAGAACCGCTTTCGCTCGAGTTAGTAGAAAAATCCGTAAAAACTTAGAGAGATCTATTCACCCCCCCTCTAGATCTTTAGGCCAGCGTCTAACACACACTTTTGGGTAAACCTCTCTGTTGCCTTTTTGCCTTTTGCCTGTTGCCTTGTGTTTTTTGCAGAATAGTCAGTCCCTCGAATACGAGGATACCTCAGCCCTGTTGCCTCGATTAAAGATCATGGTCCCTAATGATGCTGCCTTCCGTGCACTAAAAAATGATCTCGACCCTCGGAAGTTGCCTACGAAAAGGCTGAGGTATCCTCGGGTTGCCTAAACGAAAGGCTATTCTGATCCTTCCCTTAGACTACCTGCCTCTCTATGGCATGGGTCAGTCTTATGGCGAACGATAATGCGATGACCCGTTTACATCCAAAAGAAGGGCTTCCTGCCCTCTCATGGCATGGATAGACCCTTTCATCCTGAAAGGCTAAAAGAAACCTATCATCTAAGTTTAAGGTAATTGCTCCTAATTGCCTTGCTCTGGCTAAAACTGTTTTTTCATATTCTTTCTCATAAATCTTCAAAAGGGCTACGCTCATTTACGAGCTAAAGTCCCTATTCTTTTCTTCTACATTTCTAAAAACAAAAAACGAGCAAAGCAATTAAGAGCCCATGGAAAACCATGGATGCAAAGGGTGCCTTACACCTTCCCTTTGCATAATTACCCCCCGAATCCTATTTTATTTAAAAGGTTTTTCCTGTTTCTTTTAGCCTTTCTAACTTGTTTGGATAAAATAAAAGTCGGTGGCGATTCTTGCTTTACCGTACATTTCGATTATTAAAGTCAGTTCACCGTATTACACTCAGTGTTGGTGTTTATTCTTTCTTTCAATTCTTGTGGGTCGTAGGTCCGTTGATCTTACCCTGGTTTTGAGTCATGGATCGTAGGTCTGTTGACCTTATCCTCATCTTTTTCAATTCCTGTGGGTCGTAGGTCCATTGATCTTACCCTGGTTTCGAGTCATGGATCGTAGGTCTGACGACCTTATCCTCGTCTTTTTCAATTCTTTTGAGTCGTGAGTCTGTTATACTCACCCTGGATTTGAGTCGTGGATCTGTTGATCTCACCCCGATTTCGAATCATTTATCCTTGTTTTCTTTTTTGGGTCAGTAGATCATATCCTTCCATCAAACCCGTGCTTTCCAATCACAGTCTCATACAACAATCATCGAGAACCTTGTATTGGCACCGTCACCGCGTTACAAGCTACCACCATTCAACCGTCACTTGCCATAAACTTTTCCAATGAAAAAAAACAAACAAAAATTTCTCTTTCCCCAGCAGATAACAAAAACAAAAAAAGGATGACACTTACATTTCCTTTTTAGGACAAATTTCTGGTCTTGATATTTAATCTTCTTCCACCTTGAATGTTCGAAAGGCTAACGCCAATCTCACCTGCAGGTTTAAGATGATTAAATAGGGGCAGCTTTCATACCCCAAATTTGTCCTACCCTTTTTAATTCTAACTGGCTTAGGCTTTGCATTCATGTACATACCTCTGTTAGGTCATCATCATATCGTACATTCATTTAATCAACAATTGGCATCGGGATCAAGGATCGTGGAAAATTAGGGTGTCTATATTGCTTTGAGGCTCTCACATTCATTCAAAGGCTACAAGGCTACTATCCCTCAAGGTGTACCAAGTTCGAAGGATTAAGGTCTATATCCCCGTGTGTATCAAGAGATTAGAGTTATTTACACATGGTGTCTGAGATTGTTGGTTCATTTGAGTTCATTGGACTCCATGTCAAGATCGTTCTTATGTGCTTCAACTCTTATATTCTTCAAGGACCCCTCAAGGCACTATTGAAATTGACTTGGATTAATGATTGAAGTTGAACGTTCATGGTTCGAGGTTGCGAAGTTGATTCAAGGGATTCCATAAAGTCAAAATTAGTGTTCAAGATTAGTTGATGAGATCAAAGGCCTCAAACATAATTTGGTTCGTAATTGGAAGGACCATTCATGAGAATCATGAATTACTGGGAGTTTAAGCTGCAAAAGTTAAAGGCAATATCATTCATTCAAAATCAAGGGATAAAACCATTTGGCTCAAGTTTAAGATTCAAATGCAAGTTCAAACTTCAATGACCATTATAATTGAAGATATAAAAGTCCAAATTACAATTCAACATTCAATGATGATTCAAAGTAAACTAAGTTAAACTTCAAGCCTTTTGCACATGACCTAACATACAGCCAGTTTGTCTAACATTCCAAGTATTGCCATTTCATTAATTACCATAGCTTCACTATCAATTCACAGTGCCTGTATCATGTACATACAACACACAACATATATCAGTCATCAAAAATCCCAAATCTCTTATAAACTACCAATATATCCATTTACTAACACCCCACGTCCAAGCTAATTCGTAACAGTCCAGTACGCACATTCGTCATCCAGAAAAATAAACAAAACAACCCTGCATAAAAAAAGATCAATTCGGTTCAGTATAGCCACACATCACAACAAGTTCTAGCAAAGTCATCGTTTCCTATCAGTTTCAAGACCACTACGATAAAAACAAATACAAAGCTTTCGAATAACTCAACGTCAAGCTAACTCCAAGACAGGTGCATCACACAGTTCGAAATTAGATCACAAGGAAGGCATTCAGCTTTAATACCTGTTCAAAATAATGCAAGGCTTGCGTTCATTTTGGCCCAGTTCGCGAATTCAGAAATAGACTCACAGCAGGACTTGGCTAATTCCAGAATCAGTCTCCAATAGTTTGGGTTCACTAAAGCCAAGCTCTTTGTCTCCATATTCCTAGCTTCTGAGCTCTAAGCTTCATGCATTCCAAGCTTCATCAAACCCATTCAGCCCTGTATAAACCATAAGGAATCAGTACCAAACTTATTTCAAAAAACAGAAAGTTACTAACAGTTTCTAACAAGCATCAGACTACACAGCTCACTAATTCACTAACAGATTTTCTATAACTAACATAACTAAAACAACCTACTTGTAACTAACTTCATATAACCACTAACTAACCTCCTAACAACCTAACAGAATCATAACTAATTTCCTCTCCCTCAAAGACCAACTCAATCCTCACCTTTAATCTCCTAACTGTCTCACTGATCCAATGGCTCACAATCTTCACCCTCAACCGAATTCACTCTTCGAAGCTCTATATAACAGGACCATCACCCTAAAGCTCAAGGTTACACGCACCATAATCATCACTTCACTCCATTCTTCATCCACCACCTTCACATCTTCTCTTCCCACGCCATTCCCTTCACTTCATCTTCTACACACCACGCACCATTCACCATTCATCATCTTCATCACTCCTCTCATCTTCATCACAAATTCACCACTCTCTCTCTCTCTCTCTCACTCTCTCTCTCTCTCAATTAGCCTCTACTACACGCTCGTCACCATAACTTTTAGAGCTTCAACCTCTGAAGCTCTAAGAAGTTGAGCTCAACCTTCATCCCTCAATAACCATTACCATGCTCCCGGCATTACTCTATCACAACTTCACTATCTCTCATGCTCAGGCTATCATTCTCTGAACTCGAGAATAACGACACAATAGAACTCACAGAGAAAAATCAAAGGAAAAAAGAAGAAGTAGGAGAAGAAGGATAAACAAAAAGTACAAGCATCAGAATCAGAAGTTGGTACCTGAACAAATCCTCCGCCGTTCCTTCTATTTTTCTGCGATTGGTCTTCGATTCAGGTTCCTTTTGATGTTTTCTTTACGAATTTGTGCGCACACTTAATTGCTGAGAATTGTGTTGTGTTATGTGCTTCAATTTGCTCAATTTCTGTGCGGATACATAATCGTTAAGATCTAGGGTTCGACGCTTGAATTCAGGGAGTAATTATGATCAGGTTCCATGTTTAGTAGTTTCGTTTCGAGTAGTGCCGAGGCTTGTGGGATGGTGGTTCACGGCGAGAATAGGCGGTCGGCGCCGTTTGTTCATTTGAGACGAGAGTGAGAGATAAGAACGAAAGAGAGGGAGGGATTCGTTTAGGATTCCAATAGTCATAACTAAACATAACCCTAATTCCCCTAAACGTCGCCGTTTTAGTTTTAGGCTCCATTTCTTTAACTTTTCTTTTTTTCTTTACTAACAATATGATAAAAATCTGATGTGGATTGAATCAAGCTTTTGGGCCATGTCCACTCAGAACTGCTGTTCACGCACCCTATGGCCCATACCACGTTTTGGGCATTATGAACAACAACAACAAAAAAAAACCTCTGGGCCTGATTTGCTATTCATCACCCCCATTTGGCCCATGCTGCGCCACCTTTTGGCCTAAACAACTAAAACTGAACAACAAAAACGCCCTTTAGGCCTCTCTGCCTAGGCCTGCGCCCCATTTACTACCTGTACCACCATATTTCTCTTTACACCCCTGTTTCTATTTTTTCTAGTTGCTATAATTTAGGTTTAATTAGAGTTTTTCTATTTTTCTTTTAGTAGATAAAAATGCTATTTTTTTCCTATTATTTTCTTAGACTTTAATACAAATTCTGACATAAAAAATGTTCATAAAAAATATTAGCTTTTTAATTAGGTTTTAGGTTAGTATAATTTTGATTTTAATTGATTTCTCCTTCATAAAAACCCATAAAAATAGTAGTATTTTTCGGTTAACTTTGTACTAATGCTTGAACTGTTTTTGTACCATTTCCATGTTATTTTTGTATGATTGTTATGTGATTTTGTTGCTTTCTTTTTGGCCATATTTTAGGCCTACTTCGTTAATACCATTTTAATGCTCCTTTTAGAATTTAGTCACCATAACTCTAGACTTAGATTAGAATAACTCTAGGCTTAGAAATTAGGCTAGTCCCCTTCTTTTCATTCTTTCTCTTTTACAATACTAAAACACCTAATAAATACTCAAAATAAAATCCCTTTAAAAGATACAAAGAAAATACTTAAAAAACATTAATAAAAAAGTGAAAATCATTAAATAGGGAATGGAAGCTTGAATCTCCCTTGCTTAAGGAAATCATTCGAGTGCTTGGATCTCCCTTGCTTAAGGGAACCATTCGAGCGTAAGTTCCCAATTTCTAAAAAACACCAACCAAAGAGTAACTCGAGTTTCCCTTGCTTAAGGGATTTCCTCGAAACACTCAAAATCTCTCTCTCATCTCTTTTCTTAAGGGCAATGTTATTTCCGCTCGTACGCATCGTAGGTCGTCCCTTATGCAAGAGCGCGAACGTTAATTCCGCCCAACTAAAAAACACAAAAACAAACAGAAAATCTTGAGCCGAGCTACGGTAACTCTGATTCCTGAAAAGGATACGTAGGCAGCGGGGTAGGGCCCGTGCGAGTACAATTCTTTCTTTTCCCTACATTTTGCATGCATTCACATTTAGGTTTTAGACATAGATATACACCCTTTAAATAGAAACAAACATAGGTGGATACCATCGAGTACGATGGGTGTGAGGGGTGCTAGTACCTTCCCCTTGCGTAACCGACTCCCGTACCTTGATTCTCTGGTCGTGAGACCCTGTTCCTTCCTTTGTTAGGTTTTCTGATATTCCTTTCCCTTATGGGATAAATATATTAGTGGCGACTCTGTTCATTTTTCGTGAGCGTGCGACAGTAGTATCCTCATGGTGGGTCAATCCAATATAAATATTACTCCTAATATTTATACCTATGTGAAGACTTGATATCTCATACCCATGACCCGTGAGATACGGTCATCAGTCTACTCACATAATAGTCTCTATGCATTACTGTTGTCCTATTTAACAATAAAGCTTGACCACGGATAAGTTAAGAATAACGTCCTTATGTTTAATGAGGTCTCACGATAAAGTCACACTTAATAGGTCATTAATAGACTAATTATTCTAAGGACTTTATCATGTCAAATATAAATAACATAATAAATATAATGCCTAATAAGTACATATATTAACAAACAATATATATCAAGGTCATGATACAAAAGTATATTAAGCCAATATTGATTGGATATTAGGGCTTACTCCAACAATTCACACAACAACATCATAATTTATTCATCAAGAGCTAACCATTATACTTCTATCATAAAGATAAGTTCATTAGCTTCCTAAGGCTTCGAAAGACACATAAAAAGGAGTTACGGGTCAAAGGTTACGACCGCATGTGACACAACCTAGAAAATATCATGTAACTCAAAATAAGGAATATCATGTTGTACCTCCTGTTTTTTATAATGCTAAACCCAAGTTCAATCAGAACTTTAGGAGAACTAACAAGAAAGGACCCAAGAAAATGTGGGTACCTAAGGAAAAGATTATTCCCGTTGCAGATATCCTTGGCTGCAAAGAAGACAAAGAAAAGCATGTCATGGTACCTGGACTCTGGGTGCTCTCGACACATGACGGGAAGAAGGTCTATGTTCCAAGACCTGGTGCTTAAATCTGCTGGAGAAGTTAAGTTTGGAGGAGATCAGAAGGGCAAAATTATTGGCTCAGGAACCATAAGTACTGGTAACTCTCCTTCTATAACTAATGTTCTTCTGGTAGATGGATTAGCTCATAACTTGTTGTACATAAGTCAATTAAGTGACAGTGGTTATGACATAATCTTCAATCAAAAGTCTTGCAAGGTTGTAAGTCAGAAGGATGGCTCAATCCTATTTACAGGGAAGAGAAAGAACAACATTTACAAGATTGATCTTCAAGATCTTAAGAATCAGAAGGTAACTTGTCTTATGTCTGTTAGTGAAGAGCAATGGGTCTGGCACAGAAGATTTGGCCATGCTAGTTTGAGAATGATTTCTCAGATTAACAAACTAAATCTGGTCAGAGGACTCCCTAACCTGAAATATAAATCAGATGCTCTTTGCGAAGCATGTCAGAAGGGCAAGTTCTCCAAACCTGCATTCAAGTCTAAGAATGTTGTTTCTTCCTCTAGGCCGCTAAAATTCCTGCACATTGATCTGTTTGGCCCAGTCAAAACAACATCTGTCAGAGGGAAGAAATATGGATTAGTCATCGTAGATGATTATAGCCGCTAGACATGGGTAAAGTTCTTAAAACACAAGGATGAGTCTCATTCAGTGTTCTTTGAATTCTGCACTCAGATTCAATCTGAGAAGGAGTGTAAAATCATAAAGGTCAGAAGTGATCATGGTGGTGAATTGGAGAACAGATTCTTTGAGGAGTTCTTTAAAGAAAATGGTATTGCCCATGATTTCTCTTGTCCTAGAACTCCACGGCAAAATGGAGTTGTAGAACGAAAGAATAGGACTCTACAAGAAATGGCCAGAACCATGATCAATGAAACCAATATGGCTAAGCATTTCTGGGAAGAAGCAATAAACACTGCATGCTATATTCAGAATAGAATCTCCATAAGACCTATTCTTAATAAGACTCCTTATGAATTGTGGAAGAACAAAAAGCCCAACATTTCTTATGTTCATCCTTTTGGATGTGTTTGTTTTATTCTGAATACTAAAGATCATCTTGGTAAGTTTGATTCTCAGGCACAGAAGTGTTTCCTTCTTGGATATTCTGAACGCTCTAAAGGCTACAGTGTATACAATACTGAAACATTGGTTGTTGAAGAATCAATCAATATCAGATTTGATGATAAGCTTGGTCTTGAAAAGCCAAAGCAGTTTGAGAATTTTGCAGATTTAGATATTGATATATCAGAAGCTGAAGAACCAAGAAGAAAAGTACCAGAAGCTGAAGATCTCAGAAGCAAAGGATCAGAAGATCAAGTTGCTGTATCTTTAGAGAATCTCAGAATTTCTAAAGAGCCAACAGTCAGAAGATCTTCTAGACTCACTTCTGCTCATTCAGAAGATGTCATTCTTGGAAAGAAGGATGATCCTATAAGAACAAGACCTTTTCTAAAGAATGGTTGTCAGAATCAATGATCAGAATCAGAAGATGATAAGTTTTACCTTTCATCAGAAGCTGGATCAATGTAAAATAGCTGTCGCCAAGCGCTTTCTGATGGTGAACACCTGTTCACTCTCTAGGTAAAAGCGTGCGTGTAACTGATGGGACGCCGCCCTAGGTAACTGTGCGTATCATTTTAAATATCACGTTCTCTTTGTCGCCCTCGGTTTTTTATATCTCGTGAGAGATACAAACTGACTCTTCTTTTGTTTTTGAGTTTTGAAAATCAGAGAGTCGCCACCGACTTTTATTTTATCCCATTAAGGAAAGGTTTCTAAAAGAAACAGAAAAATACCTTTAAGAGATTTTAGGTTTGGGGGTAGGTTATACAAAGGGAAGGTATTAGCACCCCTTTGTATCCATGGTTATCCATGGGCTCTTAATTGCTTAGCTCACTTGTTTTGAATCATTTGTCTTGCCTTGAAATGCTTGTATGTGGTTTTAAAATTCATTTTGTAAATTGACTTTGTAATGATCCTTGTACGGATGTATACAAAGTGTTTTATCTTTCGAAAAGATGTTTTGAAAAAAAAGATCTTTAATTTCGTAATGATCCTTGTTTGGATATATACAAAATGTTGTCTTTTTTTGAAAGTTTTGTTTTGAAAAAAACAATGATATGTGAGACATTTGTTGTTTTGATTTGATTTGAGCAAGCAATTAGGAGATCTACCCTAAATTTATAAGGTCCTTTCCCATTTCTTTTAGAAAATTCTCCTTTGACCGGATGTAAACAAAAGTTTAGATTTGCATTTGAAACAGTAGAATTTGATTTTTTTGAAAGGAGTAACAGAGGGATTACCCTAAGAGGTGCAAGTGAGATTGTGTTTTGATTCAGATATTTTTGTCTTTGAAGTTAGTGATCTAACGATTCAGTTTTTATCTTTGACATACACGCAGTTTTATATGTACAGAATTTAAAGTGCGGGAATGTAAAATGCGGAAAGTAAATCTACGCTATTACATGACTTCGGGAGGGGGATTACAATAATAATCGGGAGCACAAAAACTAAAACCCTAAGCTAAATTATTACATTACTCGTGCGAGAATTAAATCTAAGCTTATTACAAATTATTTGCAGGACTTTAAATAAAGCAAACAAATTATGTTAAAAATAAAATCGAGGAATGGAAAGGGTGGATGATAAAGGAAAAATAAAGTTTTGAAAATAAGATAAAAATCCTAAGTCTAAGTTTTTAAACCTAAGTTATTTTTGGTGTTTTTAACTAAATTAAGAGTCTAATTTAACCTAATTAAAAGACTAAATGATAAAAAAGAATCTAACCTAATTTAATTAAATCTAAATTAAGTCTAAACTAGTTGTCTATTAAATTTTAAACTAAAAATAATTTTTTTTGTAGTTTTTGGAATTTGATTTTAAGGTTATACTAAATTAATTAAACTAATTAATAATACTAAATAAATTAACCTAATAATATAATAATATTTTTTTTTATTCAGAAATTAAGTGATAAAATATAAAAACCTAAATCTAAAAGAAAAATTATTTTGAGTGATTTTGATTGGTTGATATTTAATTAAAAGTAAAAAACTAAAATTATTTAATTAAATAAAACAAGGGGGTGTATTTTGCAATTTGAAAATGAACTGATTTTAGTTCAAAACCTGCATATGGGCCAGAAACAAGGGGTGTCAATAACAACACGCACAGGCCCAGTCTGATTGTTTTTTATTTTTTTCTGAATTTAAGTCATGTGGGGCCCACGTTTTTAAGTAACAACCAGTCATGTTTTATCATTTCGCCACGCAAGCCATGGACCTGTTGACTGGCCAATGAGGAGACTGGAAGGAGCCACGCGTGCACTGACTCTCCCCTGGGTCTTGTTGACCGCCGGAACAGTGTTTTCCAGTTGTCTTCTCCGGCGAGGTGGATTTTAGAACCTGCAAAATCGTTAGTTTTGAAGCAAAAAGAGTACCCTATCCACCTAATTTAAACCTCCTGAACACGATGGTGGCCTTGGTTTTTCCTAAAAGTGTTTGTATTAAGAGATTCAAAGCAAAAAGTTCAAACACGGTTAAACATGGCAAAGGTTATTTCAAGGACCTATGCTTCCATGTGCTACGTCAAAGCTCCTCTAAATCACCTCACAAACTCAAACCAAACGTTAGATATGATTTATATATGCATGTGAATGAGATATAGGTTCAAGAAAAATTACCAATTCGGAGAGAGTGAGTGAGGCTTCTTTGAGGTATTTTAGCTTCGTGTAAGGGTTGGGTTTTGTTATATGAAGGCTCAGAAGAGTGTTTGTGTACTTGGTTTGGCTTGAGAATGGATGGAAAATGAAATTCGAATTTCAAAAGTTCTTTGATATATTTTGAAAATTTGTGAGTTTCTTGGCTATTCTTTTGCTAGATCTTTGTGTGTCTTGTGTTGATGAAGTATCCTACTTCATTTATAAGCAAAGAAGTGCTGCAAATTGAAGCTAAGAAGCATTGATTGCTTGTTTGAACTTTTGATTTTTTTATATTAAAAATCTTTGAATTTTTGACCATGGCTTGATCTCCTTGGTCTCTCTTGCTCTAGGCCTGCTTTGTACCTTCATGCTGCAGAGTATTGATCAACTTTGGTGGCTTTAGCTTAAGAATCAAGCATTGTATCATTATCCTTCACCATTTCTTCTTTAATTTAACTTTAAATGTAATAAAATTAAATCAAAAAAGAAATAAAAATGTCATGGGCCTTAGGTTGGTCGTGGGAGGCCCTTAACATTGTTAGAATCATGTTTGGATCATGAAAAGTTGGCCCCTTTTGGAAAAAAAACATTTTTGATCAATGTTGGTTTCATGCATTTTCCCAAAATATAGCTAACAAGGCATAAATCCCTCAATTTTTATCATATGAAGGAGTTCTTGTACTTTTTAGAAACCTCAAGATGTCCTCTACAAGCTACTTTGGAAACTTTTTTCATTTGGAGAAGTTATCTTGATGTTATGGCCTTTGACAAAAAACCACTTTTTGTTGACTTTGAAAATGACCTGTAATGTCTGAGCTCATATTTTTCAAATGGTGAATTCAATGACCATGGGATCAATTGCATTTTGAAAGATAATTGAATTTCCTTCAAAACAAGCTTTGGTTGGAATTTTTTGAATGAAAGAGGAGAGAGTTATGGCCGGTCAAAGTTCAGTTGACTTTTTAAGAGAAAACCCTAATTTTGAAACTTAGGGTTTTGTTGATTTTTGATCTTTCCTTGATGAATTATGATCAACCAATGATCAAATGATGAATCTTTTGACAAAATATGGATGTTGACAAAAAATTTCATTTTTGACTGTCTGTTGACTTTTCGGTCAAATTGGTCGTCTTTTGACTGTTTGAGCTGCTGACTGTGCGTCTGAGCGAATTGAAGTTTGAAAATTTGTATGGTGGTACTTTGAGATATATGGAGGTCCATGAAATCCATTTGAGGTCTCAAAAAACTTGTTCTCCTGAAAAAAAAAACAAAAACCCTAGTTAGGGACTGTTCGTGTAGGAGACAGTTAAGCGTACCTGATTTTTGTGCAGTGCTGAGTCTCTGCTGATCGTGTGATTATCAGAAGACTTCTAGAACAAAAATCTTGGAATTTTGAAACGCAAAAGATTGATTTGATTGATGGTACAAAACACGGAGAATCGTGCTGTCAGCGGGTTTGACTGTCAACTGGCTGTTCAGGCATTAACGTAACAGTTAAAGTGAAAATTCAACAGTTAAAGTTAATTTTTCCTTTTTGTTTTTTGTTGTGTTAATGGTGAAAATTTATTTACATGAGTTGTTAGAAAAACACAAAACATAATAAATAAATAAAATACACTGTACGCGAACGAAATTACCGATAATAACCTTGAAAAATATTTAATGCGCAGAAGAATAAATATTTAATTAGCAAAAAACACACATAATATTATCTGGATAATTAAACTACAGTACGACAGATAGTACGACATTTAATACTGACAGTACAAATATTACATAATATAATGAACAGTACGACAAATAAACGGTACATTATTTAAAAGCAAAAGATACGACAAACTTTAAAAATGACGATTAAAAACCCATGCTATAAATAACAACATATAGATGATCGGGAGTGTAAACAACCCAGATCCGCATTTTTCAGGACTATGCAGACAGAAAAAGGACATGATCACCACAAAGACGGTGATGACCATAAGAAAACACGTATCCATCCACTTCGCCATTTTTGCCGGGGAAGAAGAGAAAATAAATATGAGGTAGAAATTTGAGAGATGAGTTGAAATTTGATGTGAGAATTTATGGAAAAAATGAGAGGTATTTATAGAGTGAAAAGAAGGATAGAGACGTTGGGGAATGAAGTGATTCCGTACAAAAAAGGAAAATTTGAGTGGTAGTAGGATTTGAAAGAAAGTGTATGGTAGGGTTTGAAAAGAGAGATGTATAGAATAAAGTTAGGATTTGATTTTGAAAGAAAGAGATTTGAAAAGAAAGGAAAAGATTTTGAAAATAATAGAATATAGTACAAAAATTAGTGGGAAACAAAAAACTAATAATAATTTACTCGTTACCAGTACAGTCTGGATCCCCGGACTTTGCGTCTGCAAAAAAAAATAATTTTGTACCAATTGCGTCAGTACTATTTATCTGCAAATAAATCTCAAATAAACAGTGTGTGTGAAGTGATAAACAGTAATTGGCGTTTGTGTAAGAATAAATTCAACAGCGAACCAAAATACCGTATAAGAAAAATTCTAAAAACCGAGTATTCATAAAATCAGGATATTTATGGAATAAAATCCAAGATTATATGAAACTCCCAATTTTTAGACAGAAGTCTGTTGTCTTCTTCTTGAAAAAGATGCGGATAAATTTTGGGGTATAACACTCTCACCTAACATCATTCATCATTTAATGCACTTGATTCCATTTGATTCTGTAACTGTTCATTCTCATAATTTCATTGCATTTCTTTTTCAAATCCGCCTCTATATATTCATTTCAAATCATAATGTTTTTCTTCTTCGCTCTCATTCTCTCTCTCTCTCTCTCCTTGCATGCATTTCTGCAACTTGTTCGCCATTTTCTCTAACCCTAAACACAAACCCAAAAAGAAATCCAGTAATCTCAGTTGTGCTAAAATGGTTGCTTCTTCATCACAAGTCGTTGGTTCATCTTCTCAGCAACGTCAACAAGGAGAAGAACAACAGATTGTTCCTGTAATCACTTGCTCGATTCCTAAGAATGGGTTAGAAGTGATTTGTGAATTAGTGGTTGATTTCGACAGTCTTGAAGAACATGAGTTTCATCTCAAGGATAACATGCTCTTTCAAGGTTGGACGTCATTGTTTTCTGAGTTCTGTGGACCGGTTTACCCATAACTGGTAAAGGAATTTTGGGTTCATGCTGTAGTAGCCCCTAAAGCTATTATATCTGTTGTCAATGGAAGAATGGTTGTCATCACTGAGAACATTCTGAGAATTATGTTCGATTTGAGAAACCCTGAAGGTGTCTTTGAATCTGATCAAAGAATGGACTAGGAAGTTGTTCTGACTGAACTCTACATAGATGCAAAGAAAACAAAGCATGTCAAAGACATGAAGGAACTTTACAAAGTCTGGACCAAGATTCTTCTAGGGTGTTTCTATCACAGAAAATCAACCCATTCTCCAGATTTCGTCAACAAATAGCAGCAATACATTCTGTACTGGATTGGCACTCAGAAGAAGGTTGATATTATCTACATAATTTTCAATCATATGTGGAATGTTGTAAGGGACTCCAGAAATGCGTTCAGAACGAAGAAAGGAAATATTATTCCCTTTGGAAGAATCATTACCAATCTTCTGGTTCATACCAAGACTATTGAAGACTTGGGAGCTCAAGGAATCATCAAGGATCTTGCTACTGCTACAGGAAGTTGCTTGAATGCCAACACCTTGAGAAAGATGAATCTTATTCAAGCTGTTAGAGTTATTCCTCAACCTCTCCCTGGAGCAAGAAGCAGAAGAAGCCCTGTTCTTGCTGAGTTTGAAACGTTTTTTCAGAAGTGAGCTGCCAGAAGTTAAGGTTCTATATCTTGACACTCTCAGGGAAGGTGGTGCTCAAGATGCTCCTGCTAAAGTTGGTCATAAGAAAGCTTCCACTTCCAGGCCTGCAGTTTCAAAAGATGTTTCAGAAGCTGCTCCAGAAGTTGTTGTCAACAAATAAAGAAGGACGAAGCGTAAGTTTGATCGTCCTTCTATTAACAAGGAAAAGGAAGTTCAAGAAGAAGCTGCTGCAGAAGTTGAAAATGAGAATGTTGCTGTGGAAGAAGATGCAGCTGAAGCAAATCAATAAGTTTTAGTTGAAAATGAAAATATTGAACAAGAAGCTTCCGAGAGAAGGAAGAAGAAGAAGAGAAAGTCGAAGAAAAATAAGAATGTAGAAGATGAAAAGGAAGCAGAAAGGAAGAAGAAAAATAAGAAAATGAAATTGATAATAGAAGAAGTGAACGAAGAAGAAGAGATTCCAGAAGCTGTGAATCAGCAAGAAGAAGAAAATCAAGGAGTAGCAACTCAAGAAGTTGGAAGTCAAGAAGTTGTGGATAAAGAGAAAGAGAGACTAGAAACTGCCAGAAAAAGAGAAATTTCTCTTGGGAAGGTGAAGACTATGTATGAGAAGAAGAGGAAGTAGAAAAGACTTGAAGCTGAATTTGAAGCTCTTCAGAATATGTCCAAAGGTATACATATTTCTGAACCTATCTCTGTCTCTGTCTTAAATTCAGAACCTGTACCAACAGAAGTTCCAGTTATCCCTCAACCAGAAATTCAACCAGAAACAGCCCCAACAGAATCACCTCATCACACCAATGTTCTTACCCCTCCTTCTTCACCTATCACAAACGTTCTCATTCCTTCCTTTCCACCCACAACCAACACTGCTTCTGACCATCCCCTTGAAACTCTAGTTCTTGATATCCAACCCCTTCAAACCCTCTTTACTCCTCACTCAAATATCTCCACTTCTCAACCTCCTCCTCATGCAAACTATGAACCTATTATGACCCCCACTCGGAATAATCCGTCTATTAATCCTGCTGCAAACAATTCTCCTGAATCAGATTCTAAAAGTTCTGGTTCTTTAGCACAACTACTCCGTGACTGCAAATATACACCTAAGCCCCGTCCTGAACCTGAGCTAGTGGTGCTAGATCATGAGTCAGAAAAAGAAGTTGTTTCATCTCTTTCCTTTGATAGAGAACCTCAACCCTACTTCTTTCTGAAACCAGACTTTGCTATCACCAGACTCAAATCCCGCCGGGAATTTTCTGTTGGTGTACGTTTTGAACTTTTAAATCTGAGACTGCAGACAGATTTAGAGACTTTGAAAGCAGCACATCATGCTAGGATGGATGATGTTGAACTAAGGAATCTCTGGAGGATGTTCAGAAAAAAGATGAATCATGAGTTCTGGAAGCTTCAGAAGATATGTGAAGCAGAAGCTCCTGGTCATCTTGGAATCCTAAGATCCTATGAAGAGTTCTGGCATAGTCCTTTTGGAGGCAGGTATTTCTTTGAAGAGAAAGCTTTTGTTGATGAACTTGCAGAATTTCTTGAAGCTGATCAACAAGCAAATTCTTGGGAGATTGTTGTTTGGAAGCCAAAATTTCCAGTTCTAACTGAAGATTCCCAATGGTTATTCCACTGGCTTAGGGCGAATCCTTCTGAGAAGGCTCCTAACAAGGTTATTCCTGAGGTTGTTTACCCGTCAGAAGTTGCTGCTCCCAAACCTCCAAAGAATCTGGCTGAGATTCTTCAAGCTCTTGAGAATGGAGATTTTGATCTTCCTACCCCAGAATATGATGAAGATGCTTCTATGGAAGAAGCTGATGCTGAGAAATAAGCTGAAGAGAATCATCCTGCTGAGAATGTTCCTGTTGAGGAAAATCTAGATGATGTTCTCACTTTAGATGCTTCTGTTGGGCATGCTATCCCACTGAATGCGGGTAGTGAAGATACTTCTGGTGAACCGTCTCGTCTTGAGAAGACTTTGGAGGCTCTTCAACAGAATCAAGCTGATCTAGCTTCTCGCTTGGATAGGCATGAAGAGTTTAGGACTTTCATGAAGAAGCAATCTGAAAGCACTTCTGGGATTCACGACCTTCTGGCCAAGATCATGTCTAGACTAGGCTAGTCGTAGTCTTTTGAGTCTTAGTTGTCTCTTGTTCTTGCATCTGTTTTCTTGCATTTGATTTTTCTATATCTTCTGATATCTTCTGATGAATCAATGAAAGCTCTCTCTTGTCTCTCATATTGTTTGTTTTTCATCTGAATCTTTTATGTTTTTTGATGTTATGACAAAAAGGGGGAGAAAATGTGATAATTGATTTGATTAATTATATCAGTTGCTAGGAGTTCTATGTAAGTTCTATGTCTTTGAGATTTTTGCAGGATTGAAGATATTCTAAAAATCTCAACATGAGAAGCAAAGACATGGGGAAAAGCAATTCTATATAGAAACATGCTCATGGAACTTGAAGCAAGCTTAGTGCTGTGAAGCTTCAAGATCAGAAGCAAGAAGGAAGAATGTTCTGATATTCTTGTGATAGAATATGCTCTAACAAATTTTTATCTCTTATATGTTATGATGCATTTTATGTGTTCTAATACATACTATATGCTCTGATACATATTTTATGTTCCGAGTCATTCATGCTCTAACTTTTGGTGTCTAGTTTGTTCTGAAACATTTCAGGATGTAAAGATGCTCTGATGATGCTCTGGTACATTCAAGAATGTTCTGATACAATCAAGCATGCAATGATTTTAGAAGAAATTCAAAGCTCTGAAGCTGTCCTATGGAAGCAAGAAGCAGAAGCTCTGAATGTTCTGAAGTTCTAGGCATTTGTGAACGTCTCAACTGAAATGGAAAATACTCAGCGAAGTCCTTTATTTATAAATTTCTTCCAGTATCTATTTCATGAGGAGATTAACTATTTCAGGGGGAGATTGTTAATCTCAGGGGGAGACATATTCACACACTATGTTTATATGCTTATGCTATAACTGTGTATTTGTCTTTAGCCATCTGATATTCTGAGTGCAAATTCATATCAATTATATATGTTTTTGTCATCATCAAAAAGGGGGAGATTGTTAGAACAAGAATTGTTCTGATCAATATTCTTAGTTCTGATGATAACAATGTATATGAATTTTGTATAAGATAATGTGGTACTCTAATCCTACGCAATTTCCATTTCAGGAAACATATAAAGAGTATGCACAAAATCAGCGCAAGAAGCACTGACTCAGAAGGTTCAGCATGCAACATCAGAACATGCTCTGGAAAGACATCAGAAGATGGTCAAGCAGAATCAGAACATGGTCTATTGAAGCATCAGAAGAACTTGAGATCAGAAGCAGAAGCACTGAAGTTCTCATGGTATCACGCTAGAAGCACTTCAAGGTCAGAAGACAAGAAGATGCTCTGCACCAAGCTGTTTGACTCTGATGATATTCAAACGTTGTTTATACAAACATCAGATCAGAATCAAGTACAAGCTAGCAGGCTACGCTGACTGACAAAAGGAACGTTAGAAGCTATTAACGGCAAAGTCAGTGAAAGTAGGAAAAGCAAGTCTCGAGGTAGTTGACAAAAGAGTGAAACATTAAATGCAATGTTGTACGGATCACGCAACGCATTAAATGCTCCCAACGGTCATCTTCTCAAACGCCTATATATAGAAGTTCTGATGAGAAGCTGAATACAACACTTTGCGCAAACATACAGAAACGCTGTCAAATTCAAAAGCTCTCAAACTTCATCTTCAACCTCACTTCATTACTGTTGTAATATCTTAGTGAGATTAAGCTTAAACTTTAAGAGAAATATCACAGTTGTGATTATAGCATTTTAAGAAGCATTGTATAACTCTTGTAAGAATTTGTTTACATTCATTTGTAAAGAACTAGAGGAGATCAAGTTGTGATCGGATTCTCTAGAAAGTCTTAGAGGGTATCTAAGCATTGTGTTCCTAGAGTGACCAGGTTGTGATCAAAATACTCTAGAAGACTTAGAGGGTATCTAAGTGGAAAACCCTTGTAATTAAGATTGATTAGTGGATTAAATCCTCAGGTGAGGTAAATCACTCCAAGGGAGTGGACTGGAGTAGTTTAGTTAACAACGAACTAGGATAAAAATCATTGTGCAAATTGTTTTTATCTTAAAAGTTTTTAAAACTACACTTATTCAAACCCCCCCCCCTTTCTAAGTGTTTTTCTATCCTTCAGAAAACACCTTTAGCTATCAATTCCTGCATCTCTATTTCAAAATTCTTGAACAATATATCAACCTCTGTTTGTGTGAGTTCAGGAATTTAAGGTTTAGGGTGAGCTTCTGGTTCCTTTTCAGAGGGATGGTCAGGTTCAGACTCGGTAGAGGGATCAGATAATGATTCAAGGGATATTTCAGGGTTAGTGAGTTGGTCAGGTTGATGTTCTGTAGATTTTTAATTTGAGGTTCAGAGGTTTCTATTTGTTGAGATTCGAAGATTTGATCTTCTAAGGTAATATGTTGTGAGATTGTTGAATTTTGTGGTGATGGAGAGGCCGGAATGACATGTACTTCAGGAGATGATGTTCTAACAGTATCTTCTGATGAACAAGGTAAAGTTGTGTTGATTAGGTATGGAGGAGTGGATGTGATGGATTCAGGAAATGAGTTATAGGCAGGATTGTTTTGGACAAAAGTGTCAGGAATAATTGTGGCTAAGGGGCTAGTGTATCCAGGAATGTTCCATGATCATGTGTACCACCCATAAGGTTTTTGAATAGAATTTTTTCATTGGATTTGTGGGTTTTATAGAGAGGGTGCAAATTTAGAAAAGCTGAGGGATATTGTTTCTTTTGATGGTGGATGTTCAGATGGTTCTAGATTAAATGATGTGGAGAAGATGGGAGGATTTTCTTGCTGGAATTTTGGTGGAGCTGTATCTGGTGAGGTTCCTTTTTGATCAGTGGTTTGAGGACATGCTTCTTTGGGATTATCCGGAGTACTAGAAATAACTTAAGGAGTGGTGGTTTGGGTTTCTATTTGTTTGGAAGATACAGATGTTTTTGGATTAAAATTGTCAATGTCTGACAGTAGTTGTGCCAAGGTATGATCTTTTGGGAGATTGGTAGAACTGTTTTCTAAGGTTGGGGGATTTGATTGTTTGGGAATCGGGTAAAACAGAAGTTTCGATATTTTCAGAATTAAGAGTTGAAACAGAAATACAAGAATTACCCGAAGTTCTTTTCTTTTTTTCCTTCTTAACTTTGACAGAGGTTTCTTCATCTTCAGCCTTCCTCTTTTTGGTCTTCCTCTTCTTCTTGTTAACTTCTTGAATGGGGTCATTTTTGCCTTGGAGCCAGACTGGATCAATAGGTATGCCTGCTTCATTGTTTAATCTAATAAAGTCTAAAATGATGTGAGGAGTGTCTCCTGCATTGAACATAGGAAAGTCCTCAACATGAACCCTTCTGCTTGTGATGGAGCTTGCTTAAGGAGTGGAGGGTTTTTGGACCATTTTCTTTAAGATATTCATCTTCTTCAGATTCTTCCCACTCATGGTTATTCCACATATCGGTTCTAACTCTTGAACTAGTTTGGCTTCTTATAGATGAGCCACCAAGCCATTCTCTGTCAGAGTGTTTAAAATTAACCTAGAGAGAGGAATCCTGTTTTTTTTAACCTTGACTTTTCGATCTTCTCTTGATTCTTTAACATGTGTCAATAGATGTTTGAAGAGGATGAATGGTAAGTCAATCTTAATATTCTTTCCAAGGCGGTACAGTAAGAATTCTTGATCAGCATTTATATAGTCAGATGAACTTGCAGGTTTACGATGGAAGATACAACCCAGAAATATTTTTTCCCAAACTTGATAGTATTCTTTCAGTTGTTTAAACTTTGAGTTTTTCAAGGATTCTCCATTCTTGTAGATTTATGCGTGGACCAGTTCCATATCTGGTCTTCCATAAGAGATTCCAACATACCCATCCTTTTCAATCCCTAATAATTTTCTGATCAGATTTTCAGTGATTACAACTTGCTTACCCATAACAATTGATAGAATCACAGTTGGGGTGGTTTCTGCATGTGTCCAGAATTCTTTAACCAAGAATGGGAAGACTGGACCGATCAATCTATCAAACAAGTTTCTCCATCCTTGAAATTCAATGGCAGAAAGTGTCGATATTGTTTTCCTTGATGTTCTCCAAATCCACCATGTACTGACACAAAACTTCAATCTGATCAATGGGTAGGAGCATTGTTCTTTTGGGTTCAGTGTATCCGTTGGTTTGGGGGTTGATGGAAAATGTTGCTGGGATGAGTTTGGATGATGAAGACGCCATTGATGACTGGTTGTGGTTTTGTTTCTAGCGAAAGAGAGACAGGAAGGACGGAATTTAGGGTTTGAAGATGAGTGAGAGCGAAAGAGGGAAAGAGCAATTTCGAATACTATTTATAGAGAATAAAAAAATTTAGAATAAATTAATTATAATAACTAATAAATTATCCCATTGATTAAGGAGGAGAATGTGATTATTGAGATGATTTGAACAGTTATCTAGAGATGAGTAACCATACCTGGCACGTGCGATCTTTTGGAGATTTACACACGTGTTCATACCTTAGAGCTAGCAAGATGAAGTAGTATTTGTCAAGGTGAATTCTGAAATGTGAACTTCTGAGACAAGTAGTTCCTATGAAATTTTTCAGAGATGATTCCTTGTTTCTTCAGTCTTTATCTTCTGACTTTAGATATCTTCGAGCTTCTTCTGATTTGATGCTTATCTACAAAACTTCTTATGATGAGTAGAGGATGTGCACAGAGTATTGAGATCAAGCCTTGACATCTTTTGATTATACTGAGTGTTGGAATTTGACTTTGATTTCAACTCAGTGTGGTTTTTCTCCTTCTGGATCTCTCTACACTGTTAAGTGTTTGATCTTGAGATCAATACAGAGCCATGCTCTGATACCAATAGAAGGTGGAGAAAACACAAGAAAGGGGGGATTGAATTGTGCTCTTTATCAATTAAAATTTCCCTTTCTTTTCCTTAACGTCTTTTCTTTCACTTAATCATCTATTGGATTATGCTTTGATGTTGCGGAAGCATGAAGTGTAGAACTACAAAATCAATACGATGTTCATTTTAACTTCTAAGGATATCAGAACTTCTGACTCGTTCAGTACAGTTCTGCAGTTTGAAACTTGAAAGTTCTAAGTTAAAATGACATGTGTAGAAAGTAAAAGACACATTCATTTTTATCCTGGTTCACCTTCTAACTAAGGCTACCTCCAGTCCACCTTCTTCAGGTGATTTGCCTCTCAACACAAGTCTTAATCCACTATAACCAAATCATGATTACAACTGCACGAATCTCCATCGTGACTCACAACCTGCACAGCCAACTACTGTGACTAACCATCTCGACAATGACCCGTTCAGTGATCTCCACGAGATATAACGTCCATTGACTTAGGCACCCTGCACAGTCTATCCACCGTGACTAACCATGCAAAACCAACCTGCTGTGACTAACCCCTAGTTGACTGAGCCGTTCAGTGATCCCAGTAGGATTTAATGTTCATCACACTAGTAACCTGCATAGCTACCTGGTGTGACTGACTCCTGCACAGCCAACTGCTGTGAGTAACTTCTGATAATGAACCGTTCAGGGATCCTAGCAGGATATAACGTTCATTTATCTTCTGGAGATTACAAGTGTGATTCTTAGTTAAGCAGATTGTCTCCTATTCTAAGTACATACTATGCGATACAATGACAAGTAATCACTATGAGTGAGTGAATAATAATTTGAGTCTACTTGTATGCATCTTCTGAACGAGATCTTTGCTTTTTGATGGTAAGCAGAGTGAGAGTTTCAGCTTCATATGTTAAATGCTTCTTTAGGTAGTTCTTTGTCTTCACTTCTTCTGTTAAGCTAATTAAGAACATCAGTTCTTATTGAATGTTGCTTCTTTGATGTCTTTCTTCCATCTTCTTCTTAAGCAGATTAAGAACATCAGTTCTTATTGAAAGTTGCTTCTTTGATGTCTTTCTTCCATCTTCTTCTTAAGCAGATTAAGAACATCAGTTCTTATTGAAAGTTGCTTCTTTGATGTCTTTCTTCCATCTTATTCTTAAGCAGATTAAGAACATCAGTTCTTATTGAAAGTTGCTTCTTTGATGTCTTTCTTCCATCTTCTTCTCAAGCAGATTAACTTCCTAGGAAAAACATACTCTTCATAAGAGATCTTTGCTTCTTTTTATAGCTGTTGAATATGTTTGTTATCTTAATCTTCGGAAAGCGTAATAAATGTAGACGTGTTTCCACCATGCTTTTGTTTTCTTCAATGTGCTGCATGTAGGTTGCTTCTTCAATCATTATTGGGAGTTGTTCCTCTTAGTTGTTGTAGTCATTTTAGCTAATGATGATGTTTGTAACGGATTTCTTCTTAATTCTGATACTTTCTATTTTATTTAAATTTGCTTGCTGAGCCGAAGGTTATCTTCTGATTCACATGTGACTCTGTTTCTGTTTGTTTTTTTGTAAGTCACTGAGTTGTAAACACTTGTAACTTCAGAACTTCTAATATTATATATATGCGTGATCTTCTGATTTGTAAGGCTTCTTATTCCTGATTTTTGTTCATTTCCTTTGAAGCTTCTGACGTACTTTCTGATGTAGTCGTTGTACTCTTCTTATGATGAATCCTGTATAAGGATTATAGCGTAATGCCTGCACACTTTAATGAAACCATTAGTAATAAAATTGTTGCTCACAAAATATATGTTCGTTATCATCAAAACCAGATTCAGAACATAGATTCTCAATCTTGTTCTAACAATCTCCCCCTTTTGATGATGACATTTTATTGTGTGCTTAATATTTCTCCTAGAACATTTCATTAACAGCACATTCTGTAACAACTTGATGACGTGTGAATTAGGTTAACTTGGTTAACCCTAATTTGTTTCTTGGAAAGCCTGAGGCCCAAGAGCTGCAAATAAGAATGCTGCAATCCTAATTTGGAACGCAGAGAGATTTGTAAATTGTGAAGAACCGTAGTTCTGTTTCTGTGTGTTTAGTCTCTTGTACTCCAAGCAATTGTCTTTTGATGATTTTATTGGAATAGGTTGTTTTTGTATTTTGTCACTCAAAGCTTTTAAGCACGAGTGTGTGTCTCTTGATTGAAGCTTTTAAGCAAGATCAATGTGTGTCTTTGAAGTGTGTCTTCTCTCTCTTTTGATTAAAGTCTGTTTGTAATCACTGTAGTGATTGAGGGGGAGTGAGTGGAGATACTCAGGTCTAGGATTAGATTGGAATTGCATTGGGTAGGTCTTAAGTGAGGAGTTGTAAACGGGGGAGTTTAGCTCTAAACTAATACTGCTTATATTGGATTCCCTCCCTGGCTTGGTTGCCCCCAGAGTAGGTATTGTTTTATACCGAACTGGGTGAACAAATCGCTGTGTTCTTTACTGTTTTATGCTTTTCTTTTTTAAATTATTATTTTGTGTTATTGTGGATGCCATAACATCTAGTATGACATCGCGTGTGAGTTACTAGAATTTTCACCTCTAGTATTAGCAAGGGCATTATGGCAACAAGGTAAATAGTCCCTGAGGTGCAGAGCTATTGGGATAAGAGCATTCTTACTAACAAGTTCAGAATAGGAGATGTCTACAAAGGGATGATGAATCAGGCTACTAATGTGGACTGGCACGTTTTACTTGCAGGTAATATAGTTAGACCTCGAGCTATATTCTGCCCGTGGCTTGCTTGCCATAAACGACTAGCTACTAAAGACATGCTTGGGAAGTTTGAAGTAGTGATATCTTCTACTTGTTGTTTCTACCAGGAAGTAGAAAGTATAGATCATCTGCTTTTTACTTGCAGGCCCATGATGAGTATCTCGTCAACCGTGTTGCAGTGGATTCAGGTTGGGCATAACCCTCAAAAGTGACACCTTGAATTGAGTTGGATCACTAACTACTGCACGGGGAAGGGGAAGAAATCTGGCATTATGAAATTGGCGATTGCAAAAACTGTTTATTTCTGTTGGTAGATCACTAACTACTGCACGGGGAAGGGGAAGAAATGTGGCATTATGAAATTGGCGATTGCAGAAATTGTTTATTTCTGCTGGAAGTATAGAAATGATATTTGTTGTTTCTGCCAGGAAGTAGAAAGTATAGATCATCTGCTTTTTACTTGCAGGCCGATGATGAGTATCTCGTCAACCGTGTTGCAGTGGATCCAGGTTGGGCATAACCCTCAAAAGTGACACCTTGAATTGAGTTGGATCACTAACTACTGCACGAGGAAGGGGAAGAAATGTGACATTATGAAATTGGCGATTGCAGAAACTGTTTATTTCTGCTGGAAGTATAGAAATGATACTTGGTTTGGGCAATCTTATGATATAGAGACAGTTGTAAATAGCATCAAAGATACCATAATACATAAGGGGTGGTATAATAGGAAGTATAGAGATTACATAGCTAAGCTAATGATGTAAAAGTCTTGTTAGGTTGGATCCTTTTGGGTCACCATTGTTTTATCTATTTTTGAATTAATCCAATTTTTATTTGATTAAAAAAAATAATAAAATATAATAGTAAATGAAAGTTACAAATATTTTTAAAGGTATTTAGCCAAAAGTTATTACCAAAAGTATAGAATTCAAAGGTATTACAAAAAGTATATAATTCAATGGTATTACAAAAGTATAGAATTCAATGCTATTATCAAAAATTTTAGGAAATTTTTTGACCCACCTCCCTACTTTTTTGATCACCTTTAGCGAAATTCTCAAAATGTCCCCTGTTTCGGAAATGTATTTTCGAAATCACTTATTTTATGAGAAAAAAGGTGATTTCGGAAATGTACTTCCGAAACCACGAAAAAAATGTGTTTTCGGAGATGCACTTCCGAAAACACCCCTTGAGGGGGTGTCTTCGGAGATGCATATCCGAAATATTCTAATTTTAGGTCTTGGAATGTTTCGGATATACACTTCCGAAAAAATCAGTAATTATTAAAAAAATTAAAATCAAGGTGAATCAATACAATTAATAGGGTATAAAATCGAGATGAATCAATAAAATAAGGTGAATCAATAAAATCAAGGTGAATCAAAATTTCCTAAACAATTTTAAAGTTAAAAGTTATTTTACTAACTTATATAAATTAAAAACATTCTAATTTAATAAGTAAATTTTGAATTATATAAAATTAAATATAAAATTTATTCATTAAATAAAATTAAGTCAAAATCTTTTTTACATTTTTTTAAACTAAATGTAAAATTATATTTTTATCATGATTAATTATGAAAAATGATTTTTTTTTATCATAATTCATTATAAAAAATGATTTTTTATCATTATTATTATTATTATTATTATTATTATTATTATTATTATTATTATTATTATTATTATTATTATTATTATTATTATCATTATTCTTACTTGATCTCTTTGAATATTATTATCAATTGTAGAAACATGAATTGAAATTATTCATAACTACATTTTAATAATTGGAATTATTTTAAATTTTTTGTAATTGAAATCATTTTAATTTTTTTAACTAAAATTATTTTAAATTTTAAAATATGAATCAAAATAAAAATATATAATTATTATTATCACAACTCCTAAATTATAGCAAAATATATAATTATTATTATTCATAACTCATAAATTATATTATATCAAATTTATGATATGTGAATTAATTAATATCCCAAAATTTTCAATTTTGGGAGGTTTTTTCGGAGATGCATCTCTCCGAATTAATCAAAATTCTAATTTTTGGGATTTTTTCGGAGATAGATCTCCGAAGTCTGAAAAAATCTAAAAAAAGTATTTTCGGAAGTGCATCTCCGAAAACACCCCCATTTGATGTTTTCAGAGATGCACTTCCGAAGTCTGAGAAAATTAAAAAAAAAAAAAACTTCGGAGATGCATCTCCGAAGCAGGGGTAAATTGGGGTTTTCGTTGAGGGTGACTCCAATAGAGAGGTGGGTAAAGAAATTTCCAAATTATATTATAGATATGAATATTTAAAATATTCTCTTTCCTTATCAAAAATATGGAGAAAATATAACCAAAAAAATATACGTCAAATATTATTATAATTTTTTAATTACAATATAATATTTTATATTTAAAGATGTTAAGAAAAAATTTGGTTTATATTTTAAGTTTATTTATGTTAAAATTATAAATTATTTCTACATATATATTTTTAAAATTTATTTATGAATAACATTATAAATTTTTTATATAAAATATAATATTGAGTTGGTCTGTCTAGTGTTTTTATTAATTGTTTTTATATTTTATATTTATTTATGAATAAAATTATAAATTATTTATACCTATAATTATATAAATATTTATTATTATTTATTATTATTTTTAGTTAAATTTTTATTATAAACAAAAATTGTGTAACTCATTTATAAAACTCATAATTTTTTAAAAATGTATTTAAAATTGCATATCTATTTTATTTTTTATTTTTTATTTTTGTTGAGTAGTAATTTTCAACGCATTTATTTATTAATGTTTATATATTATCATCAATATAGTGTATAAGTTATAATTTTAGTATTTATTAAAATAAAAATTAAATAAAATAGAATTTAAAAAGTAAGAATTAAAATTAAGATATTGGAAAGTTTTATTAAAAGATAACTTAATAATTTTTTTATGATATATAAAGCCAAATATTTAATTTTTATGAGATATAAGACTTTATCAAAAAAATTGATTACTTAAATTATATTTAAAATTTATTTTGGAATTTTGCTAATTTTATATATATTATAAGAAAATACAAATTTTGAAATAAAGTAATAAACACATTAAAACAATTTAAATGCATTTATTTATTTTAACTTTTCGTGCATACTTTATACCTGCTCTAAATTTCATTTCAATAGTATATATATAATGATAGTGTAAGTCTTAAATCTACCAGAGAAAATAATATAAGAAAATTTTGAACAATGGCCTTCGTTTATATCAATCGATCTTCTTTTTGTTTGATTTTGATCATTTCAATGATTTATCTTTCAGGTAATAATTAATACACGTTTATTTTATCTTTTGATTTGTTTACTTCAAATATAATAATCAAACTCAAATATTATTTAAAAAAAACTAACACAAACCTAAATTAAATTTGTTTTATTGTAGGATTATCAACTGGTGAGTATAGTCTTTTGGATTCAGAATGTCTAGATGGTGAATGCAAGATCACAAAATGCATTCAAGATTGTCATGATAAAGGCTATAAGAATGGTGGTTACTGTCGTATATATATTTATAAGGGTTTGCGTTGTTGTTGTCGTCCTTGAGTCATTGAATCAATCAATAAAAACTAAATAAATAAAAGGCATATCTTATGTATGTTCAGAAATAAAGTTTGTAAGAAAAGATATTATGAAAAATAAAAGATATCTTTTAATTTGATTATTGTAAATATATATATATATATATATATATATATATATATATATATATATATATATATATATATATATATATATATATATATATATATATATATATATATGGGACGACTGAAGTGAGAACATTCGGTTATTATGAGAAATGAGAACAATGAATCAATTAAATATTTGATTTTGTTGATTTTAATGGACTAGATTGGTTTCTCTTTCTATGTTGATGTAAAATAAATATTAAGGATCATAGAAAGAGAAACCAATCTAATCCATTAAAATCAACAAAATCAAAATTTAATGGTCGTGATTCATTATTCTCATTTCTCATAATAACTAAGTCTTTTCACTTGAGTCGTCCCCTATATATATATATATATATATATATATATATATATATATATATATATATATATATATATATATATATATATATATATATATATATATATAGAGAGAGAGAGAGACAGAGAGAGAGATTGATTTAGATGAATTTCCCATTCTATAATAATATTAAGTACTATAGTTTAATTGTTTTAATTATTAAGAATTGAGGTAGAGAGAGGAGAAGAACTAATGTATAGAGCGTATCCAGTGAGTATTAACATTTTTTTTTGAGAAACGAGAATTATCGATATCAATTATCAAATTTAGTTAATGTTTAAAATTTAAAATTTTCATATAAAGAACACCTCACCGAATTATTTTTCTATTACACTTAAGATTTAGAAATTTCATAAAAAGATAATCTTACTAAAAATATTTTTATTTGATGTTTAAATTGTTATTAAAATATTTGTTATAAATATACATAATTTATAGTTAAAATATTAATATAAAATATAATTCAAATGTGTTTGGTATCTTTATTTAAAAGATTAAAATTTAAACTATACATATTTTTCAAGACTCAAAGAAAAATACCAAAATAAAAGTTGTTTAAAATGAAATTAATTTTGAAATTAATCGAAAGAATATATTTTGTTACTCATCTTCAAATAAAAATATGTTATATAAATTTCTTTTAAAAATTTAACTCTTAGAAAATTAATTTAAAAACAATCGATATCAAAAGATATCAGTTCTCTTTTTATGGAATTTCAATAATATGTTTTGTGAGAAACGAGAACAATTGATATCAATCGTCATATTTAATTAACGTTTAAGATTTAAAAATCAATAAAAAGAGCATCTTACTGAATTATTTTTCTATTACGCTTAATATTTAAAATTTTAATTAAAAGATATTCTTATAAAAAATATTTTTATTTATACTTAAACTGTTATTAAAATATTAATAAAAGATTTGTTACAAATATACTTTATATTTAGTTATAATATGAATATAAAATATAATTAAAATGTCTTTAATGTTATAAAATAAGGAGAAAGATGAGAATAATTTTGTAATATTTCATCGGTGTATTTCTACAAAGAGATTAATCCTATTTATAGGATAATATTTCCATTGGGAAACAAATATTCAATTATTCATAACATTCCCCTTGAAGGATAGAAAAACATTTAGAAGGGGGGTTGAATAAGTGTGACTTTAATTCCCGGCAGGATTTGAGTCTGGTGACAGCAGAATCTGGGTTCATAAAGAAGTAGGGTTGTGGTTCTCTATCAAGAGAGAGATGTGATTCTACTTCTTCTGACTCAGCGTCTAACACCACAAGCTCAGGTTCAGGACGGGGTTTGGGAGTGAAGTTGCATTCACGAAACAATTGAGCCATAGAACCAGTACTTTCAGATTCTAATTCAGGTGAATTGTTGGTGACAGGGTTAGCAATGGGGGAATAGTTTGCATGAGGCAGAAGTTGAGAAATGGAGACATTTGATTGAGGAGGAAAGAGGGTTTGAAGGGGTTGAATGTCTAGAACGAGTGTATCAATGGGGTGGTTAGAAGCAGTATTTGTTATGGGTGAAGAAGGAGGAGTGAGAACTTTGGTGGGTGAAGGAGATATGGTGGAGGCTATTTCTGGTTGAATATCTGGTTGAGAGGGTTGAGGAACTTCTGTTGGTATAGATTTTGAACTTAAAACAGAGACAGAGTCAGGTTCAGAAATATGTATACCTTTGGATTTCTTTTGAGACCCTTCTGAATCAGCTTCAAGTCCTTTTCGCTTCTTCTTCTCATAAACAGACTTTACCTTGCCCAGAGCAATTTCTCTCTTTCTGGCAGTTTCCTTCTGTTGTTCTTCCTTATTCACTTCTTCTTGAATCACTTCTTCTTCTGACCTCTTTTCAACTTCAACAGTTTTCTTTTTCTTCTTCTTATTTTTCTTCTTCTTCTCTACTACCTTCTCAGCATTTTTCTCAACATCTTCTTTCTTCTCTTTCTTTGACTTCTTCTTTTTCTTCTTTTTCTCAGCATCTTCTTGTTCTACATTCTCATTTTCAATTAACACCTCTTGATTTTCTTCAGCAACAACTTCTTATACGGCAGCATTTTCATCAACTTCTGCAACAACTTCTTCTTGATTATCTTTCTCCTCATTTACAGAAGGAAGATCAAACTTGCGCTTTGTTCTTCTTTCTTTGTTGGCAGCAACTTCTGGAGCAGCTTCTGAAACATCTTCTAAAGCTACAGGCTTGGAAGTTGAGGCTTTCTGACTACCTTTCTTGATAATGTTCAGATACAGAACTTTAAAATCTGGTTGTTCATTTAAAAAGAACGCTTCAAACTCAGCTAGTACAGGTCCTCTTCTGATTCTGACACCTGGAATAGGTTGAGGAACATTTTCAATGGCTTCGATGAGATTCATCTTTCTCAAGGTATTGGCATTCAAGATACTGCCAGTGACAGTAACAAGATCCTTAACAACTCCAGCGTTTTCCAGTCTTTCAACCATCTTGGTCTGAACCAGAAGATTGGTAATGATTCTTCCAAAAGGAATAATATTTCCTTTCTTAGTTCTATTCTCATCTCGAGTGTCTCTTACAACATTCCACATATGATTGAAAATGATGTAAGTAACATCAACCTTCTGCTGAGTGCCAATGCAATACATGATGTATTGTTGGTCTCTGTTGAAAAAGTTAGGAGAATAGGTTGCTTTCCTGTGATAGAAACAACCTAGAAGAATCTTGGTCCAGACTTTGTAGATGTCCTTCAGATCCCTGACATCTTTTGTTTTCGTCACATCTGGGTATAGTTGAGCAAGAACATGATTCCAGTTTGCCCTTTGAGAGAGTTCAAAGGCACCAACAAGCTCTCTCAAATTAAACAGCATTCGCAATGTATCTTCAGTGATTGAGAAGAATCTTCCATGAACAAAAGACACTATTCGCAATGTCAGATGCTTCTTAGTGAGTGTAATGTGAAAGATTTTGGCATGTGAAGTGAGCCTAATATCATGGGAGTGGCCATACTTGAACTGATCATACAATGGCTTGTATGTGATTTTCATATCATCTACAGGTTCAAGTTTTTATGGGGTTTCACCCTCATAGCCAATGCCAATCTTGTTGTTTCCACTAACAGCATATATCATAGAGGCAAGTTGACTTCTACCAATACCTCTAGATAAGAACTTTCTAAAGCTCAAGTCATATTCTTTCAGAATATGGTTCAGACTAGGAATGGACTTTTCTGAGTCAGAAGGAGATCCAATATCTTTGGATAATTTTAAAACTTTTTCCTTCAGTTCAAAATTTTCCACTTCCAGCTTCTTAGTTTCAGATTCAAATAGCTTTTTCAGCTTTTTGTATTTGATACTAAGATGAGCCTTGAGTTCCAGAAGTTCTGTTAAATTGGAAACTAACTCTTCTCTAGATAGTTCAGAAAATATCTCTTCAGAATCTGATTCTGATGTAGATTCTGATCCGTCATCAATTGTGGCCATCAGCGCAATGTTTGCCTACTCGCCTTCAGAGTATGATTCTGATTCTGATGAATTTGAATCATCCCAAGTTGCCATAAGACCTTTCTTCTTATGAAACTTCTTCTTGGGCTTCTCCTTTTGAAGCTTTGGACACTCACTCTTGTAGTGACCTGGCTCATTGCACTCAAAGCACGTGACCTTCTTCTTGTCATATCTTCTGCTTCCAGAAGATTCTCCTTTTTCAAGCTTCTTAGAACTTTTGATGTTCTTGAACTTCCTATGCTTGCTCTTCCAGAGTTGGTTTACCCTTCTGGAGATCATAGACAATTCATCTTCTTCTTCTGATTCTGATTCTTCAGAATCTTCTTCTTCAGCCTGAAAAGCGTTAGTGCATTTTTTATAATTAGATTTTAATGCAATAGACTTACCTTTCTTCTGAGGTTCATTAGCATCCAGCTCAATTTCATGAATCCTCAGGGCACTGATCAGCTCTTCCAAGGAGACTTCAATCAGATCCTTTGCTATCTTGAATGCAGTCACCATTGGGCCTCATCTTCTGGGAAAGCTTCTGATGATCTTCCATACATGATCGGCCTTTGTGTATCCCTTTTCAAGCACTCTTAATCCAGAAGTTAGAGTTTGAAATCTTGAGAACATTTTTTCAATGTTTTCATCATCCTCCATCTTGAAGGCTTCATATTTCTGGATTAAGGCAAGAGATTTAGTCTCCTTGACTTGGGCATTTCCTTCATGAGTCATTTTCAATGATTCATATATGTCATAGGCAGTTTCCATGTTAGATATCTTCTCATACTCAGCGTGAGAGATAGCATTCAGCAAAACAGTCCTACACTTGTGATGATTTTTGAATTCTTTCTTTTGATCATCACTCATCTCTTGTCTTGTCAGCTTTACTCCTCTAGCTTTCACTGGATGTTTGTAACCATCCACCAGAAGATCCCATAAGTCACCATCTAATCCAAGAAAGTAACTTTCAAGTTTATCTTTCCAATATTAAAAGTTTTCACCATCGAATACTGGTGGTCTAGTATAACCATTGTTACCATTTCCATTGTGTTGCTCAGCAGAGCCAAATGTAGATGTAGGTGGTGGATTTTCAACCATCTTGACTTAGCGTTTTTCTCTTCCTAAATCTTTTCTAACACGGTTAAGTGCTTGCACCTTCGAATCGGCGCTCTGATGCCAATTGAAAGATAGAAAAACACATAGAAAGGGGGGGGAGGGTTGAATAAGTTTGACTTTAAAAAATCTTAAGATAAAACAATTGCACAATGATTTTTATCCTGGTTCGTTGTTAACGAAACTACTCCAATCCACCCCCTTAGAGTGATTTATCTCACCTGAGGATTTAATCCACTAATCAACCTTGATTACAATGGTTTTCCACTTAGATACCTTCTAAGTCTTCTAGAGTATTCTGATCACAACTTGATCACTCTAGGAGCCTTTTACAAATTAATGTAAACAAATTCTTACAAGAGTATTACAATGCTTCTTAATAAGCTATAATCACAACTGTGATATTTCTCTTAAGTTCTAAGCTTAAATCTCACTAAGATATTACAATGAAGTGAGGTTGAAGATGAAGTTTGAGAGATTTTGAATTTGACAGCGTTTCTGTATTTTTGCGCAAAGAGTTCGTATTCAGCTTCTCATCAGAACTTCTATTTATAGGCGTTTTGAGAAGATGACCGTTGGGAGCATTTAATGGGTTGCGTGATCTGTACAGCATTGCATTTAATGTTTCACTCTTTTGTCAACTACCTCGAGCCTTGCTTTTCCGGCTTTAGCTGACTTTGCCTTTAATATCTTCTAACGTTCCTTTTGTCAGTCAGCGTAGCCTGCCATCTTGTACTTGCTTCTGATCTGATGTTTGTAGATACAACGTTTGAATTAATCAGAGTCAAACAGCTTGGTGCAAAGCATCTTCTTGTCTTCTGACTTTGAAGTGCTTCTAGCGTGATACCGTAAGAACTTCAATGCTTCTGCTTCTGATCTCAAGTTCTTCTGATGCTTCAATAGACCATGTTCTGATTCTGCTTGACCATCTTCTGATGTCTTACGAGAGCATGTTCTGATGTTGCATACTTGAACCTTCTGAGTCAGTGCTTCTTGCGCTGAATTGTGCATACTTTTTATATATTTCCTGAAATGGAAAATGCATAGGATTAGAGTACCACATTGTCTTATACAGAATTCATATACATTGTTATCATCAAAACTAAGAATATTGATCAGAACAATTCTTGTTCTAACACCCCTTGGATTTTTTTTGGATATGGCTCGTTAAAACCGTTACTATAAAAAATCTAGTGAGAAAAAATCTAGTGAAGGAAAAAGAGTACAATATCCTTTTAAAATAAATTTATTTCTCCCCCTCAGCTGAACATTCATTTCTTCAACGATGAGGACTAAACTTTTGTACTAGTTGATTAAAAGTTTTACTTGGGAGTGACTTTGTGAAAAGGTCTGCAAGATTATCACATGAACAAATTTGTTGGATGTTTATATCACCATTCTTCTGCATATAATGAGTGAAAAAGAACTTTGGAGAGATGTGTTTTTTTCAGTCTCCTTTAATATAACGATCTTTCAATTGAGCGATACATAGCGTATTATCTTCATATATGGTCATTGTATTTGTTTTTCCAAAAGACAGAACATAATTATTTTGTATGTGTTGGATTAAGGATCTCAACCATATGCGTTTTGAACTTGCCTCATGTAGTGATAAAAGTTCTGCATTATTAAATGAAGTTTCTGTTATTGTTTGTTTCACCGATCTCCATGAAGTACTTGTACCACCACATGTAAATAAATAACATGTTTGTGATATACCATTGTGAGGATCTAACAAGTAATCTGCATCTGCATAACTTGTTAATTCGAGTTTGGATACTTTGGTATAAAACAGGCTCATGTCTATTGTACCTCTAAGATAACAAAGTATATGTTTGATTCTGTTCCAATGTCTTCGTGTTGGTGAAGAATTGTATCTTGCTAATAGATTGAGCGGAAATGATATATCAGGCGTGTATAATTAGCAAGGTACATCAGTGACCCGATCATACTGAGATATGATACGTCAGGACTAAGCAATTCATCATCATTTTCTCAAGGCATGAAAGGATCTTTCTCTACATCTAATGATATAACAACCATTGAAGTAGACAACATGTGACATTTGTCTATATAGAAGCGTTTTAACACTTTTTCTATATAGCATTCCAGATGTACAAATATTCATTTGTCAAAATGCTCAATTTGTAAACCTAGACATAATTTTTTTCCTAGATCCTTCATCTTAAACTCTTTCTTTAAACAATTCATAGCTTTTGGAAACTCTTCAGGAGTTCCAATAATATTTATGTCATCAGCATAGACAAGTATTATGTGTCTTTGATATATTAACCCTTTAGGGAGTTTCATGTAAATGTCACTATCAAGTGAGCCATAAAAATAAGATGTCACAACATACATCATATTCATATTAAGCCCTTCATGTACTATAAGGCTAATAAAATATCTAAAAATTAATTGAATCCACTACAGGTGGATATGTTTCAACAAAACCAATCTTAGGTTTTTTTTTTTTAAATCATTGAGTAACAAATCAAACTTTATACCATTCTTATTTTGCTTTTTCACAAAAAAACATTTATATCCCATTGATTTCACACCTTGAGGTGTTCGGACTACAAGTCCAAAATTGAGTCACTTGTAAAGTGAGATTAAATCTTATTCAATTGAATATATTCATTTTGGCCAATTCTCACTTAGTCTATAATCTTTAATAGACTTTGACTCATGATCCTCTTTTTCATTTATCATATTTAGCACTATATTGTACAAAAAAATCATCAATGTCGACTTCGTGTCGGTTCTATTGTATTACATTTTCGACATAATTTATCGAGATCTCTTTATTTTCACGAGTTTCAGGTACCTGATCAATCTCTTCTCGAGATGAAATATCTATTATGTCTGAAGATTCTATTAGATTTTCTATATCCTAACTTGGGTCATCTTTAAATTTAGCTTATTTGCTTGGTAGAGGATTATTAATATTGGAACTGACTTTCCTACCATGCATCATGCACAATTTTAATTCATTTGCAATATTAGATTATCCAACAGGAGAATCCACTTCAATTGTAGTATTAGCAGTTGTAATTGGTTATATAAAATTTACAAATGAATAATCTTTTGAACTTCTGGTTCATATTGGTTTGTATGAGGATCAAGATCTAAAATTGTTCATTTGAACTTCTTATTCACAATTTTAGCTGCTAATTCCTTCCCCCTAATATTGGGAAAATAAATTTATCAAGTGTTATCAGCTTACTAGGCTGCAACGAAGTATTTGATTATTTGCTCAAATTACATCCTCAAAATTGAGATTCATATTAATTATATTTTTCTAATATTCTTTCATGACTCATCTTAATGTATTATATTGGAGAAATTGGAATATACACAACACATCCAAAGGTTCACTTAGATGAGAAGTATTAGCATAAATCAGGGAGGACTAAGATATAGTATCTTGTTGGCTTGATGCGAATAAATATTTTAAGATCATATTTTGGATGTTTCAAATATATGATTTAGAATTGATGATCTCATAAGTATCAACCATATAATTAACTTTAGATGTCTAAAGAATGGATCTTCAGGTCCATTTTCTTTTTATGAATATATATTACATGATATTCAATATAAATTTTAATAATATATGTGATACTTATATAAGAATTTCTTAAAAATTTAGAAAATAAGATCTTAGTTTAATTAGTACAGAAAATAATTTCACAAACTTCTAGTTGTGAGTAGAGACATATACATGATCTTTTTAGTCGATGCAACAATTAATGTCATAAAAACTTAATTTCTCAAATTTTTCTTTGAAAACACACAAATTTATTGGATTCAAGAAAATTCTAATTCTTTAAAACTAATTCTCACATCATAATACATCTTAGATGACCCAACCAATTTTGCCACAACACACTTGTCATCCCCAAATTTGCCCTACCCTATTTATTTGGCTTACAATCCATATACATACTTCATTTAGGCCATGATCGAATGCATGCATTCATTTCATTGTTATTGTTCAAAAGTTGACAAGAAAGGAGCCTCTCTTGAAAGGAATTTCTGTTTAAAAGAAGGGAGTTGAGGCTTCAAGGGATTGTAATACTTTCACCAAGGTCCCTCCTGGGCTAGGGTTTCATAATTAAAGTCTTTGATTTGAAGGTATGAGCTTGCAAATCATCTGGTCTCCCAAATTAGGGTTTTTGATCAAAGTCAACACATTTGACTTTTTGGTCAACACATTAATTAGGAGATGATTTTACAATGAGAGATGGCATGGAATGTATGTGAGAGTATTCAATCAATTGCCATTGGTTAGAAGCTGATTAATCAGAAAATTTATTTGGAGTTGAAAAAGTCAAACAGTTGACTTTTGAATGTTTTGGTCAAAAATCAAGTCAAAATCTCATATTGTTGACTCTTGGTGAAAATTGGTTAAGAAAAATCATGGAAATAAATAAAATAAAGGAACAACCAAAACTTACCATTTTGGGATGGTAGTTATTATGTGAATTACCAAAAAAGGAAAGTGAGAAACTTAGAAAATATTTTGAGGAGTTTTACAATGGTTGATCAGCCACTTCGTAGCCTGATTACACATTGATTTAGGCATTATTTTAAAAAACTTTTAACATCAAAGTTGTTAATCTCATGGAGCTGAACAACTTTGTAGTTGGAAGTTTTCTAATTGGAAGCTTTATTCAAACGATATGAAGGTTAGAATACAAAGATGCAAACTGAATGTGTGTTGTGTTGCCAGCTAGAATTTCTGGGCAAACGTGAGCAAATGAACAAACACGTGGTGGGCCATTTTCAAGACTGATTTTAAGGAACTACAAGCATCTCTCTGAATAAAATTCAGCACCAGCCTTTTCTCCTTCGTTCCCTCTTTCCAATAGTACAAGAATCATGACAATGGGTGGTGTGTGGATCAAGATATGAAGCTTCGTTCTCGTACGTCTGAAATATCACTTGGCTGGTAGTGGGACATGTCACGCACGTGCACCAATCATAGCCATGGAGTATCAGTTTCTCATGCATTTTCAAGAAGCATACAAGCCTGTTCTCAATGAGAATTAAACCCAAGATTGGTACCACGATGTATGAGCTTTCATAAGAGCCTAAGAAGTGACCATTTGAGTCATCAGGTGCAGAGTAAATGAATCACAAAACTAGTCATCTAGAGTTGTTGCATTGATGAGCAAAACACGGTTTTGCTTGCAGCACCAATACACACATACGATTGCACCACACCATACATTACCATGTACCTCACCCTATAAAAGACTCAAAACTTCACAAAGCTAGACACGTTTTCATTTTTTTTTGTCAGTTTCTTCAAAACCTCTCCACTCTCTTCCCTCCTAATCATGTTTTTGATAGACAATGATGTATTAATATATATCAGCACCCAAAGTGCAGAGAGAAAATTCTCAAAACATTACAAAAAGCAGAAAAATGCCCAGCTAGTATGAACCATAACTACAGACCTACAAATATGCTAAGGGACATTGATATGGTTTTAGATTGCGGTCCGCAACCGCAATTGCACCCGCAATATTGCGGACGCGGTTGTCTCCGCAACCGCATCGGACCGCAATTGCGGTGTGATTTTAAAATCTCGCCTCCAGATATATTCAGAACCCCATCGGACAATTTTTATCATGTTTATTTTAAGTATTTTCATCAAAAATCAATATATTAGATTTCTAAAACTCAATTTACTTTTTATATAATGAAAAAACATAACATTAAGTGTTTTTCAATATAATATTTCAAACACTTCATTTAAAAAATTCACGCAGTAACGGCCGCAATACGCATCGCAACAAGTGCAATGACCGCAATCGCATCCGCAGCCACAACCGCATCCGCAGTCACAACCGCAATTTAAAACCATGCTTCTAACAGCACTAGAATTCGTATCAAACACCTTCACTTATGTTTCTTCGCATATTTTTATCATAACTCAACATTTGAGAACCCATAAACTCAATTTAGATGTGATTTGTAATGTAAAATATTAACATTAAGTGTTTTTTAATGGTGTATTTCAAATATTTTCCAATTTAAATTCACGCCGCAACGGCCGCAATGCGCATTGCAGCAACCACAATATTCGCAATCGCAACACCCACATCCGCGACCGCGACCGCAATTTAAAACCATGGTATGTGCATCATTTTGTTTTCGATTATTTTCGGTGTTATTGATTTCATGTGATTTGCGTTTGATCTCATTCAAAATGGATGTGATATTCGGAATCGTTGTTGGATTTCGTGTGGGACGGAGTCCTTTGTTTTTATTTTCCAGGAAGGAATGTGTCCGTCGCCGTCGTATGTCATGTATTGATCCGTCTGAGAAGAAGATGAATAGTACACCGGCATTGTTCACGTGGAGCGCATGGGGCTACAGTCTCTCTCATGGTCCATGCATTCTAAGCTTCTATTTGTTTTTATTTTAACAGAAATGCTATGTGTACACTAAGGTGTTACACTACACCCTATAAAATTAGGACTTTTTTGTCATTTATAAAAAAAATAAGGGCATGGGGGTAAATAACAAGTGAGGGTTAGGTTAACAATCTTCTCCTTTCATGACAAATTTCTCTCACGATTCTTCTCTCCCTCTCTCACGGCTATCTTCTTCCTCTCACTCATAGCTACTTTCTCTCTCACGGTGACTCTTCTCTCGTCTCCATTATCACCGCCGCTTGTCTCCCTCTCTTACACGGTGACTCTCCTCTCATCTCTCTCTCACGGCGACGGCGACGGCAACTCACGGCGACGGCGGCTAACGACGACTCACGGTTACTCACGGCTTCTCGTCTCTATCTCACGGTGTAGTATATTTTTCCCTTCCTTTTTATCAGCAAATGTCTCTATTTTTTTGTCTTAGTGTGTTTAAATTTTAGGGTTTATCAGATCTGTTTTGTACTGATTATGTATTTATTTGATCTTCTTTTGCTATTAGGTTGATTGATTTATCTTTGTTGATTTATTGCTGGAACCATGTCATCATCAAAAAATTTGCACGAAAATGAAGTAAGTTGATTGATTTTGTTTTGGTTCTTGTTGTTGATGTACTGAATATGTCTTTTAGTTTTGTTATTTTGGGTGCACTGATTGCTACTTATTACAGTGAAATTAATAAAAAAAATTCTCCATAAATTTAAGGTACGAATGAGGCATTGCTGTATCCCAACTAATTTGAGCAGAATCAACGAAAAATTAACTGCAGTTCAATGTGGCCATATCGAAAGCACCCCATTCAAATGGGCGTTGGATATTTCTAACGACTTCTCAATCTCGGGTGGTTTATTATGGGAGTTAGTAAGCAGATGGGACTCACGGAATAGGGGATTTCGGGTTAGGGAGAGGATAGTACCATTTACTGCTGTGGATGTTTGTTTTTCTATTGGATTAACTATTGTTGGTAAGACCCTAGTTGTAGAAGAAGACCAAAAATGTGAAACATTAGGCTTATTTAAAGGGGCTGAGGTAACCGTTACCAATATTTGCAAACAACTTCAGAAACACAGGAATAAATTAGTTAATTTTTCTAGACTTTACATATTACTCGCATTTGCAGAGTTTTACTTTCCAAAAAACGGGGATAAGGTATTCACGGGATTTATTAAACACTTGGATGATTTGGATTCACTTGATACATATAGTTGGGGTCTTTCTGTTTATAATTATGTGGTTGCTAGTTTATGCGAGTCTTTAGCTGTGTTGACAAAAGGAAAAAACAAGTCACAGAGACATTTAAATGGGTGTGCTGCCGTATTGCAGGTATATGGATTATGTAACTTTATAGTACCATCTTCTATCTTGAAATATTTAATTTACATCTTATATTTCTTATAGATTTGGGCATTCAACCACTTATCATTGGGGAAAGCACCTGCTGATTCTAGGTTAATTTTTCCATGGATATTGAATTGGCCAATTATACGTATGCAGAAGCAAACTATTGAGAAGGCATTTAACAATAACATGGTAGTATTTTTAGTGTGTTTTAATTGATAAATATATGTTTTAATTTTTCGTTTGTTTGACTTGACTTTTTTTTTGTTAGATAATTGAAAGAGTGGTTGCAACAGGGGAAGAATTGAAATATGACATAGTCAATGCTGCCTTGTTTGAACAAGGACAACAATTTGTGGATCCTTATGATTATCAAAGGTTGGTGGCTGAGAATAGAGATTTCAAAGAGAGGATAACAATTCTTGAGGGTGCAGCGAGGATGCTTAAAGAGGCAAAAGATAACACTCGGTTTGAAAATGAGGATGTCCAAGATGATCAACAAATGGTGAACTTTATCACCGAAGATGAAGTCGGAATTGCTGTTGGAGATGTTGGACATAACACTCCACCAAATGTTGATGCCAATGTTGTGGAAAACCAACCAAAGTCTACCTCCAACATGGCTACAAGACTTAAGAAGAAACCAAGGACGAAGCGTGGAAAAAGTAGTAGAATGAATTTATAATTAATTAATGTTGTAGTGTAGAATTCGGTAGAATTTGGTAGAATTTGATCCAATTTGTAAATATTGACAATTTGTGGTACTATTTTGTTTCTGTGCACAATGTATTTTGGCTATGCTATAGTAAAATATGTGGTTAAAATGTTGTGTATGTTATAGTTCATTTTGTGGAGACACTGAATTTTGATGTGGTGATTCATTAACCAAAATTAAGTACTACATTTTGAAGGATGGACGTGCATTAACCAGATTTAGACTCCCATTAACCAACTTCCAGCACTATATTAACCAAGTTTATTTTATTAATTTTCCCCTTATTCAAGTCTGGGCATGCATTAACCAAGTTATACATTTCGTTAACCAACTTCCTGCACTATATTAACCAAGTTTCGTTTACTTTTTTTTTCTTCATACAAGTCTGGGCCTGTAATAACCAAGTTATACCTTTCGTTAACCAACTTCCTGCACTATATTAACCAAGTCTTGTTTACTTTTTTTTTCCATTATATAAATCTGGGCATGCATTAACCAAGTTATACCTTTTATTAATCAACTTCCTGCACTATATTAACCAAGTTTTGTTTACTTTTTTTTTTCCTTTATATAAATCTGGACATGCATTAACCAAGTTATACCTTTTATTAACCAACTTCCTGCACTATATTAACCAAGTTTCGTTTACTTTTTTTTTCTTCATACAAGTCTGGGCCTGTATTAACCAAGTTATACCTTTCGTTAACCAACTTCCTGCACTATATTAACCAAGTTTCGTTTACTTTTTTTTCCTTTATATAAATCTGGGCATGCATTAACCAAGTTATACATTTCGTTAACCAACTTCCTGCACTATATTAACCAAGTTTCGTTTACTTTTTTTTTCTTCATACAAGTCTGGGCCTGCATTAACCAAGTTATACCTTTCGTTAACCAACTTCCTGCACTATATTAACCAAGTTTCGTTTACTTTTTTTTTCCTTTATATAAATCTGGGCATGCATTAACCAAGTTATACATTTCGTTAACCAACTTCCTGCACTATATTAACCAAGTTTCGTTTACTTTTTTTTTCTTCATACAAGTCTGGGCCTGCATTAGCCAAGTTAATCCTTTCGTTAACCAACTTCCTGCACTATATTAACCAAGTTTCATTTACTTTTTTTCCTTTATATAAATTTGGGCATGCATTAACCAAGTTATACCTTTTATTAACCAACTTCCTGCACTATATTAACCAAGTTTCGTTTACTTTTTTTTTCTTCATACAAGTCTGGGCCTGCATTAACCAAGTTATACCTTTCGCTAACCAACTTCCTGCACTATATTAACCAAGTCTGGGCTTGTATTAACGAACTATTTTATACATTATATATACCAAAAAATGTTAATACAACTTTAGTAAAGTTACAATAGTGTAACTTTTACATGACAAAAGTAATTCGACAAGACTGCAACATTCCACGTGAATAACCTGCACCACCAAAATACCTTGATTTAGTGTATGCAATGTTTGAACAAGATTTAACAAAAATGTTTGAACACCATACCATCATGTCAAAGTTGTCAATAGCATAATGTGTCGGTCTTCCCCAAAATATACATGTTGTCAAAATAGCATAATGTGTCGGTCTTCCCCAAAAAAATTCCCAAAATCATCATCAATTTGTACAAACTTGAGATGAACCCACCAAAGGTGTTTCACATGTTGTCAAAAGATCCATGAATGACATATTACCTCCAACCTGAACAATAACATACAAACAACTAAAATATGACTCACATAAAACTATATATATATAAAAATTAGTGACTTAATAAGTACACATAAGTTTTCCTCAACTAATACATATGAATTCCTCAAATATTACATAAGAAATCAAACATTATTTAATACAATCTTATAATGGACACAAACCACGATATTTGAATTTAAGCAATGTCCTCCATTAACAACCTCAAGAGATGATTCTACACAAATGTTACTTCCGAGCTGACTTCCCACCATTCCAATATTGCACTCCTACACATTTAGCGAAACAATAAAATAAGATTCCACTAAATTATATATGTATTTCAATAAGATATCATTTATGAACGAAAAGAGACATACTGTAGTAAGCTCAATGTGATCACTTTTTTTGGTTTGCTTCCTTGACCTCTTAACAATCGTATCAGAGACAAATATTTTTCTTTTAGATGGAGGACGACCTTTGCGCTTGACATGTTTTGGGCTACGAATGTGATTACTATTGATTGGATTGGAATCCTCATTGATATTCTCTTCAACAACTACACTATCCTTTATGGACATATTGGAGCTAAACAAATGTAATGTTTCATGGAGGTCATCAGTAGTCTCATCTGAATCAGCAGCTACTTCAGCAACCTCATAAAAGTGTTTGCATAATTTGTCAAACTTGTCCATTTTTGGCTTCAATTCTGTTACACCATAACTAGTCTTTATATATGAATGCTTCCTTTTAATATTTTTTTCCATCTCATTAAAATGTACTTATTTGGAAGACTTGTAATCCTCTCCTGACTACACACGGATAACCCATGGCGGCACGCAATACCTCTAAACTCAAACAATGAGCATTCACATTTGAAATCATGGTTTTCCTTGTTAAGTACAACTTTTAAGACTCGCTCTTTACGTATCTCTCCAACTAATATCTCCTCTAACACATGATACGTAGCAAAGCAACCTTCCACGCCTTTCAATGAGGTAGAACAATTCATTTTAGATCTGAATTCCACTTGAATTTCCTTGAATTTGGCATGAGTATACTTATTTTGGAATTGCTTCTCAATGGTCGAGTTTGACCCACATGGAATTGTTGTATCCATCGAATTAAAATCAGCTTCAAATTCCTTTTCTGCCCGACTTCTAAGAGCATTATCATATTGTTTCACAAATTGATTTAGACTTGTTGTAGAATTTATATATCCATCAAAGAAGGCATGTATGCTCTCACTACGCTGCGTAGTAGACATACCAGCCCAAAAATATTTCCTTAACAAAGTTGGTGCCCACCGATGACGCTCCATATACAACCCTCCCAACCAATCATTCTCTTGGAGATTAAATTTTTCTATGAACAAACTCCATTTTTGTTCAAAACCATCTGTTGTGAATGTATCATAGACTGCTTCTTTCATTGCATACTTGATCCTTTTGTATTCACCATATCCGCTAAGTTTTTCTGGAATTTTTTTCATTATATGCCATAAACACCACCTATGACGAGTTGTAGGGAAGACTAACTCAATAGCATTTTTCATAGCCTTACATTGATCGGTCACAATACCCATAGGTGGTTTTTCTAACATACAACGAAGCCATGACTTGAAAAGCCACACAAAAGAATCTGTGTCTTCACCTGATAGTAATCCACAACCAAGTAATGTTGATTGACCATGGTGATTCACACCTACAAATGCAGCAAAAGGCATGTCATACTTGTTAGTCAAGTATGTTGTATCGAAAGTTACAACATCACCAAAATATTCATAAGCGGCTCTACTTCTTGCATCCGCCCAAAATACATTCCTCACATGAAAATCATCATCCAAATCTATGTCATAGAAGAAATTTGTATTTTGTTCCCTCATTTTACAAAAATAACTTATCAAAGCCTTACCATCACCTTCTTTTCCAATTGCACGACGTTCTTTGTTAATATAATTCCTCACGTCCTTTTCACAAAACGGAATATTTTCATGACGACCTGCATCTTTAACTAGCGATTGAAAAGTCTTGTTGATCCTTACTCCCGCGTCAACATTGATTTGGATTTTTCTTCTCACGTGTAAGTTCATTTTCTTGTTGGCCTTGAACAATCTAGCTTTCGTAGGGCTAGTTTCATGAGAATGGATAGATTCAAATTGTGTAATGTACCACAAACCATCTTCTTTCATTTTAACATAAATTTTGGCAGGACAATTTTTCGCTCGAGATGGTAGTGTCTTTAACGTGCATGAAATTTTTGAAACAGTTGATCCCCCTCTTGAACATGAAAGTATTATGTAGTTGAGCTCTCCATCATCTCCCTTTTTCGATGACCTAATCCTCCATCCGAAACCCTTTTTCAAAGCATACTGCTGATAATATGTTTTAACTTCCTCTACACAATAAAAACACATTCCAATTTCGGGAACCCAACGTGAATCATCGCCATCACCATCATCGTGATCAACTTCTACATCTTCCCTTTGACTATCTCCTGAATCTATTAAAATGTTTAAGCTATCCATTACGACACACAAACTGCACAAAATTTGCCAATTAGATGCATAATATAAATTTATAACAAAGTTGGTTAATAATGTTCAAAAAGATGGTTAATATTGTGTATAACTTGGTTAATAAACTGCCAGACTTGACTACAAATTTATCACATTCTTTATGATAAAGTTGGTTAATACTGTGACATAAGTTGGTCAATACAGTTCCGAAAATGGTTAATGAACCAACATGAGTAAATACATGAAATCCTTTAACAGTAAATACACGTGGTTAACGATGTGAACAAAGTTGGTCAATACGGTTTAGAACTTGGTTAATGAACAATCATGAATAAATATGAAATCAATATGAAATCAATATGAAATCAATAACGTTTTGTACTAATATTTCATTATAAACAGTACAAATATGATTAAAATTGATATTACAAATAAGAATACCTAGAAGCTTAATGACTTAAATCTTCATCTTCATTGTTTAATGATGTCAAAGAAATTTCTTTTTTTCTTCATCAAACATGGATTTGATTGAGTTTGGTTGGAGATGGTATTGTAAAAACTGGAGGGAGAAGAAAAATGGCGCGTGGAAGAGAAAGTGAAGAAAGTAGGTGGTTCTTATGTGTGGCCCAAAGTGAAAAGAGAGAATATAGAAGCATGGCCCACATTTCCAAAAAAGCAAACACTAACATTATTTAATTCATTATTTTGGTATAAATGAACAGGGTTTCTACGGTGTAGTGTAACATAGCAGTGTATGCATAGCATTTCTGTTATTTTAATTAAGTTCTCAGGTGAAGAATATTGGGTATTGAATTGTGATTGGCTTTGGTTTGTGTTTTTGTCATTTTGTGACTTGAATCTAACGTGGCCTATTGATTTCATATCATGATTATCTTTTTTTTGTCACATGCTGATATAATATACATGAAAAATGAAATGAATATATGGTAATGTGCTGTTGGGCCATAGACTGAACCATTGTGGGCTTAAGCTGGGAATTCTGCGCCACAGTCCCCTTTTGGCTGATGCTATCTTTTGCTTGAATGTTTGGCTTAGCGCCCCTGATATCTACACCCCCTGACTCCATTAAAATTGGTAGATTTTAGATTTTTTTTACTTAATTTTTCTACTTTCTTTTAGGTAATAAAAGGCATGAAAATTATATAAAATTTGTTAGACTCTAACTAGGTGTTTTAGGAATTAATCTTAGTTTTAGGTTTCTCCATAATAATGAAAATGCAATAAAAATACTTTGATTTTTTTACTTGGATTAGTTTAATTTTGACATTTAATTGATAGTTTTGCCTCACTATAAAACACATAAAAAATAGTAGTTTTTTTAGACTAATTTTGTACTAATGCTTGAATTGCTTCTCATTTTATCATTTCCATGTTATTCTTGTATAATTGTTGTGTGACTTTGTTGCTTAGTTTTTGGCCATATTTTGGCCTGTGTTGTTAATATCATCTGTATGCTCCTTTTATAATCCATTACCATGTTAACTTTAGGTAGACATTCCTTTGTACATAAACAACAATAATCATTAGGCTAGACTTAATTAGGTTAGTCTCCCCCTTATTCATTTCCTTTTTCTTTTTCAACTTTAAAAAACCTAATAAATACCGACGAGGATCATACTACTATTTCTTTTATAGTGGAAAAGAAATGATTAGGGCGTAGGCCCTGGTGTATTTTTTTCTACTTAGTGGGAGAGAAATGATTGAGGTGTAGCCCTCAGTGTATTTCTTAACCGCTACTTAGAGAAATGATTGAGGTGTAGGCCTTGGTGTATTTCTCTAAATACTTAAACTTTTTGGTATGATCCAAGTCACAAATAAATTCTCCTTTAAAAGACACCAATAAAAAACACTCAAAATACTTAATAAAGGTTCAAATCTAAACAAAGTAAGAAAGTGGTGCGAAGCCTTGTAGTGGGTTTTGTTCATCATGGAATTACATCAAAAAACACAAACTTGTGTTCCTTCTCTTCTAAGAACAAGTTAAGTCCATTCCATACTTAGGCGTGTAAGTCTCCCAAGGTCAAACATCGTGGATTCTGACCTTAACCTCTGTTCACCTAAAAAACACAAAAACAAATCAAAACATGTGAGCCGAACTACGACGCTCTAATTCCTGAAAAGGATACGTAGGCATTGGGTCGCGGGGCCTATGCGAGCACAATTGTAAATAATTCTTTCTTTTCCCCATATTTATTTTTGCATGCATTCGTATTTAGGCTTTAGACTTTAGACACACCCTTTAGATAGAAACAAACATATGTAGATATCGTCGAGTATGATGGACGTTAGAGGTGCTAACACTCTCCCCTTGCGTAACCGACTCTCGTACCCTAATCTCTAGTCGCAAGACCTTGTTCTTATTCTTTGCTAGGTTTTATGATATTCCTTTCCCTCGATGGGATAACACTTAAGTGTAATCTGTAAACTTCTAGTTTTCATTAATACGTATGATTATATTCTTCTAATTTGTTTCAATCCATAGCAAATAATAAAATTATTTATATAAACTATATTTTTGAAAATGGATGGCATATAATTTAATTACAATTTTTACATCTAAATAAATTTTTTTTTTATAATAATCATGTAGTACTTAAATCATATTACTACATTTTCTTACGCTTTACGTGTGTGTGTGTGTGTATATATATATATATATATATATATATATATATATATATATATATATATATATATATATATATATATATATATATATATATATATATATATATATATATATATTAATTGTAGAGTACAAAAATTATTCAGCAAATATAAATAACTCTAAAGATTTTATGCAAGAATTATAACTTAATAAACATCATTTATTAGAAAATTAAACAAAAGAAAATATATGTATACTATAAAATGTATTATTTTTAAGAAAATAATTTATTCAATCAAATCACTATTAAGAATTATCTTTACAATATAAAAATTTAAAAAATAAATATCTAACATACAAAAAAAAATCATTTTATATTTAGGTGATTTGTTTCATTTATATTGAAATTCTGGTATCAGATATGTGATGTCGAATGAGATGTCACGACATAATATCTGTTGATAACGATTATGGATCGAGACGGCAGGAGTAATGAAAATAGTGCATAAAGATAAATAACACAAGGAATTTTCAACTCAGTTCGGAACAACCTTCCTACTCCGGGGGCTACCAAGCCAGGGATGAAATCAATATCCGACAGTATCGATTCAGAGCTAACTCCCCCATTTACAACCCCTCACTTAATCACTACCCTTCCCATGACTTATACCTAAGACTCACCTAGGTATGAGGCCCTCCTCAAATCCCTTCAATCGTAACACCCTATGACAAATAAAACAAACAGAAACCGTAGAAGACACTCTTACAAGACCCACAATTCTCAATGCATAAAAGCTTATGAGAACGACACTACTCTTTTTGCTTAACAGCTTCGAAGATTAAACCAGCATTCAACACCTACAGGTTTGTGAATGCAACATATGGAACTTACAACACAACAAAAATAAGGGTTCCTATAACCCTAAAAACAAATATCAGTTCCACTTAAAACTAGGTATATACCACTCTATTTATAGCATTAGTATTGATTGAGTTGGGCCTAAAACCGCACAAAGTCTATTGCTTGATCTCCAAGAAAATAGGTTTCCATCAAATCTTTCCTAAACTTTGACCAGCCATAACTTTCACATGGTTCATCAGAAATTGTCCATCAGAAATTGTCCATCAAAAGCTCATTTTGAAGGAAATTCAATTCTCTACAATTTTGTCTCTCTAAAGACTTGGCCCAAAATGCTTCATTTGAAAGATATGAGTTAAAACATTACAGGTCCTTTTGAAAGTCCACAAAAGCTATCTTTTGTTAGGAGTCATATCACCAAGATAAAATCTTCAAATGCAAAAATGGTTCCAAAGTGGGTTGTGGAAGACATCTTGGGCTTTCCAAAAAGTATAAGATCATTCCCATATGAGAAAAATCAAATGAGTTATGGTTGTCAGAAGTTGGATAAATTCTAAGAAGTGTATGAAATCCTAAATGAGCAATTAGGAGTTTTTGGATATTGGGCCCATATTTTTGGATCTCCCACGTGATCATAAGCTTATAGAAGGCCCATAAATCCATCCATCCCTATTTTGTGATTTTTATTTCTTTAATTTTGATTTATTTATTTAAATTCAAAATAAATAAAATAAAATAAAATTTAATTGATAAAGGATTATATAATTGGATTTTCAAATCAAAATTAATACAATATCAATTATATGGATCATAAAACACGTGTAAAAGGTTGGGAAATAGAATTTAACTAAAAAAAGAAAGTTTTGGTACAAGAATGAAGTCAATATTTTTCAATCAAAGGGATAGATTCTTTCCATAAGTTTTACCTTAATTGCTTGTGATATATATACACAACAAAAGCAGACCAAAAGGGGGCAAAAATTTCACAAAGAGGCAAGGGTTCCAAGAGTTGCAAAAGTCAAAGAACTAGGGCATAATCAAGAAACTCTCTCCCTCGTGTTACAGCCAAAGATAAACATCCCATTCGACTCTTAAAGGTCCCAGGGGTTCATCCTCACCTTCATCAAAGCGTAGAACACATGGAGAAAGTGCATACATAAGAACACTGTTTCATTCCGATCAATTCTTTCCCAAATTCCCAAAAACTCACTCCTCATCTCCAACGTTGGTATCTGAACGACTCTTTATGAATCTATCAATCTCTCCTCCATCAACATCGTCGTTTTCCACGCTTCACAACTCAATGCTCCCTTCTACAACCTCCTTATAACTGGAATCACTCGTTACTTATCAACAATCATATATATAATTCCAACGATGAAACTCTACAAATAATACGCAGTCCTGAAAACACCGCAAATATATGAGCTTCATCTTCTCATACCCATCCCAACCGTTTAACAACTATTCCTTCGAGATAAGAATCTGCATCTATTCATCAGAACAATCCGTAAGCACATGGCTCAACTACAACCATCCTCCGATCCCACAATTTAGGCCGAAAGACACGTCTATCCCATCCAACATAATCCCGTATGCTATCAGCAAGAGATTGAGGGTGATCAGTTCCCCAATTTGTTAATAGACATCCGAAAACCATGATGGGGTACAAACCGTCTTTATCGACTACAATAGAGTTCCACCGCGTACCAACGACAACTCCACACCCACCATCTCAGAGAAGCAAAAGCTTCTCCCCCACTTATTTCAGACTCATCCCCTGCAAAGTTAGAAGTAAGGCAAAAGGGGGTATCGATAGTGTTGTCACACAGATATCGCATACACACAACACGGCTCTACGGACTCAACAACCTGGCCGGACGGACCGACCTGCTCTGATACCAATTGTAACACCCCACTATTGCTAGTTAAATAAAATTACACAATAATAAGAAAATAATCAGAGTTTTTCACATAAAGTGGAATGTCACATTAAAAACAAACCAAAACAACTTTTTGTATTAATAAAACAAAACAGTGGAAAATTAATTGCTTTATCTTAACCTGGAATTTTACCTAAACATCAAAAAAATATCCACATTAATTCGTGGTTCAATAAATCTCCAAATTAACATATGATACACAACTAATTGATAAAAGAAATAACGAATAAATAAACGCCCCAAAATCCCGTGTTACGTATCAGAGTGACTCCTAGGACTCGATCAGGCAACACACGCTCCATGCACACTCAAGTACCTGGATTATCTGTACTTCCAAGGAAGCACAGACACAACAACAACAACAAAGGGGTGAGAACTACATTCAATAATTTAACAGTGAAATAATCATGTTGAGAGTAGTAATCACACAACCACACCAGTGCAAACAATTAATTAAGATGCAATGTGACTCAATAATGACACAATGCATGTGGTACCAATCACCAAGGTTCATTCAATCGAACCAGATAAATCACATACATATCTCCTAGGCAATGATATATCTACACCACTGGTCACATACACTCCTCCTGAGCAATGACCTATTTTCACCAATAACACCATGAATGCATGACAACAATATGCATATGATTCACATGTACACGACATGTTCACACCAATACGATCCTCCTGATCAAGTGTAAGTCTTAGACTTACCGCAATACCCACTGGTATTACCACACCTATTCAGACAAATAAGCACACATACATACAATTTACCGAATCAACCCAAATAAATTACAAATAAACCACGTAATTATTCGGACCATTATGACTATTCTGGTTAATTAATCTTCTGCTCCATTGCTCAAATTTACTATTTTGAACTATTATTAAGCCAACACATATTGTTACTGCTAATCTATTCAACACTATTGACAATTACATTACACCTTTAACAACTCTACCAAAATAGAAATAATTAAAATTAACACATTAATCTAATTATTTATCTCTAATTCCAAAACTCTTAAATTATTATATTAATAATATTAACTTACTATTATTTATCAATATATAATGAAATGTATATATATATAATAAAGTTGTATCACATTATTTTTGTTCAAAACATAACCTAGTACTTAATTAAACAACATGACGTTCATCACCACAAGTGTGATGTTCATCACACTAAAAGACAAAACAAGCTAATTGGAAAATTGTGACCTTCATCACACAAGGGGTGTTGTTCGGCATGTTAGAACAAGATTTATTCTGATCAATATTCTTAGTTTTGATGATAACAATGTATATGAATTTTGTATGAGATAATGTGGTACTCTAATACTATGCAATTTCCATTTCAGGAATTATATAAAGAGTATGCACAAAATCAGCGCAAAAAGCACTGACTCAAAACGTTCAGCATGCAACATCAGAACATGGTCTGGAAAGACATCAGAAGATGGTCAAGCAGAATCAGAACATGGGTCTATGGAAGCATCAGAAGGAATTGAGATCAGAAGCAGAAGCACTGAAGTTCTCATGGTATCACGCTCAGAAGCACTTCAAGGTCAGAAGACAAGAAGATGTTCTGCACCAAGCTGTTTGACTCTGATGATATTCAAACGTTGTTCACACAAACATCATATCAGAAGCAAGTACTAGCTGGCAGGCTACGCTGACTGACAAAAGGAACGTTGAAAGCTATAAAAGGCAATGTCAGTAGACACAGCGAAAGCAAGGCTCGAGGTAGTTGACAAAAGAGTGAAACATTAAATGCAATGCTGTACGGAATACGTAAAGCATAAAATGCTCCCAACGGTCATCTTCTCAATCGTCTATATATTGAAGTTCTGATGAGAAGCAAGGTTACGAACTCTGAACCAACTTGCAAAAACGCTGTTCAAATCAAAAGCTCTCAAACTTCATCATCAACCTCACTACATTGTTGTTGTAATACTTTAGTGAGATTAAGCTTAAACTTAAGAGAAAATCACAGTTGTGATAATTGCTTTATTAGAAGCATTGTAACTCTTAAAAGAATTTGTTTACATTAAGTTGTAAGAACTAGAGTGATCAGGTTGTTGATCAGTATACTCTAGAAAGTCTTAGAGGGTATCTTAGCAGATTGTTCCTAGATTGATCAGGTTGTGATCAGTATACCCTAGAAGACTTAGAAGTTGTCTAAGTGGAAAACCATTGTAATCTTGTGTGATTAGTGGATTAAATCCTCAGGTGAGGTAAATCACTCCAAGGGGGTGGACTGGAGTAGTTTAGTTAACAACGAACCAGGATAAAAATCATTGTGCAAATATTTTTTATCTTACAAGTTTTAAAGCTACACTTATTCAAACCCCCCTTTCTAAGTGTTTTTCTATCCTTCAATTGGCATCAGAGCGCCGGTTCTAAGGTGCAAGCACTTAACCGTGTTTTGAAAAGATTCAGGAAGAGAAAAGCGCTTCAGTACAAGATGGCTGGTGAAGATCCATCACATACATCTACATCTGGCTCAGCTGAGCAATACAATGGAAATGGTAACAATGGTTATACTAGACCACCAGTATTTGAAGGTGAAAACTTTGAATACTGGAAAGATAAACTTGAAAGTTACTTCCTTGGTCTAGATGGTGACTTATGGGATCTTCTGATGGATGGTTACAGACATCCAGTGAAAGCTACTGGCGTAAGGCTTACAAGACAAGAAATGAATGATGATCAAAAGAAGCTTTTCAAAAATCATCATAAATGTAGGACTGTTTTGCTGAATGCTATCTCTCATGCTGTGTATGAGAAGATATCTAACAGGGAAACTGCCTATGATATATATGAGTCATTGAAAATGACCCATGAAGGAAATGCTCAAGTCAAGGAGACCAAAGCTCTTGCCCTAATCCAGAAATATGAAGCCTTCAAGATGGAGGATGATGAAAACATTGAGAAGATGTTCTCAAGATTTCAAACGCTAACTGCTGGATTAAGAGTTCTGGACAAAGGCTACACCAAGGCTGATCATGTAAAGAAGATCATCAGAAGCTTGCCCAAAAGATGGGGTCCAATGGTGACTACATTCAAGATTGCAAAGAATCTGAATGAGGTTTCTTTGGAAGAGCTAATCAGTGCCTTAAGAAGCCAAGAGATAGAGCTGGATGCAAATGAGCCTCAGAAGAAAGGTAAGTCTATTGCATTAAAATCTAATTTTAAAAAATGCACTAACGCTTTTTAGGCTGAAGAAGTAGATTCTGATGAATCAGAATCAGAAGAAGAAGATGAACTGTCCATGATATCCAGAAGGGTAAACCAACTCTGTATGAGCAAGCAAAGGAAGTTCAAAAGCTTCAGAAGTTCAAAGAAGCTTGAAAGAGGAGAATCTTCTAGAGGCAGAAGATCTGACAAGAAGAAGGTCATCTGCTATGAGTGCAATGAGCCTGGACACTTCAAGAATGAATGTCCAAAACTTCAGAAGGAGAATCCCAAGAAGAAGTTTCATAAGAAGAAGGGTCTTATGGCAACATGGGATGATTCTGAATCAGAATCAGAATCAGACTCTGAAGGCGAGCAAGCTAACCTTGCACTGATGGCCACAGTGGATCATGGATCAGAATCTACATCAGAATCAGATTCTGAAGAGGTATTTTCTGAACTATCTAGAGAAGAGTTAGTTTCCAGTTTAACAGAACTTATGGAACTCAAGGCTCATCTTAGTATCAAATACAAAAAGCTGAAAAAGCAATTTGAATTTGAAACTAAGAAGCTGGAAGTGGAAAATTCTGAACTGAAGGAAAAAGTTTTAAAATTATCCAAAGATATTGGATCTCCTTCTAAATCAGAAAAATCCATTCCTAGTCTCAATCATATTCTGAAAGAATATGACTCGAGCTTCAGAAAGTTCCTATCTAGAAGTATTGGCAGAAGTCATCTTGCTTCTATGATATATGGTGTTTCTGGAAACAAAAGGTTTGATTTTGGCTATGAGGGTGATACCTCACATAAATTTGAACCTGTTGATGATTTGAAAATCACATACAAGCCATTGTATGATCAGTTCAAATATGGCCACTCACATGATATTAGGCTCACTTCACATGCCAAAAGCTTTAGCACTACACACACCAAGAAGCATGTGACACAACCTAAAAGATATCATGCTGCCAAACCTAAAGAATATCATGGTGTTCCTCCTGTTACTTATCATGCTAAACCCAAGTTCAATCAGAACTTGAGGAAAACTAACAAGAAAGGACCCAAGAAATTGTGGGTACCTAAGGAGAAGATAATTTCTGTTGCAGATATCCTTAGCAGCAAAGAAGACAAAGCACAAAATGTCATGGTACCTGGATTCTGGGTGCTCGCGACACATGACGGGAAGAAGGTCTATGTTCCAAGACCTGGTGCTTAAGTCTGGTGGAGAAGTCAAGTTTGGAGGAGATCAGAAGGGAAAAATTATTGGCTCTGGAACCATAAGTAATGGTAACTCTCCTTCCATAACTAATGTACTTCTTGTAGAAGGATTAAAGCATAACTTATTATCCATAAGTCAATTAAGTGACAATGGTTATGACATAATCTTCAATCAAAAGTCTTGCAAGGCTGTAAGTCAGAAGGATGGCTCAATCCTATTTACAGGCAAGAGAAAGAACATCATTTATAAGATTGATCTTTCAGATCTTGAGAAGCAAAAGGTGACTTGCCTTATGTCTGTTTCTGAAGAGCAATGGGTCTGGCACAGAAGATTAGGACATGCTAGTTTGAGAAAAATTTCTCAGATTAACAAACTAAATCTGGTCAGAGGACTCCCAAATCTGAAATACAAATCAGATGCTCTTTGTGAAGCATGTCAGAAGGGCAAGTTCTCCAGACCTGCATTCAAATCTAAGAATGTTGTCTCTTCCTCAAGGCCGTTAGAACTTCTACACATTGATCTGTTTGGACCAGTCAAAACAGCATCTGTCAGAGGGAAGAAATATGGATTAGTCATCATAGATGATTATAGCCGCTGGACATGGGTAAAGTTCTTAAAACACAAGGATGAGTCTCAATCAGTGTTATTTGAGTTTTGTACTCAAATTCAATCTGAGAAGGAGTGCACAATCATAAAGGTCAGAAGTCATCATGGTGGCGAATTTGAGAACAGATTCTTTGAGGAGTTCTTCAAGGAAAATGGTATTGCCCATGATTTCTCTTGCCCTAGATCTCCACAACAAAATGGAGCTGTAGAGCGAAAGAATAGGACTCTACAAGAAATGGCCAGAACCATGATCAATGAGACCAATATGGCTAAGCACTTCTGGGCAGAAGCAATAAACACTGCATGTTATATTCAGAATAGAATCTCTATAAGACCTATTCTAAATAAGACTCCTTATGAATTGTGGAAGAACAGAAAGCCCAACATTTCATATTTTCATCCTTTTGGAAGTGTGTGTTTTATTCTGAATACTAAAGATCATCTTGGTAAGTTTGATTCTAAGGCACAAAAATGTTTTCTTCTTGGATATTCTGAACGCTCTAAAGGCTACAGAGTATACAATACTGAAACATTGGTTGTAGAAGAATCAATCAATATCAGATTTAATGATAAGCTTGGTCTTGAAAAGCCAAAGCAGTTTGAGAATTTTGCAGATATAGATATTGACATATCAGAAGCTGAAGAACCAAGAAGCAAAGTTTCAGAAGCTGAAAGTCTCAGAAGCAAAGGATCAGAAGATCAAGTTGCTGCATCTTTAGAGAATCTCAGAATTTCTGAAGAGCCAACTGTCAGAAGATCATCTAGACTCACCTCAGCTCACTCAGAAGATGTGATCCTTGGAAAGAAAGATGATCCTATCAGAACTAGATCATTTCTAAAGAATAACAATCAGAAGCAGTGATCAGAATCAAAAGATGAAAAGTTCTATTCAGTACAACACAGCTGTCATCAAGTATTTTCTGATGGTGAACACGTGTATGTACGGTTAGTAAGAGCGTGAGAGAATCTAATGGGACGCCGCCCTAGGTAACTGTGTTAAATCATTTCATTTATCACGATCTCTCACCTAACGTCATTCATCATTTAATGCAATTGATTTCATTTGATTCTGTAATTGTTCATTCTCTTAATTTTATTGCATTCTTTTTCAAATCCGTCTCTATAAATACTTTTCAAATCATAACGTTTATCTTTTTCGCTCCCATTCTCTCTTTCTTCTTGCATGCATTTTTGCAACCTTTTTGGTCTTTTCTCAAACCCTAAGCGCAAACCCAGATATATTTCTTGCAATCTCAGTACTGTTTCAATGACTGCTTCATCGTCTCACAACGTTGGCTCATCTGTCCCTCTCCATCTTCATGAAGAAGATCAGCAGATTGTTCCGGTTATCGCCTGCTCTATTCCCAAAAAGGAGTTGGAAGTTATCTGTGAACTTATGGTAGATTTTGACAGTCTTGAAGAACATGAGTATCATCTTAAAGAAGATATCATTTTTCAAGGATGGACTTCGTTGTTCGCTGAGTTCTGTGGACCGGTTTACGCAGATCTAGTAAAGGAATTTTGGGTGCATGCTGTTGTTGCCCCTAAATCTATTCTGTCCTTTGTCCATGGGAAGTTTGTGGTTGTTACTGAAAATATCCTGAGAATGATGTTTGATCTAAGAAACCCCAAGGGTGCTCATGAAATTGATCAAAGGGCTGATTGGGAAGAGGTTTTGACTACTCTTTATACAGACGTAAAGGAGACAAAGCGTGTCAAGGACATGAGGGACCTCTACAAAATCTGGACCAAGATTCTTCTGGGGTGTTTCTATCACAGGAAAGGAACACATGCTGCAGATTTTGTCAACAATGAGCAGAAATACATTCTATATTGCATTGCCACTAAGAAGAAGGTTGATGTTATCTACATAATCTTCAACCACATGTGGAATGCTGTGAGGGATTCCAGAAATGTATTCAGAACAAAGAAGTGTACTATTATTCCTTTTGGAAGAATCATTACAAACCTTCTGGTTCATTCCAAGATTGTTGAGAACTTGGAAGCTGAAGGGATCATCAAAGATCTTGTTGTTAATACTGGAAGTTGCTTGAATGCTCTCACCTTGAGAAAGATGAGTGTTATTGATGCTATCATCAAAACCCCTCAACCTCTTTCTGGAGCAAGAAGCAGAAGAGATCCTATTCTTGCTGACTTTGAATCCTTCTTCAGAAGCGAGCTGCCAGAAGTCAGAATTAGTTATCTGAACTCACTCAAAGAAGAAGAAGGCAAAGTTGCTCCTGCTAAGGGTGGTCGCAAGAAAGTTTCCACTTCCAGGCCTGCTGCTTCAGAAGATGTTTCAGAAGCTGCCCCTGAAGCGGTTGTCAAGAAGGAAAGAAGGACAAAAAGAAAATTTGATCATCCTTCTGATAACCAGGAGAAGGTAGTCCAGAGTGTAGCTGCTGCTACTATTGTTGAGAAAGCTGCTCAAGAAGAAGTTGTTGCTGAAGGAGTTCAGAGTGTTTCAGTTGCAACTAAGAAGAGTGAAAAGGAGACTGCTGAGAAGAAGAAGAAGAAGAACAGAAAGATGAATAAAAATGTTGAAACTGAAAAGGCTGTTGAGAAGAAGAAGGCAATAAAAAGTAAATTGATCATTGATGCCTCAGATGAAGATGAGGAAGTTCAAGAAGCTGTGAATCAGCAAGCAGAAGCTGTGAATCAGCAAGAAGAAATCATTCAAGGACCAACAACTCAAGAAGTTGAAGGTCAAAAGGCTGCTGAAAATGAGAAGGAGAAACTGGAATCTGCCAGAAGAAGAGAAATTTCTCTTGGGAAGGCTAAGATTGTGGAAGAGCAGAAGAGTAAGAAGCAGAAGAAGCTTGAGGCTGTGTTTGAAGTAGTTCAGAAGGTGTCCAAAGGTATTCATCTCTCTGAACCTGATTCTGTTCCTGCTTTACGTTCAGAAGTTGCACCAATAGCTGTTGCTCAAACCCCTGAACCAATAAATCAACCAGAAAAAGCCCCATCAGAATCACTCATAAACATCCATGTTCTCACACCCTCTTCTTCTCCTGTAACTAAAAATCTTACTCCTCCTCTCTCACCCATCACAAATGATCCCATTCCTTCTTCTCCACCCACAACCAACCTTGCTTCTGACCAGGCCCTTGAAAACCCTGTCCTTGATATACCACCCCTTCAAACTCTCTTTCCACCTCACACAAATATACCCACTTCTCAACCCCCACCTAATGCAAACTATGAACCCATCCCTTCCACCTCTCAAAATAATCCTTCCGTATCAGATATTCCAGATTCTGCATCACATGAGCAATTGCTTCGTGACTGCAATTACACACCCAAGCCTCGTCCTGAAGTTGAGCTGGTAGTGTTAGATTCTGAGAATGAAGCAGAATCATCTTTTCGGTTGGATAGGGAGCCTCAACCCTATTCTATCCCAAACCCAGATTCCTCCATAACCAAAATAAAATCCCGCCGAGCATACCCTATTGGTGTAATTTATGAAATGGTAAAGAGGAACCTCAGAAGAGTCTTTGATACTCTCAGAATAGTTGAACATGCTGGCTTAAATGATGTTGCTATGCGAAAATTCTAGAGAATCTTCCAAAGAAAAGCAGATGCTTATTTTGAAGAACTTCAGGAAATTTGTGTAGAACTTGCTCCACGCCCTTGTGGAATTCTGAGGAGTTATGAAGACTTCTGGTTCAGTCGTCTTGGAGGGAGATATATTTTTGAAGAGAAGGAATTCACTGATGAGCTTGTACAAGCAAGGATTGCTGCGGTAATGGAAGCCAATCCCTGCAGAGATATGGTAGTCTGGAGACCTAAGTATCCAGTTCTGACTGGAGACTTCAAATCTTTGTTTGACTTTCTGAGGGAGAATCCTTCTGAGGAAGACCCTGATATAGGCATCCCAGAAGTTTCTGATCCTCTAGAAGTTGAAGGTCCTTCTGCTCCAAGGAATCTGGCTGCCATTCTTCAAGATCTTGAGAATGGAGATTCTGATCTGCCTGCTGCAGAATATGATGGAGATGCTTCTATGGAAGAAGCTGATGTTGAAGATCATCCTGCAGGAACTATTCTTGTTGAGGAAAATCAAAGTGATGATCTGACTATGGAAGCTGCGGTTCAGAATGTTGTCCCTCTGAACAGAAGTTGTGAAGCTTCTTCTGGTGAACCCTCTCTTCTGGTGAAGACTCTAGAGGTTATTCAGAAGAACCAAGTTGAGCTATCCTCTCGCATGGACGCGCAAGATACTACAAATGCTGAGTTCCGCTCTTTCATGGAGAGACAGACTGAGAGCAATGATGGGATTCATGACATGCTGGCCAAGATTATGTCTAAGCTAGGGTCATCTTAGTCTTTGAGTCTTAGTAGTTTCTTTGTTTCTTGCATCTATCTTCTATGCATCCTCCTTGTATTTTGTGATAATTCTCCTCTGCATATCAATGAAAATTATCTTTTCTTCTCTCATATTGTTTTGTTTTTTCATCTGAATCTTTTATGCTTTTTGATGTTATGACAAAAAGGGGGAGAAAAATGTGATAAATGATCTAATTTATATTATCAGTTGCTGGGAGAAAGTCTCTACATTTCTAACAAGAATTTGCAAGTTCTATGTCTTTGAGTGTTTTGCAGGAAGTGAAGATCTTCTTAAAAGCTCAACATGAGAAGCAAAGACATGAGGAAAAGCAATTTTGTATGGAAACAAGCTCATGGAAATTGAAGCAAGCTGAGTGCTGTAAATATTCAAGATCAGAAGCAAGAAGGAAGAATGTTTTGATATTCTGATGATAGAATATGCTCTAACTCATTCTTATTCCTTATATGTTATGATGCATGTTTTTAGTTCTAAAATATGCTCTAAAACATTATTGTTTGCTCTGATACATAATTATATGTTCTGATACATATTTTATGTTCTGACTCATTCATGCTTTGACTTTTGTCGTTTAGTTTGTTCTGTAACATTTCAGGATGTAGAGATGCTCTAATGATGCTCTGGTACATTCAACAATGTTCTGATACAATCTAGCATGCAATGATTCAAGAAGAAATTCAAGCTCTGAAGCTGTCATATGGAAGCAAGAATCAAAAGCTATGAATATTCTGAAGATCTAAGCATATGTGATCGTCTCAACTGAAATGGAAAATACTCAGGGGAAGTCTTTTATTTATAAATTTCTTCCAGTAGTTATTTCAGGGGGAGATTATTTATCTCAGGGGGAGATTGTTAATCTCAGGGGGAGACATATTCACACACTATGTTTATATGCTTATGCTATAGCTGTGTAATTGTCTTTAGCCGTCTGATATTCTGATCGCAAATTCATATCATTTATGTATGTTTTTGTCATTATCAAAAAGGGGGAGATTGTTAGAACAAGATTTGTTCTGATCAATATTCTTAGTTTTGATGATAACAATGTATATGAATTTTGTATGAGATAATGTGGTACTCTAATACTATGCAATTTCCATTTCAGGAATTATATAAAGAGTATGCACAAAATCAGCAAGAAGCACTGACTCAGAAGGTTCAACATGCAACATCAGAACATGGTCTGGCAAGACATCAGAAGATGGTCAAGCAGAATCAGAACATGGGTCTATGGAAGCATCAGAAGGACTTGAGATCAGAAGCAGAAGCACTGAAGTTCTCATGGTATCACGCTCAGAAGCACTTCAAGGTCAGAAGACAAGAAGATGCTCTGCACCAAGCTGTTTGACTCTGATGATATTCAAACGTTGTTCACACAAACATCAGATCAGAAGCAAGTACTAGCTGGCAGGCTACGCTGACTGACAAAAGGAACGTTGAAAGCTATAAAAGGCAATGTCAGTAGACACAGCGAAAGCAAGGCTCGAGGTAGTTGACAAAAGAGTGAAACATTAAATGCAATGCTGTACGGAATACGCAAAGCATTAAATGCTCCCAACGGTCATCTTCTCAATCGCCTATATATTGAAGTTCTGATGAGAAGCAAGGTTATGAACTCTGAACCAACTTGCAAAAACGCTGTTCAAATCAAAAGCTCTCAAACTTCATCATCAACCTCACTACATTGTTGTTGTAATACTTTAGTGAGATTAAGCTTAAACTTAAGAGAAAATCACAGTTGTGATAATAGCTTTATTAGAAGCATTGTAACTCTTAAAAGAATTTGTTTATATTAAGTTGTAAGAACTAGAGTGATCAGGTTATTGATCAGTATACTCTAGAAAGTCTTAGAGGGTATCTAAGCAGATTGTTCCTAGAGTTATCAGGTTGTGATCAGTATACTCTAGAAGACTTAGAAGTTGTCTAAGTGGAAAACTATTGTAATCTTGTGTGCTTAGTGGGTTAAATCCTCAGGTGAGGTAAATCACTCCAAGGGGGTGGACTGGAGTAGTTTAGTTAACAACGAACCAGGATAAAAATCATTGTGCAAATAGTTTTTATCTTACAAGTTTTAAAGCTACACTTATTCAAACCCCCCTTTCTAAGTGTTTTTCTATCCTTCACGGCACACCCTCTATCTAGTCACTGGTGCCATTCGGCACCCCACTGCACACGCCGATCGGCATGTCCCCCTCATGATGCTTGTGCAGTTCGGCACACTCCCCTTACCCAGGGTGTGTCGTTCGGTTTTTGTTTCCGGTTCCTGCAATTTTTCTATATCTCTTCGATGCCTTCTACGATTAATTACCAACAATAATTTCGTCACACAGTACATCAATCGATCACTACCAACTATAATTTTTCATTCACATCGTCAATTAAATAACTAATTCAAACACAATTTCATTCATATAATCACAGACATATTCACATAACAAAAATTGATATAAGAAATCTATACAAGGGAAGGGTATCCTCACTACCCTCTCATGATAATACACCCATATTGAAATAGATTCTCCCCCCTTACCTTGAAATTGTTCGGAAATTCCTGCGAATTGGTTCTCTCCCGAATATCCCTAGCAGTCGTTCACCTTTAGTCCTTGATCACCCTAATTGTTATTACATGAAACTCTCCTCTTTTTATATCTACCAAATCCACTTACCCTATTCTTCTCCTTATAATTCTCCACTAAGCCAATTACTCCTTAAAAATATAATTTTAATTATTAGAAAATAATACTAATAATAACAATAATATTAATACTACTAATAATATAATAATATTAGTAATCATAATAATACTAATAATAATAATAATAATAATAATAACCTTATGCTATTATTATCAATTTCACTACTAATAACACACCATAAAATATTCTCCAATGCCCTTAACTAAGGTTCAATCATGCAAGTACCCTAAACAGATTTCAATCAAATTAAAATATACTCGACGATTAAATAAATTAAAATGGGTGTTACAACTCTCCCCCACTTAATTTATTTTCGTCCTCGAAAATGTACCTGATGTTCTACTTTCGACTTCTGACATGTCAAACAAGCATACACAAACTGAGCTATATCTCTCTTCATACCAAACCACCAAAACAACTTCTTCAAGTCTTGATACATTTTCGTCGCTCCCGGATGAATACTTAAGCTATTCCGGTGAATTTCTTCAAAAATTGCTTTTTTCAATTCATCATTATTCGACACACAAATTCTGTCCCGAAATCTCAACACACCAATATTATCCACTTTAAAATCACTATCAGGGTTGTCTTCTCCCATAGGCATCAAATCAAATGATTTCACATCAACTTTTTGATCCTCCTTAATCACATCCAAAAAGTCATTATTCATCTCCAATCACATATTTTCCTAAACTTGTGTCTTCAATTGCATTTCAATATTCTTCAATCACAACTCTTGATGACGTCCTGTGCAACTACTAAGTCTTCTCTGCTCAACAACTCTATCGCTCGTGTGTGATTTCCTACAAGATAAAGGCAGCTTCAAAAGATCCAACAAAGGTTAATAGCAATGTAGGAATATAAGGAGTATGTTTGGTAAGGCCATAAAAAGAGCTTTTAACTTTTAACTTTAAGCTTTTCAGCTCATATAAATAAAAAAACTCTATTTGGTAACTGTTTTTAGCTTTTAGCTTTTTTACCAGTTTTTGTCTTTGTTTTGAAAAGCTATTTGAAGTAGCTTTTGAGCTTGTAACTTTTAGCTTGTGATATTTTCTTTCATTTATACCCTTATTATTTTAACAAAAAATCAATCTTTACTCTAGCTTTTACCCTACGATATATATTATGATTCAATGTTTAATATTTTTAATAACATCTAAATTATACAATAAATTTTGAAATAGTGTTGATATTTCTCAAGTTAGTGACTAATCGAAGAATCAATGAGATTAACTGAGACGAAGAAAATTAAAAATTTTATTGTATTTTTATGATATGATATTAAATAATAAACTTATTTTTATTATTAATTTTGATGAATTTAACTAAATTCAAATTTCATGTATTTCGTTAAATTTTTTATATATTTTATATATAAATTTAAAATATTTTGATGTTTCTTAAATTTTTCACATATATTAAAATTTTTTTGTAAGTTTGTATTAATATATTTATTTTTATCAAATAAAAATTAATTTTATAACATAATATGATAAGATAAATAAATCACAACTTTTTTAATAAGAATGTCCTTTTGTGTCATTTTGTATTTATCAGCTAGTGTAACAGCTAATTTATCAAACACTCAAATTAGCTTATCAGCTACCGGTCATCAACTATAAGCTATTAGTCATCAGCTACCAGCTATCAACTATCAGTCATTAGCTATCAGCTACCAACTAGTTTTGCCAAACAGAGTCAAGGTTTGTGATTATTTAGTTGATAGTGTCACTGGTTGGCAAACAAGCGAGAACGCCGATGTTTTATGACTAACACCAGAGAATCTCATTTTAGTTTTAGGAATAATTAAAACTCATATGATTATCCAAATACATGAAATAATGATGTTAACATCTTCCATAAAATAATTAAGGGTGTCTGGTATAATAGCATGTTCTGTTTTTTTTCTTTCTGATTTGTTTTATCTATAAATTCATGTTGATTAGCTTAGTCGGCAATTGTCATTAGAGGAATTGATGTCTTAAATTACACACATGATGACACTTCAAATTTCCATCATTACTATTAACTTTTTTTATATAGTCTTTTATATGTAATAAGTAATAGTAACTAATAACTATTGTGCATTATGTGAATTTTAATGTTTAGATTAGTTCTATATAGTAGTCTTCATCTCTAAATAAGTATAGAGTATAATAATATTTTACAAGTCTTATCCAACTGTGAGATTAAGTATTAGTAAAAAAAATATCCAAGTCTTCATATTCTTAATATATATAGAATATAATGATATGTATATAATATATGTTAATATTTTACTAGTGTTTTGGTCTTAGGTGAAATTTATTTTTCTTCTTTTATGTGTGTTGGTTGAACTTTCGATGTATAGAAATATCAATAGTTATTGATTTTGTGTTTGTCAAATAGATGCTATATAGGAAACTTTTCCCATTTTCTGTGTATGGTACTGCAATTTAATAGCATTCTTTTATAATGCAAGCATGAGTTGAAGCAGCTTATATGAAAGGCATGTTATATATATATATATATATATATATATATATATATATATATATATATATATATATATATATATATATATATATATATATATATATATATATATATATATATATATATATATATATATATATATATATATATATATATATATATATATATATATATATATATATATATATATATATATATATATATATATATATATATTAATGAGAATTTAATAGCACTTTTTTGAAAAACGCTATTAAAGATAACTAGCCTATAATAGCGTTTTTATGAAAAATGCTATTAAATCCTATTAAAAAAATATCTTGTCATAGCGTTTTTTGGATTGCGTTATTTTTCACTCTTCTTTCAATAGCGCTTAAAAAGTGCTATTGAAGGTTTTATACCAAAAATAGTGGGGGTTTTAATAGCGCTTAAAAGCGCTATTAAAGGGTAAAAAAGTGCTATTAAAACACGTTTTTGACATAGTGTTTAGTGTCGGCGTCTGCTCTGATGTGTAACACCGGGGAAGGAACGTTTTTATATCTCTTATATTGTGGAGATTAATTGGATATCTCTTGAGTTGACGTTGCTATGTTTTACTTTATAAATATGATTATGTTTTGAATTATTATTAGCTGATGATATTTCCGCTGCTTGAATGCAAGTTGAATTTTCAGACATGTTTTTATTATTATAATCTTTATTATAATTTTTAAAAATATTATGTGTTACATATCATATTTTATGAGCAGGTTTTGTTGAACTGTAGCATCTTAAATACTTTTGTGTTGAATTTACTCTGATAATCTATTTAAATTACGTTGGAGTTATTTAGGGTGTTACAATAATCTATTAAAAGCTTTTAAAATATAGAAAACCTAATCCAAAAGGAAACCCTAAAATGGCTACATAGTTTAATTGATTAAATGTTTTTCTAATCGATTAATAGACCATTTACCCTGTTCTAATTGATTTGGCCAAGTCCTTAACCAATTAGGTAGTGTAAAACCTCCCCCGATTGAATATTAAATACTTATTAATCAATTACATACAAGTCTGGATAGGTTTTTCAAGAATTTTTATGAAATCAGAGAAGGTTTAAATTTTTTATAGGTTTGTGTGTGGTTGCCTCAGTACTTCAATACATACTTTTGACCTTTTACATTTTGAACTGATCACTCTAAGATACTAAGCGCAAGACCATGAGAGGTTTTATACTTTCCATCTTCTAGACTTTGTAGTTGCTAAAAGCATAATACGTGACAACCCTAGTGATTAAGGGTTGTCAAAGGCTTCAGGTTTTGTTGTAGGTTTTAGAGTTAGCACAGGTAGGGAGGTGAGGTGCTCTGTGTATCTAATATTTATGTGAATATGAGATTGTCTTCCTTTTCACACTTGGGTTAAGATATTTATAAGAAGTCCTGGGTCTGGATCTCAGATTACCATGAAATAACAAACGATTCTAGGAGCGGGGGGGGGGGGGGGGGTAATTGAACACCTATTATTTAGGGGAGTGTGTTTAACTTCCCCCAAACTTCTTTCATACCATTAAGGACTAACGACACACCACTTCTCATCTTTTCCAACTTCAGGTGAGTTATCTCAGAAATAGGAGATGCATTTTGAGGAATGGGATTTATATTCAGTAAATGGGTGATTGATCTAAGAAAAGGGCAACCAAGGAGAATCTATGGGTGACATGCTGCATTATTTCCTACTTATTACCCCTTTTAGGCCATTTATTATGTAAGTCCAACAATTGTATTTCCCTTTTTAAGGTGACAAGGATATTCCTATGGAAGTACAACAATTACATTGCCCTTTTTAAGGTGGAAATGTTATTCTCATGGAAGTACAACATTTAAGTCAATTGTAGAACTAAATAACCCTGTTGCAAATAACAGTAAAGGATTTTCAAAAAGATTCATACAATGGTAAGAAACTCGCCTTGTTGACAATCAACTATAGTAATATCTTGTGTTAACTGAATTGTAAGTTCTAGGAATGAGTCGTAGAAATGAGTTGTCCATCTAACTCCTCTAGCTTATAGGCCCTATGAGATAGCTTCTAGTATATGTGATACGGTATTTCCTAATTAGGTTGTAGTTTCCTATGTTGGGTGAGCACGACAATTTGTCTCAGCACCAGGTCGTCGTCCTGGATTTCCTTTCAAATCACTTAGAAGTTGTATCTTCTGGACGTCCTATGCTTGGCGAAAAATTCTAGTATGTGGGAAATATCTCTTGTTTCGTTGATTAGATAAGCAACACATCTTAGCCCTGCCTCGTTTTCTTCTTTATTGAATTGAGAGCGCTACCAAAAGGGTGTGTCAATTTCGATAGGAAACATGGAGTCTGCCTCATATACCATGTTGAAGGGAGTCTTCTTCGTATTTGAGTCAGGGGTGGCGTGATATGACAAAAGCCTTTTGTGCTATTGTTAAGCCTAAAGTCCCTTGGTATCATATACATTCTTCTTGATCCCCTTTTGAAGAAAAGAAAAACACAAGAAAGGGGGTTTGAATTGGAGTTTTCAAAAAATTAAAGCAAATTGACACGTTTTGTTATCCTGGTTCGTTTGAACTCAAACTACTCCAGTCCACCCTATTAAGGTGATTTCGCCTCTCTCTCACGAGGTCTTAATCCACTAATCAAAACTTTGATTACAACACACGAAGACAATTGTCAATGTCTTCTTGAGATCAAACCACAACCCGGTTTTCTCAAGGAATAACAATTCTAAAACAATAACTTAACGTGTTTACAAAATGCTTCTAGAAATTTGTATCACAACTGTGATGTATACACAATATTATAGCACAATATATAAATAAGAGATAAAATGTATGAGAGTGATTTTGAGCGCTTTTAGTATTTGCATGCATGAGAGTTGTACTTTGATTCATCATGGTCTCCTTTATATAGAATGAATTGAGAGGTCTGTTGGAGACACATTCTCTTGTTTTTGGAGGGTTGATAAAATACAAGTTAATACTCTTTCCAAAAATATAGATGTTGTCCATAGTCAGAAGCTTCTTATCAAAGTATAAGTTGTAACTTTGTTCATTGGTGCTTGTGAAGCGTTTTAGCATAAGAACTTCTTGTTCTTGTTAACTTCCCGTTTAGCATCATAACTTCTTGGTCTTGTAAACTTCCCTCAATGCAGCATTCTAATTCTGACAGAACTTCTTGTTCTTGTAAACTTCCCTTAATGCAGCCTTCTGCTTCTGAGAAATCACTTTCATAGCTCTGTTTTCTCTTAGAATGCTTCCGAACTTCTATCATCTTTCTGCATATTTAATTGTACGGTTAGAGTGCATATTTGTTCTTATTAAAAATTATATATTTGTTATCATCAAAACTATTACAAGGATATAGAACCAAACTATGTTCTAACACCTTCAATATTACCTTGTAGGCTGACTCCGTTTGCCCATTTTCTTATGGATGTAGGACATAAATAAACATAGTTTGCACTCTAAAGTTGTGACAGAAATCAACTACGGTAGCGCTGACAAACTATGCCCCATTGTCAGAAATGAGGACGCTTGGAAAACTGAACATGTATATGATCCTCTCCCAATAAAAATGATGGACCCTTTTTACTCCGATCTTGGAAACAGTTTCAACTTCTATCCAGTTCATGAAATAGTCCACTTTGACTATGAGAAACTTAGTTGATCGGGTGCTAGGGGAAGGGCAAAAAATATCCATTCCCTATTAGTAAAATGGCCAGGGCATCGAGACGGAATAGAAAAGTTCCCTAGGTGCAAGATGCAAATTGGCTTGCCTCTAACATTTTTTTGCATTTCTTAACAAATGCTATACTGTCCTTCGTTAATGTAGACCAATAATAGCCTGCCTATGCTTGTCTGCCAATATGGCATTCTTTTCCTTTAGTTTAAAATATCTACAATATCCTCATAAAATTTAGATATGGGTTAATTTAAGTAAAAAATAAAATGTAAAATGAAAGATGTCTCGTATATGTCATCAAATGTGAAAGTTTAAACACACTCTTCACTTTTAAAACTCGACATCTAATATGACACTCAACATCTAATATGATTGATAAAAATAACCTAATAGCAAGTGGTTTAACATTTTTTAAATAGACTTCGATCTGATTTTAAAATTTGAGTTAATTTGACATAATTCAATCCTAATAAATTGACTTATCAAATGAGAGATATCTTCCACTTTTAAATTTATTTTTAAACTATAGCTCATTCAATTCAATGTATAACTCTTTAACACCACATAAAGTGCAAAGCTCTTTAAATAACTTTATTTTTGGAAGCTAAATGCTATTTTTTTCTTTCACAAAACTCAAACCAAAGATCTTATTTAAAGAGAATCAAACTCCAAGACACTGAGAAAAGATGAACGGTAACGGCTAGTTTCTTGGTCGAAATCCAGTTTTCTCCCACCACTTCCTCCTCCCTTATTCCCTCCTTTCTTCCCTACTAAGTTATGGAAGTCTCTCTTCTATTTTCGGAAATGCACACAGAACCCAGTCTTGCTAACACCAATAAGGTGACTAAAGAATCGAATGTTCCTCTGAAATCTAAATCGTTCACCTCTGTGGTATCTAACAATGTTCGTGGTATACCTTTAAGTCAGCTACCGGTGCCCTGTTTAAAAGGAGATCGTATAGCTATTCAAATCCCAGAGGAGGAGTATACCCTGGGTGTTGAAGCTTGTAAGCATCACCTACATGGGCGCATGGTCTGGTCAAAAGGCTCGCAACTGCTCACGGTTGTTAACCTCAGAAACAAGCTCATGGAATTGTGGCCTTCGATTGGCAAATAGGGTGTCACATCCCTAGGTAAAGGATTCTTCGAATTTGCTTTTTCTTCTCTTGAAGACGTTTAAAGGGTTAGATCAGTCAGTTCCTGGATTCTTCCAAATGGGGTGTTAAAGTTGTTCCCATGGACTAAGAACTTCATCCCCTCTACTCTAAAGGAAACCTCCACGTAGGTGTGGATTAGGATTCACGAGCTTTCTCAAGAATATTGGCGACCTCGAATTCTTTTTGCAATTGCTAACAGCATTGGTACGCCCATATGCATTGACTCTGCCTCAAATAAATCTGCTTTTGAAAGGCCTTTTAGTCGTTTTGTCTGTATTCTGGTCAATTTAGATCTCACAAAGGAGCTGAGCTACAAGATTCTAGTTGAAAGGGTGGGATTTTCTTTCTTGGTAGACATTGAATGTGAGAAGATACCAAAATTTTGCAACTTTTGCAATTGCATTGGTCATTCCATTGGAAATTGTAAGAGAAAGGAACAAGCCAAAGGAAAAGAAAAAGAGAGCCAGCAAAGACAGGACAAGAATGTATACATTCCTACAGGGAAAAATTAGTGATGGGGGAAAGTTTTGAAGATAATTCTATGGCTCATCTGGACAAAGGAGTTGATGCTGATGGTGCAATTCCTGTCCTTGTCCCTGTTCAACCAAACACATCTCATGGAAAAACTATTGAAACTAATGGCTCTTCTGAAGGGGAATTTTTGGATGCTACTCAAATGGAGAACTTCGTCCCAAAAACACAATTGGATGAAAGATACAAGGAGAAGGTTACCAATTTTTTGCACGAGTCTTGGAACAACATGGCGGATTTAGATGATCCAAGGGTGGACCTATTTCAACAAAAGGATTTTCAACTGGTCACAAGCAAGAAGAGAAGGAATAGGAAAGCCAAATCTGCTGACACTACTAGGCATATGCCTAGTCCTATCAACAATTCCTTATGAAGTGCCTTTACTGGAACATCAGAGGTATTGCCAATAGTTCATCTAGGATGGCCCTAAGAAGGTTGATTCAAAATAACTCTCCTGAGCTTGTCTTCATTGTTGAGCCTTGGATGGATTATGCAAACTTCCCTCAAAGATGGTTGCACAGGTTTGATCTAAAGCCCTTTGATTTTAATAAGAGAGATGGCTTATTACCTAGTTTATGGTGTTTCTGTAAGTCTTCCCTCAACCCTGATATTATTTCCATTGATGAACAACATGTTTCCTTCACTACTAAAGTTGATAATAAAGTTTTTGGTTTCTCTACCATTTATGCTTCAACTTGTTACACTAATAGGAGAAATTTGTGGCATAATCTTTCTAGTATCCTCTCTACTAACAACAATCCTTGGTCAATCATTGGGGATTTTAATGCTATAATAAGTGCTGAAGAATACAAAGGCTCTAACACCCCTGCTAGCATCCGTATGAATGATTTTTTTCATTGGTCTGATTCTAACCATTTGGTTCACTTACCTACTATAGGCAATTTCTTTACTTGGACTAATGGTAGAAAAGGTAGGCACTTTATTGAAAAGAGATTGGATAGGGTTATTTGTAACCTTGATTTGATTGACTCTTGCAGCATTGTGGTTTGTCATACTCTTACCAAAATCAAATCTGATCATTATCCCCTATTGTTTTCTTGTGTTTTAGACAAAATGAGTGTCAAATCCCAATTCAAATTTCTTAAGATGTGGACTCTCCATGATGACTGTGACAGAATTATAAAGGAATCATGGAACACCAAGATTTATGGTTGTCCCATCTACATCCTTGATAAGAAGTTGAGAATTCTAAAAAGCAAGCTAAAAGATTGGAATAAGATCATATTTGGATATGTTAAAACTAAAGTGGCTGAGGCTGAAAAAGCTCTTAAGGATGTCCAACATAGAATTAACTCTACTTGTAATGCTCCAAACTGCTTTCGGGATAATCGATTGACCCTACAAACCAACACGGGTCTTTTCAGTATGCTTTGACCTCACTCGCATGCTTTCCGGGAAACTTCCCAGAAGGTCACCCATCCCAGAATTGCTCCAAGTCAAGCACGCTTAACTGTGGAGTTCTTATGGGATGAGCTACCAAAAAGAAGATGCATCTTGTTGGTATAGGTAGTACCCATCAATCCTTATAAACTTTCCTTCAACCATCAGTCCCATACCTGCACAGCCTCAGGATCCCTCTCATTCCGATGTGGCGACCACCATAGCACTCTACGGCCTCAGGTGTTACATGCGGTGCAACCACCCCTCGCCTTCTTTGGCCTCGGGTGTTGCATGCCCACCAGCTTCCGCATGGTTCTTCCTCGAACCACATCGTACTGGGAGAGGTCTGACTCTGATACCATTTGTAACGCCCCAGACTGCTTTCGGGATAATCGACTGACCCTACAAACCAACACGGGTCTTTTCAGCATGCTTTGACCTCACTCGCATGCTTTCCGGGAAACTTCCCAGAAGGTCACCCATCCCAGAATTGCTCCAAGTCAAGCACGCTTAACTGTGGAGTTCTTATGGAATGAGCTACCGAAAAGAAGATGCATCTTGTGGGTATAGGTAGTACCCATCAATCCTTATAAACTTTCCTCCAACCATGCAGTCCCATACCTGCACAGCCTCAGGATCCCTCTCATTCCGATGTGGCGACCACTATAGCCCTCTACGGCCTCAGGTGTTACATGCGGTGCAACCACCCCTCGCCTTCTTCGGCCTCGGGTGTTACACTACAGGCTACTCTGATTGCCTACAATTAGAAGAGGTCAAGGGCCAACATGAGTTGGAAAAGGCCCTTATTATAGAAGAATAATTCTGGAAAGAAAAGGCTAACATTAAATGGCATTCTCAGGGAGATAGAAACACTAAATGTTCTGACACATATGCTAAGATTAGAAGGAAGAATAGCCTTTTCTCTTCCATGAACATTAATGATGTGGTTATTACTGACCAGCACATTATTGAAAATCATCTTACCAATCATTTTTCTAATCTGTTCAATCAAGATGTCTCTTTATAGGATACTGGTTTGATTGAGAGGGTCATATACCAAAGCTGGTGAATGACAACACCAATGCTATGCTGACTGTTATTCCTAGTGTTGAGGAGATTACTAGTGCTTTTATGAATCTTAAGACTGATTCAGCCCCCGACCCTGATGGATTTGGTGCTAGTTTTTTCCAAAAATATTGGAACATTATCAAAGATGATGTTATTATGGCTGTGAATCAATTTTTTCTACAGGATTGGATCATGCCCAATTACAACTCTAACACTATTGTCCTTATTCCTAAGACCAGTGAGCCTAATACTCTTAATCATTACAGACCCATTGCCCTTGCTAACTTTAAATTCAAAATAATTTCCAAGATTATAGCTGACAGGTTGGCTTCCATTCTGTCTGCTATGATCTCTAATGAGCATAAGGTTTTATATTAGGTAGAAACATCAAAGGTGGTATATGCCTCACCTCTGAGGCCATAAACATCCTCAATAATAAGTGCTATAGTGGCAATGTAGCTTTGGAGATTTATATATCTAAGGATTTTGATACTCTAGGCTGGAATTTTATCCTTAAAACTTTGGACTATTTTGGTTTCAGTAGCAAATTGTGTAACTGGATCTCTTCTCTTTTAGAGTCTTCTAAGCTTTCTATTGGAATAAATGGCAAGCAGGCAGGTTTTTTCAATTGTTCCAATGGAGTGAGACAAGGGGGTCCTCTGTCTCCTCTTCTGTTCTGTATTGCTGAAGAGGTCCTAAGTAGAGGAATTACCAAGCTTGTATAATCCAATCAATTAATTCTCATCAAAGCTTCTAGAAACACCTTTGTGCCTTCTCATACCCTATATGCTGATGACATCATGATCTTCTGTAAGGGGGATAAAAAATCAATCAATTCCTTTGCTAATCTTCTTAATGAGTATGCTATTTGCTCTGGCCAAAATTGTAACAAGTCTAAATATATTATGTATGCAGGTGGAATGTTAATGGAAAGGCACAAAGCTTTGACAGATTTAATAGGATTCACTATGGCTGTTCCCCCTTTTATTTACTTAGGTGCTCTTATATTTGTTGGAAGACCTAAATCTTGTTATTTCCTTTTTATTGCAGATAACATCAAAATTAGGCTGGCTCATTGAAAGCTTGTTTATTGTCTATGGCTGGAAGACTGTTGCTGATCAAATCAGTCATTCAGAGTATGATGCTGCACTACATTACTGTGTACAACTGGCCAACATCTATCACTAAACAAATCAACACTTGGATGAGGAACTTTCTTTGGAGTGGCAACATGGATCAAAGGAAGATGGTAACTGTTGCATGGAAAAAATGTTGTAGAAGTCTGAAGGAAGGAGGGCTTGGCATTAAGTCTCTTAATGTTTTCAACTCTGCCACCAATCTTCACTTATGCTGGAACTTCATCAAAGGAACTCATGATTGGTCTATTCTTCTTGCTTCCAGGGTCAAAGGAAATGGCACACTCATTTCTTACCACATCAAGTCTTCTATTTGGACTAGCATTAAGGAGTATTACAATCATGTTCTTGATAACTCAAAGTGGCTCATAGGAGATGGTTCTAGAATCAACTTTTGGTTGGATAATTGGTTAGATGAACCTTTGGCTAACAAGTTCAAAATTCCAACTGGTTTTCACAAAAGCATCAAGGTTAGGGTCAAGGATTGGTTGGTTGATAAAGTCTGGTGCACCCCTGCTAGTGTTCATGCTGCTTTCCCAGCTATCTTACCTATGCTCTCTGACATTAAAATCCCAGCCTTAGAGATTGAGGACTGCATTATTTGGACAACTTCCAGCAATGGTGAGCTCAGTTTGAAACTGGCTTATGAGCAAATTCAAAAGCCTAATCCGAATGTCTCTTGGGCCAACTGCATTTGGAGTAAACATGTTCCTCGTTCTCACTCTTTGCTGATATGGAAAATTGCTCATAACAAGCTACCTCCGGATGATAACCTTGCTGTCAGGGGATTTGCCGGTCCTTCTATATGTTCCCTTTGCTGTAAAACTATGGAAACTACTCAAAACCTGTTCTTTAAGTGCAACTTTGCTAGGCCAATTTGGAGCTAGTTGTTGGATAAAATCCAATTCAAGGGTATTGTTCATAATATCATGGAATGCTTTATGTTGTTACAGACTAATAGATCTCCTCAAGCTATGGTGGTTATTCTATCCATGGTTTGCAACTTATTTCACCAGGTTTGAAACATAAGAAATGTGGATAGATTAGATGGAAAGCATAGGCACTGGAAAGCTTGCATTTCTAAGATTATGGCTTGAGCTAAGTTGGTTGGTGTTAGCTAGAGATTTCGAATACTATGTATATTCTTCGAAGATATAAGTTTCGGAGGAATAATGGCTTTGAATGGCTATTTTTGAGATTGTTATATATCATGAAGGTTCCTAAATTGAAGCTGAATTGGAATAGGTGACCTTCGAAACCTTAAGTAGTCTTCGAAGCATAAAAGTCGTTGACACTTAAGGTATTTTGATATATTCTCATGAGGGACACGTTGTCACGAGTCGAAGAAGGTTCGAGCGGGAAGATTTAAAATTCAAAAAGTTCCGTTTGAATCAAGGAGGACATGTGGAGCCCCAGGAATTCGAAGCGCATGCAGGTGGACAGCGTGGCATTTCGTTAGTATATGACCGTTAAGGTGGAATTAGTATAAATAAGGGTCTTAGTGGTAGGATCCAGGGGTGTTCATTTTGTACAAATCACTCACAAATCACTCAAGTATCAAGTGTTAGAGAAAGAGTTTTCGCTGAGAAATGTACGTGTAACACCATCATCTTATATATATTTATCTTTCTGTTACAAGAACGAAATATTTTTACTTTCCTTTACTTTCTCGTCGGATCTTTTCATATTTGCAGTTTAAACTCCTTTACATTTCCATCGAAGTCATTTACGATTATCGTCTAACCAATTTCTGTTTCATTGCATTTTCATTTAGTTTTACTTTGTAGTTATTCATAGATTCGCATCATCACGTTATAGAAAACCAAAACCAAGAAAGTATGAACCAAATCATCATAAAAGATAGCTTTTCGACACATGTTCTAGGATCAATCTAGTCGATCCTGCAAGTAACCAGAGTATATTCATAGTTTGAAGGACTAGCGGTTGTTTACCGGAAATCGCCGTAAACAGTTGGTAACACAACGATTTGTACTTCCAATAACTCTATATCCAGGTTCTCGATTTTGAAAGGTGTGAATGTGATTGTTCATCCTAGAAGGTCTCTTTCCACTTTTGAGGTGCTTTGGTCTCCTCCTCCTAAGGGATGGGTTAAGGCTAACATCGATGGTGTGGCTAGAGGTGATCCGATGGTTATGGCTTGTGGAGGTATTTTCAAAAATGATGAGGCTAATCATTTGGGCAGCTTCTGTGACTTTGTAGGGGAGGGTTATGCTATGTTAGCTGAGCTATATGCCGCCATGCTTGCTATGGAAAAAGCTGCTTCTATGGGATGGAAGAAGCTGCGGATTGAAACTGTCTGCAAGATGGTCGTTAGAGCTTTCTCCGATTATGATATTGTTCCGTGGATAATCAGGTCTCGTTGGCTTTGTTGTCATGCTCTCACTCAAAGTATTACCTTTTAGACAAGGAAGGTACCCCTAGACTTAGACTCTATTCTTAAAGGGTCTTGGTTTGATCCCCTGTGTATTTCGCTATCCTTTCTTTTTGATTTATAATATTCTCAGTTTATTAAAAAAAAACTCCAAGACACTGATTAGAAGACTAGTTATAGTCTTTTTAATTTTTCAGTAGATCCTTTCAATCGTTCACATTCTTTTGGTAAAACGATTAAAGGATATAATCACAAGATTGTACCATTCCCTATAGTAATAATGGGAAAGGCTTTTAGGAAAAAGAGAGTTGATTCTCATCTTGTAGACTGTGTTTACAGGTAATGCCTTCAGCTTCTTAATGATTTTAACCATGACTGCATGTTTTTGAGTCCATCAACATTAATCATTAAGGTAAAAGTTTAGGGGAATAGTGGAATATATACAACATATCAAAATCTACCTAAAATATATCACCAAGAAAAGGGGATTCCTTAATTAGTACCATTGTTAATTATGAAAAGGTTTTATCAAGTAAGATTGGCTGTTGTGTTTTCAAGGAAAATGGAGTATGGTCTAGGTACTTAATTAATCAAAGCCATTAGATATAATATTTGAAAGTTTAAATTACTCGGCAAAGCAAAATATTCTAAAATATGAAACATAGTAGAAGAGAGAGGTTTTTTTTTTAAATAACTAAGTTTTTCAAAAATATTACGCAAATAATCAAAATTTCAAAATAATTACATAAATGACCAATTTTTCAAAAAATTTACACATTATCGCCACCCTGGGTGGCGACTACTCTTAAAATATGAGCAAGTCGCCACTCCTAGGGACGACTACAATTAACTTTTAGAGCAAGTCGCCAACCTAGGTGGCGACTGCATTGAATGAATTTTTTTCCTATAATAATAAAAAAACAAACACAATGAAGAAAAACTATTAAAAAAATTCAGAAAAATATAAAAAAACGAAATAATCTAATTAGATGAAATAAGAATTTTACAATTTTTTTGGAATATTTTCGACTCTGAAAACAATAAAAAAAAAGTCATTAAAAATAGAAAAAAAGAGGAATTTGGCAATTTGAAAGCGAAGTTCCATAACTCTTCTAGAGTACGGGATAAATGATCAGGGGATTTTTCAGCTATAGATGCTCGGAACAGATTTTAAATTGGACGCAATTTTCCCCAAAACCGATTTTTTTACTATTTTGACTCTAAAACGCGAATTGGCGAAAACCATGAGAAAACTAAGGCCTAGACGCGAGAACACTAAACCTATGAGTCTAATATCGGTTAGCGGAGGAGTGACCTTGGTATTTATAGGAAAAAGTGAGTGAAGTTTAGTGGCGAAATGACCTTGGTATTTATAGGAAAAAACAAATATAATGTAGTCGCCACCTAGGGTGGCGACTTGCTCCAAAATTTAAGTGTAGTCGCCCCTAGGAGTGGCGACTTGCCCCTATTTTTAGGATAGTCGCCACCTAGGATGGCGACAATGTACAAAAAATTTTAAAAATTGATCATTTCTGTAATTGTTTTGAAACTTTAGTTATTTGCATAATATTTTTTAAAATATTAGTTATTTAAAAAAAAAAATCGAAGAGATAGATACTCATGATTTCTTTAAAAAAAGTGGAGTATTTTATGATTATAGTTTTGGGAGAATATATTTGATAATTGAATTTAAAAATTGTGTTTTTATTATTTTTTACTTGTTACTTTTATGGTTTAGAGGTCATATTTTTTTCAAATCAACTACTATCTTAAATTAATCATCTTACACCTTTTAATAGCATGATTAATAAATATTTAAAGATAAGTTTACATTACATCCACTCTCCAATTTAACTAAAAGTAAATAAGTAATTAGTCATGTTTTTTTTTTTATTATTGAAAAAATCTCAAATTTCATATTTTTTTTATAGACAACGTCGGAATTTTTTTTATAGAAAATGGCACCTCTTAACTTATAAATTATTTTTTAAAACTAAATTAGGCCAAACAATAATTTTAATACAAAGTTATAAAAATTTACTATCAAAGTTTATTAGTCTTATTATAAATCACTCACGGTTTATATCACAGACCAAACTCAATATTCAATAATATTAGAATAGGCCACTCACCGTTTATAACACACACCAAAGTACCCATTCTTTACCGATATAATTTGTCCATATAGCTAAGTTGACGGTAAACACTTATTTTTAAATTTTAGTTGATGAAATTCTTGATTTCGTTTGAAAAATGGAGGATCTTGGAAAAGAAAGACAAGTACTGTACAATCATGAATGGACATGACAATACCTTTCAACATTTTGAGACAATAGAAGATATCAAAATAGTACGACTATATTTGTTGTGCAAATTAATAATAAATTTGATTTGTCACTATTCTGTTTTATGTTCTGAAGATGTTAAATGACTTTTTCTTAGCATCAATGTCTCAATACATTTGTTCATGATAATTGTTCCTACTCATATGATACATTGGTTTTTATGAAGATGAATTGTTCCTACTTAAGTACTTATGTACGTAAGTTAGTTCTCCTATGCATACACCGATGATTATGATGGGAAGCAATTTTTGTTACACAAATGCAACACAATTGTTACTAAACAATAAGTCTTATAATGCTAAATTTGTCCACTTATGGATGTAGGCTCATGGAAGGTTTTTTTTTTTTTTCACTTACTAGTTTCTTCATTAATTTTTTTCCTACATTGTCCAAATTCAATGTCACGGCTCAATGGCTAAAAATACCCAAAGATATGAAGTTCACTAAAGTAAGGGTGTTCGTAAAGTAGGGGTGTTCGTACAGGTATTCCGTAATGACGTCAAGAGATAAATATCATACATACACAATTGTAGACTAGAGAGAATGTTTTTGGACCTCAGGATTAAACATATATCTATCTTAGAAAATCATTTGATCAGAGTGTATAATTAAAGAAGAACCATTAGATGACAAAACACATTATATCATGACATATGTCAATTTGAACGACAATTTATATGTGAAGGTTCTAGATCTTTGAAAAACCCTAACAAAACCATTATATAGGAGACAACGAATGTCAAATTAAGGTACACATAAATTTCTCTCTAAAATATCTCTCATTTTTTATACTTGATTACCAGTTTGAATAAATTTTTAGGAGTGAGATTTACACTAGATAATTGATTATCACACTAGGTTAATTGATTATTTCTTTTGTAATGTTTCATAATCGTTTAAGAGTGCTTCTAATCGATTAGTGATGGTGAATTTGAAAACCTTTTATATTTAGTCTACCTAATCTATTAAACTCATCTCATAATCGATTATGAGCATTAAAAAGCCGCTAAATCATTTTCCTTTTTGAATTATATTTTTTTCTTATATAAAGAATGCTTCTCCTCATTTCGAATCACACAAGAATTTGGATTTCTATTATTATTATTTTATTATTTTCTTTCTTCACCAAAGTTACCTTAGTGTCTTGTGAAGAAAAAAAATGCTTCCGAGTGTTTTTGGTTGCACTGATACTTATGCTTATGTGTGATTCATCAAGAGAATAATTTCTATTGTTTGATATCTTTGGTTCTTGAGATTATTCTAGTAAAATCTTTGTTTGGTTATGGAGATTGTCCTAGTAAAATCTCTAGTTGGTTCATGAGATTAACCAATAAAATCTCTATTTGGTTTGTGAGCTTACCAATTAAAAGCTCCATTTGGTTCAGGGGACCATCTTGTGTAAAATCTCTTATCTATTATAATAGGGTTTATGGGCACATCCATAAAAGCTTACGACATTATTTTAGTGGAATTCTCGAGAAGAAATTTTTGGCGAGAGGAGTAGGCCAACAGGTTAAAGTAAACATCTATAAATCATGGTACAATCTCTTTATCCCTATCTCTTTTATTTATGTTGATTTATTTTCTTCCCTATCTAATTCTTTCTTTCTATTTTCTGATACTTTATATTTCTAGTAACATAAATTGTTTTCAAAGTAAAAGAATTTTAAATTTAATCATGATTTTCTTCCTTCACAATTCATCTTTTTCTTGTGTTTGAAGTCACTAGTTCAACATGAAAAAGGGCTCACAACCGCCTCCTCAAATCCATAAATTCATATCCATTCATCACCAGATATCGAGACAATCAATGTACTTTGAGACACAGACATACCTCCATATTTCACCCTATTGTACCAAGCAGTAAATTTTGAGACAAACGCTTTCATTACTAGAAAAACTATTTTTTATGTCAACTATTTCACTTCACGTTTCGTAAAACCGAGGTATATATCCTATATGCGCTTTTTTTCTTAAAAAATATATACTATATTACGTCGGATTTTCCGTAAATCGAGGGGTAAACTTCCTCAATTTACACGCTTCGAATTCCACCAACATTAGATTATATTTTTATGCCATTAAAAGTGACGGCTTATGGAATATTTATTTTTAATATAAAAATAAGCCAGTTTTCACCTCGATTTTGTTTCCCGACCGAGGTGAAATTGTTTCCCTGATATATACAATTTTATTTTGTAGCATTCAATTTCACTTGTCTAAACCCTAATGTAGATCTTTGAACAAGAGAGCCATAAACACATATCATCTTTATTACGAAGATGATATGTGTTTAGGACTCTCGTTTCTTCTTCCTTGATTCAAAACATTTTCTTTCACTTCTTCTTCAGAGACCAGGTACGTCAAACATCACTACTCATTTTGTTATTGTTGTTGAGACCTAGAGGTTTGTTGTTGAAGTTGTTGTAGTTTTATTTGTTTCACTAACCCATATTTGAACATATAAGATGTTGAATTGATTTTGGAAATAATCATATGAAAAACTATGTTGTATTTGGAACATATCTTACACTGATTAATGTTTTTCTAGTATTCTCCAACTCATCAATTATCTTATGTTTTTTATTGTTAAAATTTCTCCAATACTTCTAGTTTTCATTCCATATTTGTTCATTTTTCAAAGAATCAAATTTTATTCTTTCAAAAATGAATTAATAGAAAAGGAAATGTTGGATAAAGAACTTGAAAGATTGAAGAGATTATAACAATTAAAGAGAATCAAGTGAATAGTGAGTTAGAGGATGCTAGAAAATCATTGATCAATGTAAATTGTTCTTCATATATAACACAATTGTTCATATAATTTGTTTTGGACTGGGCCGACGCATGGCCCTAACAGAGCGAGAGGCCTAAATTCAGCTTGACCCAAGGGAAGGCCCAATCTAGCTCCCCGTCACCAGGGTTTGAACTTGCCCGTACATCAGGCATGAGCCATGCTGGGTTCAACCTGGCAAGTCCACGAGTCTCTCGGGGACTGTGGACCGAGCTCATCTTCCAACTGGGCCTCGAGCAGGCACTCCCTCTAAGCAGCTCCACCTACCCCCTTCGCTGAGGACCCTCCTCGTAGGGTTCCTTCACCACACAATCCTCCGAATAAGGCGGAGTCTGCGCACCTCCAAGAAAACTGCATCTACCATAAAACTTTGGAGCGGTTAACCCATGATGAAGACCACGTGTTGGTCTCCAATACACACGTAGGATACTGTCAGTCTCCATTTTGGGCTTGGACATCCAGTCCAATGTAGAGATCTTGACCCAGTGTTGGGGGCTATAAATACCCTCTTTCACTAGAGGGTCAAGTAACTTTAATCATTCTCACTTTTACCTTGTACTTGCACTCTGATTGCTCTCTCTTCTCACTTTGGCATTGGAGTACCTTGCAGGTACACCCCCATTTCACAGAAGTCCAACATGTTGCAGACCCTGACTTTCCTCCTGATCCGGTAAGATCATAATTATTTTTCTAACCAATTTTGAAAAGTTGTATATTCAATTAGTGTGAAATAACCAATCCACATTAGATATAATAAACTCAATCTTATTTAATTCGTCGATTAAATACCAAAACCGAGGGGAAACGGTGCATTTATTTTTATTTTTTTCATCGGTAAATTAAATAGTGTATTCCTTCAGTTTAGTTAATAACCGAAGGGTAAGTCCCTATTTATTTTATTTTTTAATTAAATAAAATATATTCTTTCCTCTCGATTTTAGTCAGAAATCGAGGGCTATACATTCATCAAGTAACATATAGCTCATCTATGCCATACATTCTTAAAGTAACAATGCTCAAGATATTGATAACACATCAATTCACAAGAAAACCTCTACACAAATAAGAATGCAAACACCACCACTTTATATATTGGACGCTATCTTGTGAAACCCTCTAAATCTAATAAAAACATTATCTTGTTTTTTGTTTGCAACCTTTGTCTCTGGAATAGATTGAAAATACAGAAAAAAATTGGATCCAGGTTGGTGTTCTTACATAATAGAAAATATGTTCTTACGCTATCTTGTTTTTTGTAGGCAACCTTTGTCTCTAGGATGGATTGCAAGTTTAGAAAAAAAATTGGATCCAGGTTGGTGTTATTACATAATATCTTATCATTTAACTGGAATGGAATTTTATGTTATGTATATCTAACTTTTTTAATGTTATTTCTGAAATTGGATCTGTGCAAAACCATTGAACTTGAAAACCAATGGATATGCAACAAAATCTGGATTTGTTCTCCAAGGATAAAAGTGACAATGATGAATCTAATTTTTCAAAAACTTATATTTTAATTCATGTGTAAATAATATAATTTAATATTCTATGCAAAAAATTTAATTTGTTTTTTTTAATATCTTTTTCCCTCGGTTTTGGACATAAACCGAGAGGTATGTGACGTTAGTTTTGAAAATATAAAAAATGTTGCTGCCAGGGATCTAACCAATGATATTTTCAACTATCTCCTCGGTTTCTGAATAACCGAGGGGTACAGTGGCAAGTTTTCACGACGATGTTCGTTACCTCGCCTCTGTAATCGAAGTTAAAACCCTTTCGCGTTTGAGGTTAAATGTATTTTTTGTAGTAGTGTTCGCTAAGAAACCTACTAGCAGACGTGAATAGATTGTTCGTAGCTTCAGAGCTCTGTAACAAGTGACGTCAAGAAGTTGAGACTCCCAATCTTGATCCTTTCTTACGCAGTTTCTACAACGTCGCAATTACAATCTACAATGATGATTCTTTAAGGCACCAACAATCTGGGGGATAAAAGAAAGGCATAAGTCATTCCTTCGACCATGAAAACATTCTCCATTCAAATTGGAACCCAAAGACAACTAACCAAAGCATCGGGGTTGTTATCGTAAAGTATACCTTATGTTTTTCATCTTCAGGGGGTTTCAAAAGAACTAGAATATCTCCTTTTGAAACACATTCAACATAAGAATCAACAAATACCCTTTTAGGAGGATACTCTTGAAACCGTTAAGAACAAGGATTTATGAAGAAACAACTTATCTTGATGAACACTTGGTACTTATTAATGTCATGCTGAATTTTAGAGGGGTAAGAGGCTCCGAGACATGTAAACTATTCATCCTCACCCTAAAAGTAAGTGCAATGGTCTAATTTATAGGATTAAGGAACGGATCGATCAATTCATGAAGAAAACTGCATAGATGTTTCTCCATAAATTTCACAATGTCTCAAAGGAAGCCCAAGTCGGTAGAATGTGAGGGCAAATGCGTGTTTTCATGATGTCAAAACGTTGTGAACTCAACCAATGTATGTGGAAGAAACGAAATCAAGTGGATGCATTAAAGAAAGGCAATTTTGGCTAAATGTTCTCAACAGGTCGACACACCAGCACCATAGGTCGACCTATTGCTAAAACTTGAGAAAAATTCCATGTCAAGGCAGAATGCGTCGACGCATTGCCTCCTCAGGTCGACGCATAGCATTTTGAGGAAACCTCGGGTATGCGCACGCCGACCCTACAGGTCGACGCATGGACTTTTGGGGAAATCTAGGGTATGCGCACGGCGACCCTTCAGGTCGACGCATGTGTCATGCTTGCTTAAAAAACAAATGCAGAACTTCAATAGGTCGACCTACAGAGAGGGACAGGTCGACCTATCGCTATTTTTACTGGTTTTTTGCTGTGTTTAATTGGCTAATGCAAAGTGTGTGGTATATATATCAAATTGATCATTCTCAAGCAAATTAACAAGAAACGTGAAAGATATACTCAAGCTTCTTCTCATCTTCAACCTTTCGCTTATTGATCGAAAATCACACATAATCATCTTTTTCGATCAGAGTAAGGAACGTGCGTTGATAAGGTTCAACGGTAGACATTTCTCTTGTTCGAGTGAAGATTGTTGAGGGTGTTTCTTCTATAAAACCTTAGGGTTTTTCCTTCTACATCAAGGGTTTGATTTGAAGGTTTTTGACGATTGCTTCGCTTTAGGAATCAATTCAGCGGAGCATAAGGAATTGAGGGATTGTAGATTCGCTCATCAAATTTGCTACAACCGGAGGATTGAAAAGGAAGGATCGGGGTCTTAATAGGTGAAGATCATTGACATTGACTTGTTTATACTTGAATCAAGGGGAGGAAAGAATTGTATTCAATTTTACTGCATTTGTGTAGTTGGTGATTGGTAAATTCTTTCCTTGTTAAACATTTTGCAATCAAATAAAACATTCCTAATTTCATTTGAAATTAGGGGCAGATGTACTCCTGCGAGGACGATAGAGGATCTGCCTTACCAAATCTCGTGTTCTTTATCGTTCTTACTTTTATCTTTTCAATATTCGTTTTTGTTAAATATCCATTGTTGAGCAAAAATTGAAGTTTGGTGAAGATCGATCACCAAGTGTTCGATAAAATTACTCATTCAATTTTTGGTCAAATTTTGGTAAAACGGTTCATTGCGAGTAATATTCTATTAAGTGTGTGTTATACCCCAAAATTTGCCCGCATCTTTTTCAGAAAAAAGGCAACAGACTTTTGTCTAAAAAATTGGGAGTTTCATATAATCTTGGATTTTATTTCACAAATATCCTGATTTTTATGAATACTCGGTTTTTAGAATTTTTCTTATACGGTATTTTGGTTCGCTGTTGAATTTATTCTTACACAAAACGCCAAATACTGTTTATCATTTCACACACGCTGTTTATTTGAGATTTATTTACAGATAAATAGCACTGACGCAATTGGTACAGAATTAAATCTTTTTTGCAGGCGCAGAGTCCGGGGATTCAGACTGTACTGGTAACAAGTAAATTATTATTAGTTTTTGTTTCCCACTAACTTTTGTATTATATTCTATTATTTTCAAAATCTTTTCCTTTCTTTTCAAATCTCTTTCTTTCAAAATCAAATCCTAACTTTATTCTACACATCTCTCTTTTTCAAACCCTACCACACACTTTCTTTCAAATCCTACTACCACTCAAGTTTTCCTTTTTTGTACGGAATCACTTCATTCCCCAACGTCTCTATCCTTCTTTTTACTCTATAAATACATCTCATTTTTTCCATAAAATCTCACATCAAATTTTAACTCATCTCTCAAATTTCTACCTCATATTCATTCTCTCTTCTTCCCCGGCAAAAATGGCGAAGCGGATGGATACGTGTTTTCTTATGGTCATCACCGTCGTGGTGGTAATCATGTCTTTCTTCTGTCTGCATAGTCCTGAAAAATTCGGACCTGGGTTGTTTACACTCCCAATCATCTATATGTTATTATTTATAGCATGGGTTATTAATCGTCATTCTTAAAGTTTATCGTATCTTTTGTTTTCAAATAACGTACCGTTTACTCGTCGTACTGTTCACTATATTATGTAATATTTGTACTATCAGTATTAAATGTCGTACTATTTGTCGTACTGTTGTTTAATTATTAAGATAATATTTTGTGTATTTTCTGCCAGTTAAATATTTATTTTTCTGTGCATTAAATGTTTTTCAGGGTTATTATCGGTAATTTCGTTCGCGTACGGTATATTTTATTTATTTATTATGTTTGTGTTTTCCTAACAACTCATGTAAATAAATTTACACCATTAACACAACAAAAAAACAAAAAGAAAAAAATTAATTTTAACTGTTGAATTTTCACTTTAACTGCTACGTTAATGCCTGAACAGTCAGTTGACAGTCAAACCCGCTGACAGTGCAATTCTCCGTGTTTTGTACCATCAATCAAATCAATCTTTTGCATTGCAAAATTCCAAGATTTTTGTTCTAGAAGTCTTCTGAACATCACATGATCAACAGAAACTCAGCACTGCAAAAAAATCAGGTACGCTTAACTGTCTCCTACACAAACAGTCCTTAACTAGGGTTTTTCTTTTTTTCATGAGAACAAGTTTTTTGAGATCTCAAATGGATTTCATGGACCTCCATATGTCTCAAAGTACCACCATACAAATTTTCAAACTTCAATTCGCTCAGACGCACAGTCAGCAGCTCAAACAGTCAACAGACGACCAATTTGACCGAAAAGTCAACAGACAGTCAAAAATGAAATTTTTTGTCAACATCCATATTTTGTCAAAAGATTCATCATTTGATCATTGGTTGATCATAATTCATCAAGGAAAGATCAAAAATCAACAAAACCCTAAGTTTCAAAGTTAGGGTTTTCTCCTAAAAAGTCAACTGAACTTTGACTGACCATAACTCTCTCCTCATTCATTCAAAAAATCCAACCAAAGCTTGTTTTGAAGGAAATTCAATTATCTTTCAAATGCAATTGGTCCCATGGTCATTGGATTCACCATTTGAAAAATATGAGCTCAGACATTACAGGTCATTTTCAAAGTCAACAAAAAGTGGTTTTTTGTCAAAGGCCATAACATCAAGATAACTTCTCCAAATGAAAAAAGTTTCCAAAGTGGCTTGTAGAGGACATCTTGAGGTTTCTAAAAAGTACAAGAACTCCTTCATATGAAAAAAATTGAGGGATTTATGCCTTGTTGAAGTTGGCTATTTTTTGGGAAAATGCATGAAACCAACATTGATCAAAAGTGTTTTTTTTCCAAAAGGGGCCAAGTTTACATGATCCAAACATGTTCCCAACAATGCTAAGGGCCTCCCACGACCAACCTAAGGCCCATAACATTTTATTTCTTTTTTTGGTTTAATTTTATTTCATTTAAAATTAAATTGAAAAAGAAATGGTGAAGGATAATGTTATGTAGCTTTGTTCTTAAGCATGAGTCACCAAGAATCATTCAAAGCTCTGCAGCATGAAAGGGTACAGCAGGCCTAGGGCAAAGGGTGAAGAAAAATCAAGCCATGGTTGCTTGAATTCAAAGCTTTATATATTATAAAATTCAAAGATTCAAAGAAACATCAATGCTTGGTAGCTTAGTTTTTAAGTACTTTTATGGTCTATAAATGAAGTAGAACACTTCATTAATCAGGAGACACGAATTCAGAACCATACTCTTGCTTGTAACACACTTGTAACACACTTGAAATTTTGCAAGAAATTTAAAATTCGAATTTTAAGTTTCACTTAGTTTCAATCCAAACTAAGTGTTCAAACATCATCTCTGAACTTCATTGAACCTATCCAAATAAGTTTTAAGCATCAAAGCCTCACAAATCGAGCCACACAAGCCACGGTTTGTTCAAACATAAATCACCTCATATCTGATCATTCATGCATGTTTAACAAGATGTAGACATATATTTGAGCTTAGTTTATTGTTCTGATCGTTTCTGGATAGTTAATTGAAGTTTGGTCACGTATCCATGAAGATACCATTTTAGGGTTCTTCAACTCTATTTTGGGGTTTTTAGCTAGAGGCAAAATTAGACCAAAATAATGCCATGATTGAATTCAGTGGATCATGACGAATAGAATGGACAGGTCGCGAAAAAATTTTGTGCATGTTTACCCCTATTCGTTATTTTGCAGGGATGAAGTTCATCTATTACAGCGTTTTTTGACAAAAACGCTGTTAAAAGTGAAGGCTAGAGGTTGAAGACGAAGGCGTGGCACCATCTGATTGGCCAGTTTGAAAAACGCGCGTTTTGTTTTATCCTTGGATCTGATGCTTCGCTGACTAGGCTATTTCCATGTGCCACGCATTTATGACCATCAGATCATTCTGATTCTCTCATCTAACGCTCCTTGTCTTGCAGGTTCACCATAGACCCTAGGGGTTTGCAACACTGAATCATATAAATTAATATTTTCTTAATTAATATGTTTTTTCTTGCATAATTAATTAAAAATACCTTCAAAAATCCAAAAATAATTTTAATTTCACTTTTAGGTTTATAAAATAATCTATTATTTTTTGACATAATAATATTTTATTTTTCTTAATATTTAAAATATTTTGTCTAATTAATTAGTATATATTTATATATTTGCTTTTTAATTATTTCAACCAATCAAAAAATCATAAAAAATTTGTTCTTTATATTAAATTAGTTTATATATTATAGACTAATTTTGTACATATTTAGAATATTTTTCTCTTTAAGTTTTAATTATTTGTATAATTGTTTATATAATTATATGTTAATTTAACTTATTAGTTTCCAAAACAACTTCAAAAAATCAAAAAAAATTAGTTTTTATTTTAAAATTAATTAACAAGCAATATGAACATATTTTAAACTTAATTTTTTAGGTTTAAATTTTATTTCTACCTTTTTCTCATTTTAATTAAATTAATTATGCATTAATTATAATTAAAATCAACCATCCAAAAAACCAAAAATATTTCTTTTATCTTATTGCAATTTAAATTCCTAGATAAAGTGTATAGGTTGTCAAATTCATGTAAATAGCGTAGTTTACATTTCTCGCACAATCGATGTAATAGCGTAGATTTACTTTCCGCATTTTAATTCCAGTACATATAAAACTGCGTGTATGTCAAAGATAAAAACTGAAGCGTTAGATCACTAACTTCAAAGATAAAATATCTGAATAAAAAAACAAAATCACACTTGCACCTCTGTCGCACGCTCGCGAAAATGGACAGAGTCGCCACCAATATATTTATCCCAAAGAGGGAAAGGAATATCAGAAAACCTGGAATGAATAAGAACGAGGTCTTTCGACCAGAGATAGGGTACGGGAGTCGGTTACGCGAGGGGAAAGTACTAGCACCCCTCACGCCCATCGTACTCGATGGTATCCACCTATGTTTGTTGTTATCTAAAGGGTGTATAAATCTAAGTCTTAATCACTAAGGGAATGCATGCAAATGAAAGAAAAAGAAACACGGGGAAAAAAAGGTTTTTAAATAATTGTGCTCGCTTAGGCCCCGCGACCTAATGCCTACGTATCCTTTTCAGGAATCAGAGCGCCGTAGTTCGGCTCTTTAGTTTTTGTTTGTTTTTGTGTTTTTTAGTGGACGAAGTTACATTCGCAATCTAGCGTCAGGATAGCAGCTCGTTGAGTGGAGTCTTATGCGTTACCAGTCTGCGATCGAAAGGAAGCAACGTGTCCGATTAAGGGAAAGAATGCCTCGGAGGCGAGATGAAGAAGAGATTCTGAGCGTTTCGAGTGGAACCCTTAAGCAAGGGAGACTCGAGTTACTCTATGGTTTGTGTTTTTTAGAAGTTGGGAACTTACGCCTGAATGGGACCTTTAAGCAAGGGAGATCCAAGCACTCGAACATTCCCTTAAGCAAGGGATGTTCAAGCTTCCATTCCCTTTTTAAGAGTTTTCACTTTGATTATTAGTATTTTAAGTATTTTCTTTGTATTTTTTATGGGATTTAATTCAAGTAGTTGTTAAGTGTTTTGAAGTTGAAAGAAAAAGGAATGCAAAAGGGAACTAGTCCTAATTACTACATTCTATGTTGTTGTAAGGATATTCTAAGGGAAAAATAGGGACGAAAAAGCAATTAAATGGAGAAAAAACAATATTAAAGATCAAGGGCATTTTAGACATTTCACATATATGGAAAATATTCACAAAGAAAGAAAATTAAATCTAAACTATTTGTGAAAATATATTCATGAACTATCTCATTTTTATTTCATGCAAGGGATACTAATTTGAAGAAAACTAGTTGGTAGAAAAATTATTTTTATTATTTTTTATCTAAAAGAAAAAGAACAATTAATCAATCAAAGAGAATAAAAGAAAAAAAACTATTTTTATTACCTAGTTTGGTGAGGAAGGAGAGAGAGTAGAGTTTGAACGTTTCAAGTGGCACCCTTAAGCAAGGGAGACTCAAGTTGTTCCTCTTTTTTTTTTCTCCTTTTATGTGAATGTATGTGCTTCTATTTATATTGCCAATGATTGGATTGTGATTTGGATTCTTGAATGTGGGACTTGAAAAATGTAGTTTGCAACACACCTTTTCCATTTCTCCAATGTGGGACTTGCACCATCACCTTTTTTCATTTTTTCAATGTGTGACTCTAACTTGTGTTGTATGTTGCAATTGCTCTTTTTCTTCATGCTATGGTGCTCACTTTAGACACTTATATCTCAAGCCATGGGGGGTCAAATGATGCAAGAATGGTGTCATATCAAAGAGGGCATGGGATAGAACAAGATTGGTGTTGAAGATATCTCAGGATAAGGCTTAGAAATATGAGAAAAATGGCCTTGAACTCATGCAACCATCACTGCACACGCCCAGCAGCATGCAGTCCCGTGCGTATGGCCAAATTGTGACTCTGCGAGGGTGGTACTTTGAGCCTCTCTATCTCGATCAATACATGTCCAAAATCAGTGATACTGGTCTCATTGGATAGAGGACATGGCAAAGAATAGTTTAGAACTGGGCTTGTTTAAGATAGAGACTTGTGGAGGGAGAAAGAGGCCTTGACATTTGGCCCGCCACAAGTTTGCTGAAATGCGTTGCGTGCCCAGAATTCTGTGTCATGGCTGCCTGCAGAGTTTGGTCAGGGTTGGGGCACCACTTTGAAGGCTTGTATCTCACTCAATATTTGTCCAATTGTCCCAATTCTTGTTTCAATGGATAGAGGAGATGGCAAGGAAGAGATTGATACCAAGTTTGCATTCATAGCACTTCTGTAGAGCTCTAAAAATGGCTGGAGATTTGGCACGCCATGTGTTTGTTAAAATGCCGGGTCATGACCTGCCTTGTGACCTGGATTGTGCCTTGATTTAAATGAGTTTTCAGAAACTCCACACCACTTCAACTCTTCATACAAGCTTCAAATAAAAAAGTGTCCAACTACAAAGTTGTTCTCCTCCATGAGAGGAACAACTTTGATGTTGGAAATTTCTCCGAAAAATGCCGTTTGCCACGTGTAATTCAGTGCTGAAGTGGACTGCCCAACAAGATTCGAAACACCCAAAATTTTTCTAAGTGTTGAAAATTGCCTTTTTTGTCAATTTTTCTATTTTTGGCAGCTTTTTGTCAAACTCCCGATTTTATCCATTCTTTGACTTTTCTTGCCCGATTTTCCACCAAAAGTCAATATTTGAATAATTCCTCTGATTCTGACCCAAAAGTCAACTGTTCCGATTTTTCCGACTATTGATGAAATTCCCGATTAAACCTCTTCCAATCGAATCCAGTCAAACAAACCCCTCCACAAGGTCAGCATGAGAAGTTTTCCACACATAGGAGCCATTCCCGATTAAATGTTGACCAGAAAGTCAACTGGTTGACTTTGGTCAAAGAAACCCTGATTTAACGAACCAGATGATTTGCAAGCTTGCACTCTTCAATCAATGTCCTGATTCGAAGCAGAGAGACACCCCAATCTAGGAGGACTTCAATGAACATAGAGCCACATGATTATACCTCAGTCTTCCTTGTTCTCCGATCAAACTTCTTTGCAATAGAGCTCTTTCTTTGCTAGCCTTTTGAATAGTACCAATGATACGACTGCATGAATGTGAGTTATGACCTAAGTGATGTATGTACATGAACCATAAGCCATATGAGTAGGGTAGGACAAATTTGGGGTATGACAACCTCTTAGGGTAAATCCCTCTGTTACTCTTTTCAAAATCCAAATTCTACTGTTTCAAATACAAAATCGAACTTTTGTTTACATCCGGTAAAAGGAGAATTTTCTAAAGGAAATGGGAAAAGACCTTATAAACTTATGGTAGACCTCCTAATTGCTTGCTCAAATCAAAACAAACAAATGTCTCATATATCATTGTTTTTCAAAATAAAACTTTCAAAAAAAGACAATACTTGGTATATATCCAAACAAGGATCATTACGAAGTTAACGTTCTTTTTTCAAAACATCCTTCGAAAGGTAAAACACTTTGTATACATCCGCACAAGGATCATTATAAAGTCAATTACAAAAATAAATTTTAAAACCACATACAAGCATTTCAAGGCAAGACAAACGATTCAAACAAGTGAGCTAAGCAATTAAGAGCCCATGGATAACCATGGATACAAAGGGTGCTAACACCTTCCCTTTGTATAACCTACCCCCTTACCCAAAATCTCTTAAAGGTCTTTTTCTGTTTCTTTTATAAACCTTTCCTTAATTGGATAAAATAAAAGTCGGTGGCGACTCTCTTATTTTCAAAAATCAAAAAAGCAAAAGAAGAGTCAGTTCGTATCTCTCACACGAGAGGTAGTAAAGCAACCGAGCGCGCGACAGAACTGGCGACTCTGCTGGGAAATTCAAAAATCAAAATATTTTCAAAAGGGGTTACCTTAGAGTGTAGATCACTTCGATGTTTTCAATTGCTTGTCTTGATTGTTCTAATTTTTTCAAAGGTTTGTTTGGGTATTTGCTTGTGTGAAAGATTCTAACCCGAATCTCGAGATACCTTAAGTATGTGACAATAAACCAAGGAAATTGTACGGGATGTACCGATACGGTTAATCTGGTGGTCACTGTTAGTGCGACACTTTGGTTTATACTGATATCCCTTGAAAACGATCAAGGAGTATATTAGGCTTCCGAAATGTCATTAAACACTAATTTGTCTTAGAACCTTTAGTTGAACTTGACTTGTGGCCTATTAATTGACTAGCTTTGAAATTGATCGAAGTTAGTTATCCTCGGGGAATATTTTTGATCGGCCGTCCGAGCGCCGTATTGAGATGTTGTCTCCAAGGATCATAGAACCCGAATACTATTCTAGGACAGGTTTTAACCAACTCAACTTCAGTAGGGGAGGGTATCACCTATCAACCTCATGCAAGCCTTTAAACCTAAGGCTATTTGTTTAATTTGTTTGTGTGTGCCACATGTTTGACATCATAAGCATCATAAGCATCATAAGCATATCATTTTCTCACTAATCATTTCAAGGATCGAAGAGTTTACCTTTGTTCTGTTTTTACAGGTAATGGCTCCCGCTACCAGAGATTATATCTGAATCAACATCTTAACAGTACCATCTGAACTTAAGGACTTAATATCTGAATTTCCCATAAATGCTCAATTCACTGAAAAGCACGGTCACCTACTCCATTTGGTTACCTCAAAATTTGAAGAAGACATGATACGGGTTCTTTTCCAGTTCTTTGATCCCGAACATCATTGTTTTACATTTCCTGATTACCAGTTGGTACCTACTTTGGAAGAGTTCTCTGAACTAATTGGGTTACCTGTTCGAGATCAATTACCTTTCACTGGTTTAGAAAAGATTCCAAAACCTGAAATCATTGCTACTTCCTTACATTTGCGAAAGTCAGAAATCGAGTCCAATTGGGAAACAAAGAGTGGAGTCCAGGGTTTGCTTGCTAAGTTCTTAATGGAAAAGGCTCGATTACTACTAAAAAACAGAAGTTACCTAGCTTTTGAGGAAGTTGTGGCTCTTTTGATCTATGGGTTGGTTTTATTCCCTAATCCCGACCAGTTCATAAGTGTGCACATTATCAACATTTTCTTAACCCGCAACCCGGTACCTACCTTGTTGGGAGACATTCTACATTCCCTACACACTCGTACCATGAAGAAACGAGGAACTCTTATATGCTGTGTACCACTACTGGCTAGATGGTTTACATTACACCTTCCCCGATCAGTGTTGAGAAATGAACAAAGGATGCAATGGTCTCGCAGGATTATGTCTTTGTCTCATTCTGATATCCGGTGGAACAACTTCTTTCAAAGAGACATTACTATCATTGACCATTGTGGAGAGTACCCTAATGTGCCACTCCTTGGCATCAGGGGAGGCATCACTTATAACCCCTCTTTAGCTTTGCGCCAATTCGGATATGCACGAAGAAATGGTCCTCACGACATGATTATCCGTGGCATTGTGTTTGACTACGAAGATGATTCCCAAAGATATCGACGAAGGTTTATACATGCGTAGGGCAGTGTCTATAAAGTAGAAAGCAATACTTTAGGACAATGGAACTCTATTCCCATGGAGCCTTACCTCAAATGGGTGCGTGCTCATGCTCAGAAACTCATCATGCCATATCCCGCTATTCTACCTGTGACTATTGAGGCAGAAGTCGAAGGGAGTGAACCTCGAGTTATTCTATATCCGGACATGCCAACTGACCTGGAAGAGCTGCAGAAATCTTGGGTTCAACTAAGAGAAGAAAGAGACGCCTTCAAAGCACACTGTCAAGACTATGAGAGGAAAGTGTTGGAGCTCACCAGACAACTCCAGGAAGAACATCAGATCAACACATTCTTGGATGCAAAGAGAAAGCATCCATGGGAGGCTTGAGGAATCCTTTATTTTCTTTATTTTGTAAAGCCCGAATGAGGCAAAGAGAAAAAAAAAGAAGAAAAGAAAAAAAGAAATAAATTATTTGACTAATAAATGTTTGTTTCTCTTTTTTAACAAATCTAAATTCTAAGATCCTTGAAAACATTGCATATGCATTTCATTCATAAACATTGCATAACAGGTTCACATGACAGTTTTCTCATCTCCTCGCTGTTTATTTCAGTTAGAAGAGATGGATTCCGAAACAAGCGTCAAGAATCTCGAAGCACAGAACGCCCAAGTTCAGGTAGCAATTATGGAGCTAGCAAAGGGGCAACAAGAACTGAAAGCCCTGATAATCAAGAAGAAAAAGAAGCCCAAAGGATCTGCAGGCTTAAGTCACCTTGCAAGGAAGGTCAAAATCCCAGTCAAAAGGCCCAAAAAGGCACCTATCCCTGAAATAGTCGGTGAAGGTGATCGAGAAGACAATCCCAGCAACCAGGGTTCTGCCAAACCCTCCCTCTCTTCTAACGAAGAATATTATCATTCCGAAGACGAACAGGGTGATGACAAATACCAGCAGTTGGAAGAACGCATGAAAGCTATGGAGATACAAAAAATACCTGGTTTAGACTTCAATGACCTTGGGCTAGTCTCAGATATTGTTATCCCTCCAAAATTCAAAGTTCCTGTCTTTGCAAAGTATGATGGAGTTTCTTGCCCAAAACTGCATCTAAGGTCCTATGTGAGGAAGATACTACCTCATACGGCAGATAACAAATTGTGGATTCATTTCTTCCAGGAGAGTCTGTCGGGTACACAACTCGAGTGGTACTACCAACTGGAAAGTACAAAAGTTCACACCTGGGAAGATTTGGCTGCTGCTTTCTACAAACAGTATCAATACAATGCTGACCTTGCACCAACCCGTACTCAACTACGAGGCATGTCTACGGCACCAAAAGAAAGTTTCAAAGGGTATGTACAAAAGTGGAGAGATCTAGCTGGAAGGGTTCAACCACCCTTATCTGATCGCGAGATGGTCGACATGTTCATGGGCACTTTAACTGGCCCTTTCTACAGTCATTTGCTGGGAAGCTCATCATCAGGTTTCACTGACCTGATATTAACTGGAAAGCGTGTCGAAAGCGGTATTCAAAATGGAAAAATTCAAATAGGCTCCTCCTCTGGTACTACAAAGAGGCCCATCAGTGGGAGAAATGAAGTCAATACAATGCATAGTCAGAAAGGTCGCAAAAGTGAGCATCACCAATCTGTAGGGGCTGTTCTGATCTCTGCATCCACACCTCAAAAAGATCAACCGCTGAAGTATACGCGTCGACCAGATGCACCAAGAAGAAACTTCACCAGAATCAATATGCCAATTTCTCAAGCATTGCAGCACTTGTTAAAAGCAGATCTAATCACATTGAAAGATACTCCAAAGAATGTCAACACTTCCTCTCCGAGTTATCGCCCCGATGCAACATGTGCATACCATTCTAACTGTCCAGGACATGACGCCGATCACTGTTGGACCCTGAAAAATAAAATACAAGACATGATAGATGTTGGGGAAATTGAGTTCGATCCTCCAGAGACTCCAAATGTCATCACTGCACCTATGCCGAAACATGACAAGACCGTTAATGCTATCATAGACACTGTTTACATCTATGATGTGAGAGAATTGTCAACTCCGCTCCTTAAAGTCAAAAGAAAGTTAATCTGAGCTGGTTACTTTCCAGGTTGTGACCCTGATTGCTTTTATTGTGCACACCTACCCAATGGTTGTGAGAATATGAAAATAGGAATTCAAAAGTGGATGGATCGCCGTATCAGTATTTTTGAAAGGCTCCCTTCTATGGACGTTTTATGCGAAGTCTTTTCAAACGGGATGAGAATAGAGGACGTCTCAATGGTTTCTAACATACCGTTGAAAATCCCTACCAAAACTCCTTTCAAAATTTCTGCTGCACCCAAAGTGGCATCGGTAATCATTACCAGTCCGACTCCATTTCCATACTCCTCAGACAAAGTTGTCCCGTGGAGTTATGACACTAATGTTTATGTCCATGGAGTTAAGCAAGACACCTTGACTGAAGAGGCCGTGAATTTTACTACTCCAACTATTGATAATATTGTGGGTACTAGTAAGATTACGAGAAGTGGAAGGATCTTTTCACCAGAAATTTCTCCAAATGTTGCTACTAATCCAGTCCAAATCCCAGTTCCTAATCAAGATATCAACGCTCGAGGCAAAGAGCCGCTAGTTGAACCAGTTCAAGTACCGGTGGAAGTCACTGTTGAAGATCCGTCGAAGCAAGAAATGGAGGAAATATTGAAAATCATCTGCAAAAGTGATTATAATATTGTCGAACAACTGGGGCACACTGCTTCAAAGATTTCAATGCTGTCTTTGCTAAAATATTCAGAGGCTCATGCCAAGACCCTGATGAAGTTCCTGAAAGCTGCACATGTACCACAGGAGATTTCAGTCGATCAATTTGAAAATTGTGTTGCCAGTCTAACAGTGAACAATGGTCTCGGTTTCTCTGATGCTGATTTAACCCCTGCTAGGAAAAATCACAATAAAGCCCTGCACATCTCCATTTAATGTAACGGCACCACTTTGTCTCATGTGCTGGTGGACAACGGTTCCTCTTTGAACGTGTTACCAAAAGCAGTACTGGAAAAACTTGACTTCGAAGGAGTTGTGTTACAACCAAGCGATGTTGTGGTAAGAGCCTTCGACGGGTCAACAAGAACAGTGTACGGAAAGGTGAAGCTCCCAATCAGAGTGGGCTCTTAGATCTTTGACTTTACCTTTTACGTAATGGAAATTCACCCAGCATATTCCTGTTTACTAGGACGCCCTTGGATACATGGGACAAACGCTGTAACTTCTACCCTGCATCAGAAGTTAAAGTATCCGGTAAAAGGCAAGGTCGTCACAGTTTATGGCGAAGAAGAGTATGTAGTTAGCCACCTGAGCAACTCCAAGTATGTTGAGATGGATGGTGAATTCATCGAAACTCCCTGCCAATCTTTTGAGGTGGTCTTTCCAGATGTCTCTACTGCCAAACATATTTCTGCCACTCCTGCTACAAAAATAGCTCCAACTATGGCTTCTCTCAAAGATGCTAAAGCTGTGATCGAAGAAGGTGGTTGCATAGTATGGGGACAGCTCCTCGATGTACCTTACAAGTTCGATAAGCTAGGCCTGGGCCATGCTAATGGAAATCAGAAGAACGATCAAAGTCCTCATTCTGGAGGATTAATGTCACATTTCATCAGCCAAGGAGTGAACGCAGTTGAAGACGATGGAGTGATCTTGAACCATATTCCACCTGTTTCCATGGAAGTTTGGGATACTTTGGGAGAACCAAGTGGCGGGTATGATTTTCTAGTAAAGTATACTGCACCTCAGAGTTATTTTATTGCCATGGAAGACATTACCCCAACTGGATGGGATGATCAGTTTGAAGATTGCAAAAGTTTCACAAGTTCCATCACTGAGCAATACCAAAGTCCACCTAGTCCAAAAGAAGTCGGGGATACACTAGGAGAACCAAGTGGTAAGTATGACTTTATGGTGAAGTATTCTGCTCCCCTGAACTCGCAGATCGCTATTGAAGACATCACCCCAACTGGATGGGACAATCATTTTGAAGACAATATGACATTCACAAGCCCTGTCGCTCCTGAAGAAGTCTGGGAAACACCAAATAATGAGAATGATTTCCTAATGCAATACACTGTTCCCCAGAATGCACAAGTCTCCCTCAAAGACATCATTCCAACTGGATGGGACGATCTTATCGGGTATCTCGCTCAGCCAACAGAGGTATCTCAGCCTGGGCTCTCGTATCCAGCAGAGTATCTTGCTTATCCTGAAGGATCAACAGCTCATTTCCCCACCAAAGAAATCAATGTTGTGGAAGACGAAGAAGACAACTGCAACTGGAACAGCTGGATACTCCCTGCTCATAACAATGGATTGAACAACTGGGAAGCTAAGGATGTGATCTCCTTTGATCAGGAGTAAATGCAATTTCCTGTTTTCATTGTTTATATGTGCAAAGATAAAAATGGTTCCTGTACTATCAAACCATGAACTTGAAAGCAGTGTGCCTTGCCCGAAGCACACTGGTCCTTTTTATAAGGGTTTGTCATATCATGATCATGTTCATTCAATAAAATCATGGGACGTTTGCATATTTAAAATTTTGTGATCCTTTTTCTTTCTTTGCTTTATTCATTTTCAAATAGCTATGTGTTCTTACACACACCCACATAATAAATGCAGATTCACATTCACTCTGGATCCTGTTGATAACAATTCTGCTATTGCCAGTCATGACTTTGAAAATCCGATCTACCAAACTGAGGAAGAAAGTGAGGAAGATTGTGAAGTACCAAGGGAACTTGCAAGGCTGTTAGAACAAGAAGAAAAGACTATACAGCCGCATGAAGAACCAATTGAGGTTATCAACTTGGGCAGTGACGAAGAAAAGAAAGAAGTCAAGATAGGGGCTGATCTAGAAGACAGTGTCAAGCAAAGACTGATTCAAATGTTACAAGACTATGTTGAGATATTCGCCTGGTCCTATGAAGATATGCATGGCCTTGACACGGATATTGTGGTTCATCGCCTGCCAATCAAAGAAGGTAGCACTCCAGTTAAGCAGAAACTGCGGAGGAGTAGGCCCGATATGTCAAAGAAGATCAAAGACGAGGTTAAAAAGCAATTCAATGGTGGCTTTCTGAAAGTTGTGAGTTATCCTCCTTGGATAGCTAACATCGTGCCTGTGCCTAAAAAAGACGGGAAAGTCAGAATGTGTGTAGACTACAGAGATCTGAATCGGGCAAGCCCCAAAGATGATTTCCCTTTACCTCACATCGATGTACTGGTTGACAATACCGCACAATTCAAGGTATTCTCCTTTATGGATGGATTCTCAGGGTACAATCAAATCAAGATGGCGCCCGAAGACATGGAAAAACAACTTTCACAACACCCTGGGGAACCTTTTGTTATAAAGTAATGCCCTTTGGTTTAAAGAATGCAGGAGCAACATATCAGCGTGCAATGGTAGCTCTGTTCCATGATATGATTCATCAAGAAATAGAGGTTTACGTGGATGATATGATTGCAAAGTCCAACACCGAAGAAGAACATCTGGGTCATCTGCACAAGCTGTTTGACAGACTCAAGAAGTACAGGTTGCGACTAAATCCGAACAAGTGTACCTTTGGAGTAAGATCCGGTAAACTCTTAGGTTTCATCGCCAGTAGCAAAGGTATTGAAGTTGATCCTGCCAAGGTCAAAGCCATTAAAGAAATGCCCATACCCCGTACCGAGAAACAAGTCAGAGGATTCTTGGGACGTCTGAACTACATAGCCAGATTTATTGCCCATATGACTACTACTTGTGTGCCGATCTTCAAACTGTTGAAGAAAGATCAAGTGGAAAGATGGAACGACAAATGCCAGTTAGCCTTTGATAAAATCAAAGAATATCTCCAAAAACCGCCAACCTTGTTACCACCAGTGGAAGGAAGACCTCTGATAATGTACCTAACAGTGTTAGAAGATTCAATGGGGTGTGTACTGGGGCAACATGACGAGTCTGGCCGAAAGGAGCATGCAATCTACTATCTTAGCAAAAAGTTTACCGATTGTGAAACAATATACTCACTACTCGAGAAAACTTGATGTGCCTTAGCATGGGCGGCTCACCGACTAAGGCAGTATATGCTAAACCATACCACTTTCTTGATCTCTAAAATGGATCCTATCAAGTATGTGTTCGAAAAACCTGCTCTCTCTGGAAGAATAGCAAGATGGCAAATGATCTTAACAGAGTATGACATCCAGTACACTTCACAAAAAGCGATCAAAGGAAGTGTGGTAGCTGATCATCTGGCTCATCAAGCAGTGGATGATTATCAAGCGTTGAATTTTGACTTCCCAGATGAAGACATTATGCTAGTTACTGACTACAAACAACTAGGACCAGAGGAAGGACCCGAGCCAGGATCCCGATGGACTATGGTTTTTGATGGAGCCTCTAATGCACTTGGCAATGGCATCGGAGCTGTAATCATTTCCCCTGCAGGAGGTTATACACCATTCACTACCAGATTATGCTTCAACTGCACTAACAATATAGCCGAGTATGAAGCATGTATTCTGGGTCTCAAAGCTGCAATTGATTTAAGAATCAAGTTCCTGGAGGTCTACGGAGACTCGGCGCTTGTAATTTATCAAGTCAAAGAGGAATGGGACACGAAGCACCCGAATCTAATTCCTTACAAAGAATATGTGTTGAGCTTGATTCCTTACTTTGAAGAAATCACTTTTGAACATATCCCGCACGAAGAAAATCAACTAGCTGATGCCCTAGCTACCATGTCATCTATGTTCAAAGTCAGGTGGGGCAATGAGGCGCCAATGATCACCATTTACAGACAAGATGAACCAGCCTATTGGAATGAGATTGATACTGAAGTAGTGGAAGAAAAATCATGGTTCCATGAAGTAAAAAGATATCTCGAAGCTCAGGAATACCCTGAAGGGGCATCCATTAACGATAGAAAGTTTCTAAGAAGATTTGCTGCTAAATTCTTTCTAAGTAATGGAATCCTGTACAAACGCAACCATGACTCGACTTTGCTTCGTTGTGTAAACAAGAAGGAAGTAGAACAGATTATGGAAGACATACATGATGGTGCTTTCGGTACTCATTCAAGTGGACATACAATGGCTAAAAAGATTCTGAGAGCAGGTTATTATTGGTCTACCATGGAGACAGACTGCCATCGTCACTCTAGAACTTGTCACAAATGCCAGATATATGCCGACAAAGTACATGTACCTCCAGTCCCGTTAAACGTCCTGACGGCTCCTTGGCCTTTTGCAATGTGGGGTATTGATATGATTGGAGAAATCAAGCCTACTGCCTCCAACGGACATCGTTTTATCCTGGTCGCTATCGATTACTTCACCAAATGGGTAGAAGCAACTTCATTTGCTTCTGTCACCAAGAACGTAGTGGCCCAATTTATCAAGCACAATCTCATTTGTTGGTATGGCATCCCTGAAAGGATCATCACAGACAATGGCACAAATTTAAACAATAGAATGATTACTGAACGCTGCACACAGTTCAAGATCAAACATCATAATTCATCTCCATATCGACCAAAGATGAATGGCGCGGTGGAAGCTGCCAACAAGAACATCAAGAAGATCATACAAAAGATGACAGTAACCTACAAAGACTGGCATGAGATGTTACCTTTTTCTCTTCATGGTTATCGCACATCAGCGCGTACTTCAACAGGGGCAACTCCATTTTCCTTAGTCTATGGTATGGAGGCAGTTCTTCCAATTGAAATTCAGATTCCTTCCCTAAGGATTATGAAAGAAGCTGATCTAGACGAAGACGATTGGATTCAGACTCGGTTGGACCAGATAAACTTGATTGATGAAAAGAGGCTCGCAGCTATTTGTCATGGTCAGTTGTACCAGAAACGTATGATCAAAGCCTTCAACAAGAAAGTCAAAAGTCAGGCATATCAAACCGGTGATTTGGTTGTCAAACGCATCATCTTACCACAAGGTGACCCCAGAGGCAAGTGGACTCCCACTTATGAGGGACCGTTTGTAATCAAGAAAGTATTCTCCGGCGGAGCCATGTTGCTTACCACTATGGACGGCGAGGATTTCCCACACCCTATAAATGCAGACATAGTCAAAAAGTACTTCGCTTAAAGAAAAGCTCGCTAAGTTGAAAACCTGAAAGGGCAACTTAAAAAAAAAATGAGCGTCTCGGTGGATTGAAAACCTGAAAGGGCAATCCAGGCAAAAATTAGAGACTAAAAAAAGAATTATCCCGGTAGGCTGAAAACCTGAAAAAGCAGCCTAGGCAAAAGTTAGGGAATAAAGCGTACGACTATGTCCCATTTAGCTACCTACTCACCTTCGAGGTTCAACACATCAAAGGCACCGATCAGTCCAATCACTTTCTTCCAACAAATGAGGGATCGGATACTCAAAGACAGATTGGCAATAGCAGAGTTGAAACTTGACTGGATTGTTTTCACATAGCTATTTCTCTTTATAAGTACTTTTCAAAGTTTTATGACAATTCCCTTCTACTAGGATTTTTGTCTCCTTGTACTAATCCGCCTATTATGGCTCTTTTTCAAAAATCAATGCAGCTCATGCTCAAAATCAACGTTTTCACTTTTTCTGTTTTGAATACTTAAACGTCCCAATGATAATTTTGAATGAACATATGCATTTGAATATGACTAATGTTTATAAGAAAAACAGGAATAGCATTCAGGTAGTGTCCCAATCATCTGGACATCATCCCGAAACCAGTTTTAGAGGAAAATTCCCCAACAGAGACATATTTCTCAGGAAATCCCTCTATGAGATTTTTTCTCCAACAAAATGATTCGAGAAATCTTATTCCCCAGCAGGGATGTTCAAGATCACTATCCTCAGAAGGTGTGGTCTCCACACCAAGGCTTGGTCAAATAGTGCATCGGAGGATTATGCATCTTTCTCATTCCCATTCAAGGGGCATCAAAATCAGAAATTTCAAATTACCTTCATCCCCAAGCGGTAATCAAAGATCCCTCAACAGAGTACTCTGGTCCGTGAGGAATTTCCCCAGCCGAGTATACTCGAACAAGATAGCAAAAATCATCAACGATCACAATGCTTTCGTTTCCAAAATAGCAAGCGGGGATTTATTTTCCCAACCAGAAGTTTGATACGCTCTAAATTGCATAAATCATACATCATACATTATACGCATATTCATACACAGCATATAATGTTTCATGACAAACGCATACATAACATGCACATTTCTCACTTAGTTTGAGAATCTCGACATATACATTACATGCATCATGACATTGAATGTCACTAACTTGATTTTTTCAGGTGGACGAATATCCTTAGCAGATTTGTTCTCAATCACATACAGTGTTCCTCTGGTTTTTATTCAGACGAACATTCCTCTCAGATATAATCAAGCCAAAGATTCATTCTGAAGAGATCTCTCTTTTCAAACACCTATCAACTCAAAAAAACAAGCAACATAGATCTAAGTCGATACCTTGGACGGTTCCTTAAAGATCTACCATCAAAGATCTAAAGTCGATACCTTGGACGGTTCCTTAATGATCTACCTTCGGATCTAAAGCGGAAACCTCAGACGGTTCCACAACGATCTACCATCAGATCTAAAGCGGAAACCTAAGACGGTTCCACTACGATCAACCTTCAAAGATCTAAAGCTGATACCTCAGACGGTTCCTCATAGATCAACTTTCAAAATCTAAAACGGAAACTTTGGACAGTTCCGTAACGATCAGCCTCCCAGACTTAAAGCGGTAACCTTGGACGGTTCCGAAACGGTCAACGCAGAGGTTTTCAAATCCTTCATCAAGATATAATCAAAGGATTCATTCTGATGAACAAACCATCAATACATTCAATAGATGGTATCTGAAAGCCCATCTCAGGTAATGTTATGATCTGCCAACAACATCTCTCAGACAACACTCAAATGCAATTTCCAACATCGCTTCGATGGAGGTAAGTGCAAATTTTCAGGGCATCTAAAATATTCAATCATCTTCTACCTTCAGATTCCAAACAGTCTCTTCAGGTTTAAGAAGATTGAATAGGGGCAACTGTTATACCCCAAAATTTGCCCGGATCTTTTTCAGGAAAAAGGCAACAGACTTTTGTCTAAAAGATTGGGAGTTTCATATAATCTTGGATTTTATTTCACAAATATCCTGATTTTTATGAATACTCGGTTTTTAGAATTTTTCTTATACGGTATTTTGGTTCGCTGTTGAATTTATTCTTACACAAAATGTCAAATACTGTTTATCATTTCACACACGCTGTTTATTTGAGATTTATTTACAGATAAATAGCACTGATGCAATTGGTACAGAATTAAATCTTTTTTGCAGGCGCAGAGTCCGGGGATTCAGACTGTACTGGTAACAAGTAAATTATTATTAGTTTTTGTTTCCCACTAACTTTTGTATTATATTCTATTATTTTCAAAATCTTTTCCTTTCTTTTCAAATCTCTTTCTTTCAAAATCAAATCCTAACTTTATTCTACACATCTCTCTTTTTCAAACCCTACCACACACTTTCTTTCAAATCCTACTACCACTCAAGTTTTCCTTTTTTGTACGGAATCACTTCATTCCCCAACGTCTCTATCCTTCTTTTTACTCTATAAATACATCTCATTTTTTCCATAAAATCTCACATCAAATTTTAACTCATCTCTCAAATTTCTACCTCATATTCATTCTCTCTTCTTCCCCGGCAAAAATGGCGAAGCGGATGGATACGTGTTTTCTTATGGTCATCACCGTTGTGGTGGTAATCATGTCTTTCTTCTGTCTGCATAGTCCTGAAAAATGCGGACCTGGGTTGTTTACACTCCCAATCATCTATATGTTATTATTTATAGCATGGGTTATTAATCGTCATTCTTAAAGTTTATCGTATCTTTTGTTTTCAAATAACGTACCGTTTACTCGTCGTACTGTTCATTATATTATGTAATATTTGTACTGTCAGTATTAAATGTCGTACTATCTGTCGTACTGTTGTTTAATTATTAAGATAATATTTTGTGTGTTTTCTGCCAGTTAAATATTTATTTTTCTGTGCATTAAATGTTTTTTAGGGTTATTATCGGTAATTTCGTTCGCGTACGGTATATTTTATTTATTTATTATGTTTGTGTTTTTCTAACAACTCATGTAAATAAATTTTCACCATTAACACAACAAAAAAACAAAAAGAAAAAAATTAACTTTAACTATTGAATTTTCACTTTAACTGCTACGTTAATGCATGAACAGTCAGTTGACAATCAAACCCGCTGACAGTGCAATTCTCCGTGTTTTGTACCATCAATCAAATCAATCTTTTGCCTTGCAAAATTCCAAGATTTTTGTTCTAGAAGTCTTCTGAACATCACATGATCAACAGAAACTCAGCACTGCAAAAAAATCAGGTACGCTCAACTGTCTCCTACACAAACAGTCCTTAACTAGGGTTTTTGTTTTTTTTCAGGAGAACAAGTTTTTTGAGATCTCAAATGGATTTCATGGACCTCCATATGTCTCAAAGTACCACCATACAAATTTTCAAACTTCAATTCGCTCAGACGCACAGTCAGCAGCTCAAACAGTCAACAGACGACCAATTTGACCGAAAAGTCAAAAGACAGTCAAAAATGAAATTTTTTGTCAACATCCATATGTTGTAAAAAGATTCATCATTTGATCATTGGTTGATCATAATTCATCAAGGAAAGATCAAAAATCAACAAAACCCTAAGTTTCAAAATTAGGGTTTTCCCCTAAAAAGTCAACTGAACTTTGACTGACCATAACTCTCTCCTCATTCATTAAAAAAATTCCAACCAAAGCTTGTTTTGAAGGAAATTCAATTATCTTTCAAATGCAATTGGTCCCATGGTCATTGGATTCACCATTTGAAAAATATGAGCTCAGACATTACAGGTCATTTTCAAAGTCAACAAAAAGTGGTTTTTTGTCAAAGGCCATAACATCAAGATAACTTATCCAAATGAAAAACATTTTCCAAAGTGGCTTGTAGAGGACATCTTGAGGTTTCTAAAAAGTACAAGAACTCCTTCATATGAAAAAAATTGAGGGATTTATGCCTTGTTGAAGTTGGCTATTTTTTGGGAAAATGCATGAAACCAACATTGATCAAAAGTGTTTTTTTTCCAAAAGGGGCCAAGTTTACATGATCTAAACATGTTCCTAACAATGCTAAGGGCCTCCCACGACCAACCTAAGGCCCATAACATTTTATTTCTTTTTTTGGTTTAATTTTATTTCATTTAAAATTAAATTGAAAAAGAAATGGTGAAGGATAATGTTATGTAGCTTTGTTCTTAAGCATGAGTCACCAAGAATCATTCAAAGCTCTGCAGCATGAAAGGGTACAGCAGGCCTAGGGCAAGAGGGTGAAGAAAAATCAAGCCATGGTTGCTTGAATTCAAAGCTTTATATATTATAAAATTCAAAGATTCAAAGAAACATCAATGCTTGGTAGCTTAGTTTTTAAGTACTTCTATGGTCTATAAATGAAGTAGAACACTTCATTAATCAGGAGACACGAATTCAGAACCATACTCTTGCTTGTAACACACTTGTAACACACTTGAAATTTTGCAAGAAATTTAAAATTCGAATTTTAAGTTTCACTTAGTTTCAATCCAAACTAAGTGTTCAAACATCATCTCTGAACTTCATTGAACCTATCCAAATAAGTTTTAAGCATCAAAGCCTCACAAATCGAGCCACACAAGCCACGGTTTGTTCAAACATAAATCACCTCATATCTGATCATTCATGCATGTTTAACAAGATGTAGACATATATTTGAGCTTAGTTTATTGTTCTGATCGTTTCTGGATAGTTAATTGAAGTTTGGTCACGTATCCATGAAGATACCATTTTAGGGTTCTTCAACTCTATTTTGGGGTTTTTAGCTAGAGGCAAAATTAGACCAAAATAATGCCATGATTGAATTCAGTGGATCATGACGAATAGAATGGACAGGTCGCGAAAAAATTTTGTGCATGTTTACCCCTATTCGTTATTTTGCAGGGATGAAGTTCATCTATTACAGCGTTTTTCTACAAAAACGCTGTTAAAAGTGAAGGCTAGAGGTTGAAGACGAAGGCGTGGCACCATCTGATTGGCCAGTTTGAAAAACGCGCGTTTTGTTTTATCCTTGGATCTGATGCTTCGCTGACTAGGCTATTTCCATGTGCCACGCATTTATGACCATCAGATCATTCTGATTCTCTCATCTAACGCTCCTTGTCTTGCAGGTTCACCATAGACCCTAGGGGTTTGCAACACTGAATCATATAAATTAATATTTTCTTAATTAATATGTTTTTTCTTGCATAATTAATTAAAAATACCTTCAAAAATCCAAAAATAATTTTAATTTCACTTTTAGGTTTATAAAATAATCTATTATTTTTTGACATAATAATATTTTATTTTTCTTAATATTTAAAATATTTTGTCTAATTAATTAGTATATATTTATATATTTGCTTTTTAATTATTTCAACCAATCAAAAAATCATAAAAAATTTGTTCTTTATATTAAATTTAGTTTATATATTATAGACTAATTTTGTACATATTTAGAATATTTTTCTCTTTAAGTTTTAATTATTTGTATAATTGTTTATATAATTATATGTTAATTTAACTTATTAGTTTCCAAAACAACTTCAAAAAATAAAAAAAAAAATTAGTTTTTATTTTAAAATTAATTAACAAGCAATATGAACATATTTTAAACTTAATTTTTTAGGTTTAAATTTTATTTCTACCTTTTTCTCATTTTAATTAAATTAATTATGCATTAATTATAATTAAAATCAACCATCCAAAAAACCAAAAATATTCCTTTTATCTTATTGCAATTTAAATTCCTAGATAAAGTGTATAGGTTGTCAAATTCATGTAAATAGCGTAGTTTACATTTCTCGCACAATCGATGTAATAGCGTAGATTTACTTTCCGCATTTTACATTTCCGCATTTTAATTCCAGTACATATAAAACTGCGTGTATGTCAAAGATAAAAACTGAAGCGTTAGATCACTAACTTCAAAGATAAAATATCTGAATCAAAAAACACAATCACACTTGCACCTCTTAGGGTAATCCCTCTGTTACTCTTTTCAAAATCCAAATTCTACTGTTTCAAATACAAAATCGAACTTTTGTTTACATCCGGTAAAAGGAGAATTTTCTAAAGGAAATGGGAAAAGACCTTATAAACTTAGGGTAGACCTCCTAATTGCTGCTCAAATCAAAACAAACAGATGTCTCATATATCATTGTTTTTCAAAATAAAACTTTCCAAAAAAGACAATACTTGGTATATATCCAAACAAGGATCATTACGAAGTTAACGTTCTTTTTTTAAAACATCCTTCGAAAGGTAAAACACTTTGTATACATCCGCACAAGGATCATTATAAAGTCAATTACAAAAATAAATTTTAAAACCACATACAAGCATTTCAAGGCAAGACAAACGATTCAAACAAGTGAGCTAAGCAATTAAGAGCTCATGGATAACCATGGATACAAAGGGTGCTAACACCTTCCCTTTGTATAACCTACCCCCTTACCCAAAATCTCTTAAAGGTCTTTTTCTGTTTCTTTTATAAACCTTTCCTTAATTGGATAAAATAAAAGTCGGTGGCGACTCTTTGATTTTCAAAACCCAAAAAAGCAAAAGAAGAGTCAGTTCGTATCTCTCACACGAGAGGTAGTAAAGCAACCGAGCGCGCGACAGTGTGTATTCGAGTTAATTGATAAATTCGTTAAAACGTAATTCATATTTCTCCATTTTTCATCTAATTTGGTTAGTGCACATATCCGGTCCCCGATAACTCGATCGTACAAAGACGATAAAGTTGATCCCGGGGAATCACGTTTCAAAAGCTAGAATTTTCTTAAGTCGGAAAAAGGTGGTCTATTCACCCCCTCTAGACCATCCCTATCGTCTAACAAGTGGTATCACGAGTGCCGGTTCATCTAGTGTTTGGTATATAACTTTTTAGAAAATGGAGAACGGTTAAAAAAGGGCGTATAATAAAGCGCTTGTTTTCACCAGAGAAAACTATATATTGGAAAGACTGTATGTGCATTCATATCAACTCCGTTGATAGAAAAATCTCGGATGTCATCGTCAATGGTCCTATGGCTATCACCATAACCAACGATGCAGGCGTTACTAGACCTAAACCTCAAGCACAATAGGATGAAAAAGATGAAAAGAATCATGCGTATGATTGGAAAGCTAGAAACATGATTATAGCTTCCTTAGGGGTTGATGAGTACTTTCGTGTATCGCATTGCCAAACGGCTAAGGCAATGTGGGATGCATTACAAGTCGCCCATGAAGGAACTAATGATGTTAAGCTAGCTAGAATCAATACTTTGACGCAAGAGTTTGATCTATTTCACATGAAGCAAGGTGAAACCATTGCGGAAATGCAAAAGAGATTTTCTCATATTATCAATCGTTTACACACTTCGGGACACATTACTCCCAATGTTGTAGCTACTAATAAAGTTTTGAGATGTCTTAGTAGGGAATGGCAACCTAAGGTCACGGCAATCAAAGAAGCCAACGATCTCTCTACATTGGATCTCACGGCTCTATTTGGAAAGCTTGAAGAACATGAGCAAGATCTCATGAACCTAAACAAGCACGAAAAGAAAGAAAAGAAAGAAAAGTCAAAGGACTTCGAAAAGAAGTCTATTGCTCTAAAGGCTTCAAGTTCAAAGTCATCCACCAAAGATGCGTGTGATAGTGAACCTAGTGACGAGGATGATAGTCCGGATGAAGATATGGGTTTATTCGTGAGAAGGTATAATAAGTATCTTCGAAAGAATGAAATCAAACACTCGGACAACAATCTAGTCGGTTATAGACGTCAATCAAAGCCTAATAAGCAAGATGAGAATAAGAAGACTAAACCTAGAGGATCTTTTTACAATTGTGGTAAGTCGGGTCACTACAAGCCAGATTGCCCTTCGCTTAAGAAAGATAAGGCAAAGAGCAAACCTAAAAAGAAGCAAACAAAAGGAATAAGAGCCTATATCGCTTGGGAGAGTGATAGTGACTCATATAGCAAAGAAAGCTCGAGTGGTGAAGAGGAAACGGTCAACCTATGTCTCATGGCACATCAAAAGAAGAAAAAGATTGTAAGTCATGAGAAATATAATAATGTTGATTCTATGTCTTATTTTGAATTAAAACATGCCTTTGATACTTTACATCATGAAGCTAAGGAAGATTTTCAAAGCTTAGCTTCAAATAAAAATATTTTCAAATACCTTGAGAAGAAAGTTTCCGATTCCGAAAAGGAAGTAGAAACTCTCAAGGAATCTATGATTGAAAGTATCAAAGACAAAAGCAAAGATGACAAGAGTTCTTGGTTTAAATGGGGAGGATGTGAAACTTGTCACATTTGGCAAAAAGAAGTTAAAACTATCAAAGCCAAATTAGACAAGGCCTCACAACCTAAGATTACATATGCCATTGATCGATCACATTTCAAAAATAGTATGATAAATCCATATCAACGATACACTTATGTCATAAAAGATCAATCTAGAAAATGTAATGACCATTCAAACTTAAGATGTCTATATTGTTGCAAAAGGGGTCATACCATTAAAAAATGTCGCTTTAGGAGATTTTTGGTTCCCAAAGGCATTTTAAAATGGATTCCCAAGAGCAACCTTTGTTTCACTCACACACAAGGACCCAATGAAAATTGGGTACCTATTTCCCTTGTTTAAACTTGTAGGTGGAATGTCTTGAGCCATCCGAGAAAAAATGGTTTCTAGATAGCGGATGCTCAAGACATATGATAGGTGACTTATCTTTATTCTATGACTTTGTGGCTAAGAAGAAAGTATTTGTGACATATGGTGATAACAACAAGGGTGCAATACTCGGTAAAGGTAGTGTAGGTAATCCCTCTTCTACTACCATCTCTAACGTTCTTCTAGTTGAGGGCCTTAAACACAATCTTATTAGCATCAGTCAATTGTGCGACAAAGGATACTCGGTATCATTTTCAAAAGAAAGTTGCACAATTAGAAATGATGATAAGAAAGATGATGTGTTCAAAGGCCTGAGGGTAAACAATGTATACATGCTTGACCTAAATGAGGTATCTTTGACCGAGGCCAAATATCTAGCAACTATGAGTGAAGACTCATGGCTTTGGCATAGACGTTTGACTCACGTCAACTTTGACTTGCTTAATAAAATCGTCTCAAAAGACCTAGTAGTTGGCCTACCCAAAATTAAGTTCTCCAAAGATCGCTTATGTGATGCGTGCCAAATGGGGAAGCAAACGAGGATCTCTTTTAAATCTAAAAACATTGTATCTACAACGAGACCTCCTGAACTTCTTCATATGGACCTTTTTGGACCATCTAGAATAAAAAGTCTAGGTGGGAACTATTATGGGTTTGTCATAGTTGATGATTTTTCTAGGTATTGTTGGACAATCTTCTTGGCAAGTAAAAGTGACACCTTCTCCGCATTTGAGAAATTTGCCAAATTGTTTCAAAATAAGTTAAACACTAGCATTGTATCCATCCGAAGTGATCATGGGGGTGAGTTTGAAAATCATCTTTTTGAAGAGTTCTGTGGGAATCATGGCATTAATCATAACTTCTCCGCACCACGAACTCCGCAACAAAATGGAGTGGTGGAACGTTAAAACCGTGTTTTGGAAGAACTTGGGAGAACTATGATTAATGAACATGGGCTTCCAAAATATTTATGGGCCGATGCCATAAATACGGCTTGCTATGTTTTAAATAGGATCTTGATACGACATATTCTAAACAAAACACCGTATGAACTCTTAAAAGGAAGAAAACCAAACATATCCCACTTTCACGTATTTGGATGTAAATGCTTTGTTTTAAATAATGGAAAGGAAAACCTTGGTAAATTTGATGGAAAGGCGGATGAGGGTATCTTTCTAGGATACGCTCAATCTAGTAAAGTTTATAGAGTATACAACAAAAGGTTACATATTGTTGAAGAGTCCGTACATGTTTCCTTTGATGAGTCTTGTCCGAAAGTTGTCGGAAAAGGTAGTGTTCTAAATGGTGCAGGTATCTCAACTGAGAGTATACTTAAGGATTCAGATGCTAAGCTTGAGATAGATAAAGATTCCCTCTCACCCGAGAATATTAAAGAGGAAGTGGATCAAGCACCTAAAGAGAAAGTGGAAGACAAACCAAGTGACAAAAGTGATCTTCCTCTTGAATGGAAATCTTCTAAGGACCATCCTATGAAGAACATTCTAGGAGACATATCAAAAGGAGTAACAACACGGTCAAGGATAAGTAACTTTTGTTTTTATTATTCTTTCGTCTCTCAAATTGAGCCTAAAAACTCCAAAGATGCATTAGTCGATGAGCATTGGTATTTAGCTATGCAAGAAGAGCTAAACCAATTTAAGAGAAACGAGGTTTGGGGCCTTGTCCCTCCTCCGCGAGACCATCGAGTAATTGGCACTAAATGGGTGTTTAGGAACAAACTAGACAAAAATGGAATTATTACTCGCAAAAAGGCTCATCTTGTTGCTCAAGGGTATAGCCAAGAGGAAGGGATCGATTATGAGGAAACTTATGCTCCGGTCGCCCGACTCGAGGCAATACGCTTGTTAATTGCATTTGCATGTTCACAAAACTTTAAGCTATATCAAATGGATGTTAAGAGTGCTTTTCTAAATGGGTTTATTAATGAAGAGGTCTATGTATCTCAACCTCCCGGCTTTGAAAACGTTAATTATCCCGATTATGTTTATAAACTTAAGCGTGCCTTGTACGGTCTTAAACAAGCTCCAAGAGCTTGGTACGAGCGGCTTAGTAACTTTTTGATAAATCAAGGTTTCTCAAGAGGGAAGGTAGATACCACTCTATTCATTAAAAGACATGAAAAGCAATCTATATTGGTTCAAGTGTATGTTGATGATATTATTTTTGGGTCTACTAACATGACTCTTGTCAAGGAGTTTTCAAAGCTTATGCAGGGAGAATTTGAGATGAGCATGATGGGTGAACTAAACTACTTTCTTGGACTCCAAATAAAGAAATTAAAGGAAGGCACATTTGTGAGTCAAACTAAGTATTGTCAAGAGCTTATCAAACGCTTTGACATGGCAAAGTCAAAGGCTATTGACACTCCAATGCCTACCGCAGTAAATCTTGATCGGGATGAACAAGGTAAGCCGGTTGATGTAAAAAGGTATAGAGGTATGATCGATTCCCTACTTTACCTTACCGCTTCTCGTCCCGATATTATGTTTAGTGTTTGCATGTGTGCAAGATACCAATCATGTCCTAAGGAGTCTCACTTAAAGGTCGTTAAGCGCATACTTAGGTATCTTGTTGGTACAACTAAGTATGGCTTATGGTTCTCCAAAGGTAGTTATTATTCTTTGGTTGGGTTCTCCGATTCCGACTTTGCCGGTTGCAAATTGGATAGGAAAAGCACTAGTGGTACATGTCATTTCTTCTCAAACTCCTTAGTGAGTTGGCATAGCAAGAAACAGGTTTCCGTTGCTTTGTCAACCGCCGAGGCGGAATATGTGGCGGTCGGTAATTGTTGTTCTCAAATCTTATGGCTCAAGCAACAATTACTTGACTTTAATGTCAATCTTGATCATATTCCTATCTTTTGTGACAACACAAGTGCTATAAATATAACCAAAAATCCGGTCTTGCACTCTCGCACTAAACACATAGAAATTCGACACCATTTTCTTAGAGACCATGTGGAGAAAGGTGATGTAGTGTTTGATCATGTTGATAGCAAAAATCAACTTGTCGATATCTTTACAAAACCACTAGCTACCGAGCCTTTCTTTCACATTAGTAGGGAACTTGGTGTCCTTGATATATCGGATAGGTTGCAACTATGAGTAGTTGCATATGCTCTATTTATTATCATTATTATTATCTATACTCTCACAAATGTGTTGAAGTGTTTATTCAAGGTATGTGAGGGCATATTTCTCTTTCTCCCATGTGTAAAGATAATATTGTTCCAACATTAGTCTCTTCTCATGATAATGCATCAACATGGTAAACTTGCTACTTGTTCATAAGTGTGTATGTTTTATGCATATTTTGGTAGTCTCATGCATACATATATTGAGTTTAACCAATTTTTGAAAAATGCCAAGAATAGGTCGACCTACCCTTTCTATGTGTCGACTAATCACAAGAAATTTTTTACAAATTTGAAGCTAATGCGTCGACGCATGACCTGCATAGGTTGACGCATCGGTCGCAGAATTTCACAAAATAGGTTAAATTTAAAAAGGGCTTAAAGGCAAAATCATTTCCTCTTATCTCTCTCTGCGCCGTCGACCTCTCCACCTGCTAACCCTAAAATATCCAACTCCCACTCACTCAAAATCCTTTCAATCACTCATCAATGGCTTCACACAAGTCCTCAAGGAAGAGAGCTCACAAGGGAGACTCCTCTTCTCAACAACAACCAGAACTGGTAAATGCTCTCTCTCTAATTCCTGATGAACTTGTTGAATCCTACTCGTCAAACTTTAGCAAGAGGAAAGTTATTAAGCAATTCATGCTATTCACTGGAACCCTGCGTAGACTTCATCTACAACATGTAATTGATTTGCTAGAAGTACAAAAATTGGGTGCTTTTCTAGAACTAAGTCATGATTATAATGAGGATTTGGTTCGGATATTATATAATGGGATGGAAGGAACTTTCCATGGCAGCTCTTTTAATTTTCAGATGGGCACTACTACGTATGCTATTACCGACAAAACTTGGAAGCATGTCGGTCTGTTTCCGCTAAGTGATGATGCAGTAACTGTAACTAACACAAATGTGATGGCTCAAATCGACTACAATGTTGCCTTGAACAATATGTTGAGGCGCCCCCATGCTGATCATGTCGTTCGGAGCAATTTATTTCCAAGGACTGCTACTACCGGGTTGCTGAACATAGTGGATAGAATTTTGCAGTGGATTGTGGCACGAATCATCCGCCATAAGCAAGGTGGATACTCTCGTGTTGATCAACAAGAGGTATATCTGGTTTGGATGATCAAGAGCAGAATTCGAGTGAATTAGCCTCACTTCATTGCCAAGAGGATGTTTGAGTTGAAAGAATCTGGTAGAGGCACCGCACTTTGCTATGCCTCTTTCATCCAATGGGTACTGAACAAGGCAAATATTAGGATTCAACATCTTCCCATGTTATCCATTCCAATTGACCAAGAGTTCACCAAGAAAACCCTAAACATGATGGGATTCTTCTATAATCATGCCTCAGGAACCTACCGAGCTGTTCTAAGAGGAAACAATACGGATCTCAACAGAGGAAATAGTGATGAAGAAGATGATATGGATATTGAAGAAGGTGAAGAGAATGAAGGTGAAGATGAAGATGAAAATGTGGGTGCTGGAAATGGAGGCTCAAATATTGCAAATTTGATGAATGAGCGCCTTACTACTTTGACCTCCCGTGTTACTGAGCTAGGTGAACATTTTAAGTCCTACTCCACCATTAAAGAGCAAACGTACAACACACTCTATGGTATGATTGACGCGCAAAGCAACCAGCTCTCCTCCTTCACAAATGCCTTCATGCAACACTATCCATTTCCTCAAGTTCATGTTACTTAACCTCCACCTCCGGATCAAGAGAGAAATGATGATGATGATGCCTAGTGTCTTGTTTCATGCATGAATCATTTGCATAATCTATGAATAATTTAAGTGTTTTGTGTTCTTTATTTTAATGTATTTTCTGAACAATTTTCACCCATGCTATGTGTTTGTGTAATAATATTACATTGAGCTATGTTCTCATTGCGTGTTTGGTTATTTATGTTTTTGTTGCCTTCGTTATATTGTCTTTAAGTATCGTTTTATGTGAATGATTGCTTTTTGACAATGATTGCAAAAGGGTTTGTTTATGATCAATATTGAATGATATCATCCTCACCATACATGTATAATATTCCTTGTCTCTTTTTGATGTTGTCAAAGGGGGAGAGGGTATTGGATCATTAGCCTAGACAATGCAGCCAATATATGCACCAAGATAGGGGGAGCAAGCAGATAGGGGGAGCAAGCAATAAAAAGGCATTGTGACAACTTGTGTACTCGACAAAATTCCCAAGTTTTGCCGTCATCAAAAAGGGGGAGTATGTGAGGGCAAATGCGTGTTTTTATGATGTCAAAACATTGTGAACTCAACCAATGTATGTGGAAGCAACGAAATCAAGTGGATGCATTAAAGAAAGGCAATTTTGGCTACATGTTATCAACAGGTCGACACACCAGCACCACAGGTCGACCTATTGCTAAAACTTGAGAAAAACTCCATGTCAAGGCAGAATGCGTCGATGCATTTCCTCCTCAGGTCGATGCATAGAAATTTGAGGAAACCTCGGGTATGCGCACGCCGACCCTACAGGTCGACGCATGGACTTTTGGGGAAATCTCGGGTATGCGCACGCCGACCCTTCAGGTTGACGCATGTGTCATGCTTGCTTAAAAAACAAATGCAGAACTTCAATATAGGTGGACCTACAGAGAGGGACAGGTCGACCTATTGCTACTTTTACTGGTTTTTTGCTGTGTTTAATTGGCTAATGCAAATAGTGTGGTATATATATCAAATTGATCATTCTCAAGCAAATTAACAAGAAACGTGAAAGATATACTCAAGCTTATTCTCATCTTCAACCTTTTGCTTATTGATCGAAAATCACACATAATCATCTTTTTCGATCGGAGTAAGGAACGTGCGTTGATAAGGTTCAACGGTAGACATTTCTCTTGTTCGAGTGAAGATTGTTGAGGGTGTTTCTTGTATAAAACCTTAGGGTTTTTTCCTTCTACAAAAAGGGTTTGATTTGAAGGTTTTTGACGATCGCTTCGCTTTAGGAATCAATTCAGCCGAGCATAAGGAATTGAGGGATTGTAGATTTGCTCATCAAATTTGCTACAACCGGAGGATTGAAAAGGAAGGATCGGGGTCTTGATCGGTGAAGATCATTGACATTGACTTGTTTATACTTGAATCAAGGGGAGGAAAGAATTGTATTCAATTTTACTGCATGTGTGTAGTTGGTGATTGGTAAATTCTTTCCTTGTTAAAGATTTTGCAATCAAATAAAACTTTCCTAATTTCATTTGAAATTAGGGGCAGACGTACTCCTGCGAGGACGATAGAGGAACTGCCTTAACAAATCTCGTGTTTTTTATCGTTCTTACTTTTACCTTTTCAATATTCGTTTTTGTTAAATATCCATTGTTGAGCAAAAATTGAAGTTTGGTGAAGATCGATCACCGAGTGTTCGATAAAATTACTCATTCAATTTTTGGTCAAATTTCGGTAAAACGGTTCATTGCGAGTAATATTCTATTAAGTGTGTATTCGAGTTAATTGATAAATTCGTTAAAACGTAATTCATATTTCGCCGTTTTTCATCCAATTTGGTTAGTGCACATATTCGGTCCCCGATAACTCGATCGTTCAAAGACGATAAAGTTGATCCCGGGGAATCACGTTTCAAAAGCTAGAATTTTCTTAAGTCGGAAAAAGGTGGTCTATTCACCCCCCCTCTAGACCATCCCTATTGTCTAACATAGAAAACATTGGATCCATTAGACTGGGAAAAGATGAATCACAATGGTCTGGCCTTAAAAGGTTCGATGGAGAAGTAATATTGGTCAATAGTTCCAATGAAAAGATGGAAAAAAACATATTAAATCTCAAACTCCAAAAAGAGTCTAAGTTTCCTAATAGCATAGGAATAAGAGCCCCAAACAATCTCAGTATCGTGCTTGCAAATACCAAGAAATATATAAAAAAAAATGAAGAGAATGCACAAACAAGTATAATGGCAATCGAAGAAAACAATAAAGAAAGCGAAAAAAGGGATGAAAGTAAGAAAGGTCCCAAATCAGACCGAGAAGGCAAGGGTGCACCACCGTCAAGATGCTGAGATTATATCTTTTTGAACGCATAGAGAGAACACATCTTTCAAAAATTCATCAATTTAGAATTCTTATAAGAGTAGATTGAAACTTCAATCTTGTAGTGTCCTAAGAAAGAACTAGTTGTGGCGTTTTCCTCTTGCGAGTTTCAGTACATTGCAACGTCTTTGTGTGCGTGTCAAGCTATTTGGTTGGTGATTTGATGAAGGAGTTGTGTAGCAAAGAGTATGAAGATGTGACATTAATGATAGTCAACGTTTCTACTATAAACCTTGCCAAAAATCTCATTGTACATTGGAGAAGCAAATATATAAAGATGAGATTTCACTACTTTAGAGAGCTAGTGAGTGAAAGAAAATTGAATTTGGATTATTCTAAAAGTGAAGATCAAGTGGCAGATTTGCTAACCAAGGGAGTGTCAATTGAAGTGTTCAAGAGGTTGAAGAAACACATGAATATGGAAGACTTGAATTAAGGTGGTGTATTGTGAAAAGTGTAATTCAAGTGGCCATAACCGATTATGTGAGGCCCGCAACCAGTTACAACATCAAACAAAAACATCTCGTAACCGGTTATCACTTTTATGCAACCTCTTACCACCCAAGTCATTAGAGTTTCGTAACCAATTACCAATTCACAGTAATTGATTACAACCTCGAAATTTTAGTTTTTTTTGTTAAGTTTATCAAGTTGGTTAGCTATTGTTTCATGTAGTATCACCTAATATTGTAAATATATTCCATTCGATTGATCAATGAGGATAACAACCCCTTTTTACTCTACATCCTCTCAAACTCTCTCTTTCTCTCACACTCTCTATTGTTGATTATTATTCTACACATTCTAACCTCAAAAGAGCATACACTTAGAACACTAAATTTATACTAAAAAATATCTTTGTATAGCCCAATCTGTGGAACATCTTAGCCTAGGGAGGTCCAAAATCCACATATGCATTCACTTAGCGTAGGTAACTTGTGATGAAACTTAGACAACAAAAACAAACTAACCTATGACGAAAATATAGTACTACATTATTTAATGTAACAATATTTTATGTTGACGCAGATGCTTACAAAGCAATTCTAATAATAATCCAGAAGCAGCTATATCTAGGGGAATCTGCTTTGAATGAGAGCTCTAAAAACAAAGAGCAAAATGCTCGATTATCAAAACAGTGCAGACCATATTAGTGACTATGTTGAGGAAAACAATGCAAAAACACATGGTGTGTGAATGAGCTAGTTTTAGTGTCAAACAAGGTATATTCAATGGTGCAGAAAAATATATATAAGTTTATGGTAAAAAAACAGAACCCCGAGGCAGAGGTGGTGGAGTGTGTTGGTTCTATCTCCAAAATCATATTAAAAGAAAGAAATATGTATTGTCATTTTTTCTTGCTTCGTAACAAAGCAAGTACTTCATGATCTCATGTCATGTCATGTCATGTGTCTTGTTCTTTAAATTTGTATTGCATGTAAATTTATCTAACAAAATTTATGTTACAAATAGTAGATTATTTATAAGGTTTCTTTTTGGCTTTATATATTGTGAGATTATTAATGTTGAGAAAATTTTAATTATATATTTACAGTAACACAGGATTAGTTAGTTATATTTAGAATATTGGAGCTATATAATGTGAGACTATTATTATTTAGAATTCAATTTTAAATTTTAGAATTCAATTTAAATTATCCAAATATTATATTTGGATGAGATGACGGAGTCTCTTCCCTCTTAATCTAAGGTCCTTAATTTGATATTGAGATAATATTAATTACATTTATGTTAACTATCTTATATTTATTTATGAATTATTCTTTTTACGAACCGTTGTTTTTTCTCTCGTAGGTGTAATTGGATAGTAATCTTTCTTTTTGTCGGAATTTCCCGTTTCCTCTTGTAATCGGGTTGGAGAACCTTTAGTTCTCCCGTTAATATATTTCTTGATTAAAAAATAATAATATTTATTTATGAATGGTATAGGTATTATAGAGTCTCATCTTGTCAAGTTTCTCATGCTATTAAATTTTTATAAGTTACACCCTTTATCCCATAAAAATGTGTCATTTAGACTTTTTTTATTAAATTAATTCTTTTTTAAAAGAATAATTTATTGTTTTTTTATTATTATATTTTTCATTATTAACTTTTACTTTATTCAATTACTTCATAAATAAAATTAATAAAAAATATTTTTATTTAATGAAATCAATTTTAGCAGTAAAATTAATACATCTAATATTTTTGTAAGAATAATTCTTTTATTCAAATTTGACAATTTTTTTACAATAAGGGAGTCCTTTATTGAAACAATGAAAGGATACTCTATAAAGAAAAATATTTCAACTATGAATTTGAATATTTCAACTAGCAAGAGAGATAGAAGCAATATAATAGTCACACTAGTTCAACAAAGTAGCTCAACATAGAGACACACAATGAAAAACCAAGAGTTTGATATATCCCTATAAACATGGTTGAGTTTTTCATGCAAAATTGCTAATGTCAATGCACACCCAACCATGAACTCACTATCTTACTTCTTCCATCATCTTCTCCTCCTCACACTTCTTCTCCCACTTTCCTCTTCAACCAATGAACTCACTACCCTACTTTCATGGACACAACCCTCCAGAAACCACCCTACACCCCCTTTTTCCAACATAAACCCCCTAGACACAAATCCATGCAAATGGTCATTCATAACATGCTCTTCACAAAACCTTGTAACAGAAATCATCATCCAAAATGTCCAATTAGCCCTTCCTTTTCCTCCAAACATCTCTTCATTTTCCAGCCTTCAAAAGTTAGTTATTTCAGGTACCAACCTCACTGGAACTATTCCATCTGAAATAGGTAACTGTCTTAACCTAATCACCATTGATCTTAGCTCAAATAGTCTTGTTGGTGAAATTCCTTCATCTATTGGAAACCTAAAAAATCTTGAAAACTTGATTCTTAACTCTAACCAATTATCTGGTTCTATTCCAATTAGGGTTGGTGATTGTGTTAGTCTCAAAACCCTAGATATTTTCGATAACAACCTTACCGGAAACCTTCCACATGAATTAGGGAATCTTTCAAATCTTCAAGTTATAAGAGCTGGTGGAAACAAAGACATTGTAGGGAAGATTCCAGAAGAGTTAGGTGAATGCAAGAACTTGACTATTCTAGGGCTTGCAGACACTAGAATTTCTGGTTCAATACCTAGTTCATTAGGTAAGTTAACATTGCTTCAAACTATATCTATTTATAGTACTTTGATTTCGGGTGAAATTCCTCGTGAAATCGGTAACTGTTCCGAGCTTGTGAACTTGTTTTTGTACGAGAATGATCTTTCTGGTGAGATTCCTTTTGAAATAGGTAAGCTTGTGAAGCTTGAAAAGATTTTGTTATGGCAGAATAGTTTTGTTGGTGGAATACCTGATGAGATTGGAAACTGTAGTAGTTTGAAGATTCTTGATTTGTCTTTGAATTTTCTCTCCGGTGGAATACCGAAGAGTGTAGGGAAGTTGTCGAATCTTGAAGAGCTTATGTTGAGTAATAATAACATTTCGGGTTCGATACCGGGTTCGATTTCAAATCTTACGAATTTGATTCAGTTGCAGTTGGATACAAATGAGATATCGGGTTTGATTCCGGCTGAGATTGGTAAGTTGACAAAGCTAACGGTTTTTTTCGCTTGGCAGAATAGGCTTGAAGGGAGAATTCCGTCGGAGTTAGGAGATTGTTTGAGCCTCGAGGCTTTGGATTTGTCTTATAATGATCTCAGTGATAGTTTACCTTCAAATCTTTTTACGCTTCGGAATTTAACCAAGCTTTTGTTGATTTCTAATGATATCTCTGGCTCTATTCCTCCTGAGATTGGTAATTGTAGTTCTCTCATTCGACTCCGTCTCGTAGATAACAAAATCAATGGTGAGATACCGAGAGAGATAGGTTTTCTTAATAACCTTAGCTTCCTTGATTTGTCTGGAAATCGTCTTAGTGGTTCGGTACCATTGGAGATTGGAAAATGCAGAGAACTTCAAATGTTGAATCTAAGTAATAACTCGCTTTCTGGTGATTTGCATAGTTATTTGTCTTCTCTTACAATGCTAGAGGTTTTGGATGTTTCGATGAATAATTTTTCTGGCGAGGTTCCAATGAGTATTGGTCAATTAACTTCACTTCTTAGAGTTACTTTAAGCAAAAACTCTTTCTCTGGATCAATTCCTTCGACTCTTGGGAAATGTTCAGGTATTCAACTTCTCGACCTTAGCAAAAACATGTTCTCGGGTAGCATACCGCGCGAGTTGTTTCAAATTGAAGCACTTGATATTGCTTTAAATTTGAGTCACAATGCATTATCAGGAGTGATACCGGTTGAGATTTCGGCTCTTAACAAGTTGTCTGTTTTAGACATTTCACATAACAATCTTGAAGGTGACTTGATGGTGTTTTCAGGCCTTGAAAATCTTGTTTCTTTGAACATTTCGTATAACAAATTCACCGGTTATTTACCAGACAGCAAGTTGTTTCATCAACTAGCAGCAACAGATTTGGATGGAAATCATGGTTTGTGTCCTAATGGACATGATTCATGTTTCAATGGAAGTTCTGCAATGACAAAGATGTTAAATGGCTCGAATTCTAAGAGGTCGGAGATGATTAAAGTTGCGATTGGATTGCTCAGTTCCTTGGCCGTTGCAATGGCAATATTCGGAGTTGTTACCGTCTTTCGAACAAGGAAAATGGTCCGAGATGACAATGATTCTGAGATGGGAGGAGGAGGTGATTCATGGCCTTGGCAGTTCACACCATTCCAAAAGGTAAACTTTTGTGTGGAGCAAATTCTAAAATGTTTAGTGGAATCCAATGTAATTGGAAAAGGGTGTTCCGGGATCGTTTATCGCGCGGAAATGGAAAACGGCGATGTCATCGCCGTCAAAAGGCTATGGCCAACAACAACAGCAGCCACTTCTTCTGCAAGATACAATCATAGTCAAAGTGACAAGTTAGCTGTTAACGGAGGAATTCGCGATTCATTTTCCGCCGAGGTTAAAACTCTTGGTTCGATTCGCCACAAGAACATCGTAAGGTTCTTAGGTTGCTGTTGGAATAGAAACACAAGATTGCTTATGTATGATTACATGCCAAATGGGAGTCTTGGAGGATTACTTCATGAAAGAAGTGGTAATTGCTTGGAGTGGCATATTAGATTCAAGATTATACTAGGAGCAGCTCAAGGTTTGGCTTATTTACACCATGACTGTGCTCCTCCTATTGTTCACAGAGATATTAAGGCCAACAACATCCTTATAGGACTTGAATTTGAACCTTACATAGCTGATTTTGGACTTGCAAAACTCGTCGATGATGGTGACTTTGCAAGATCTTCTAGTACACTTGCCGGTTCTTACGGTTACATCGCTCCTGGTTAGTATTTCTCTTCTAAAACCATAAAATTTTTAATATTAATTTTCATCAATATATCAAAATGTCGCTCATTCAACTACAATCACGGTCGTTTAAGTGTGCTTTTAACTCGCTGTTACTAACATCTTTGCTTTCGCTACTGCTTTTTCTGCATGTTTTGATTCAGAGTACGGATACATGATGAAGATAACCGAGAAAAGTGATGTATACAGCTACGGCATAGTTGTATTAGAAGTACTAACAGGCAAACAACCGATTGATCCAACAATACCGGACGGACTTCACATTGTCGATTGGGTTAGACAGAAAAGAGGGCGAGTTGAAGTGCTCGACGAAACCTTAACAACAAGGCCAGAATCCGAAATAGAAGAGATGTTGCAGACTCTAGGTGTTGCTTTGTTATGCGTAACCCCGAGTCCAGACGACAGACCAACGATGAAAGACGTGGTTGCAATGATGAAAGAGATTAAACAAGAGAGAGATGAATGTGTGAAAGTTTTTGATCAACATGAGAGTAATCATTCTAATGAGGCAGTGGAAGGGATGAAACATTCATGTCCTGCAACAAGTAGCAGCAACATGAATGTGCATTTACATTACTCTCCTCATATTTCTACAACACTAGATTAAGAAAGTTTGAAATGTTAAATAGTAGTTATGTGACTAGGAAACTAGTTTTTTCTTAGCAAGAGTGTGGTTTGGTTTTATTTGATTTTAGTTACTACTTCAGCTTATTAATTATGGTTTGATTGTGTGTATAAGGATATTTAGTAGTCTTAATAATTGGGAGAGTTGAAGTAATTTTTGTTCTTTGTTTTACTGATTTTGCTTCATTTTCATGAAAACTACATGAAAATTATTAGAGATAAAGTTTTGTTTCTTGTTGAAAATAAGAAAGTTATTTGGCTGTCTAATTAGAGTTTTTATGTAGTCTGCACACTATATTGTGTTATTTGGCTACTTGTTTGTTAAATCTCCCCAAAGTACTGAACTGGTACTGAATTTTTCTCTCAGGCATTTCATCAAATAGCTTCTGAGCAATTTCATTATTGTCCGTTTCAACACATCATTTACACAAATGCTTTCTTTTTCGGTAACTTTTAATTCAACAACACATCATTTACACAAATGCTTTCTTTTTCGGTAACTTTTAATTCAACAACACATCATTTACACAAATTCTTTCTTTTTTAGCAACCTGGTGTTTGTGTTATAAACCCCATAGATAAAAGAATTCATCAACACATCATAATGTGTCTTATTTCATGTAAACAATTTTTAAGAAAATAACCCTCAAATTTAAGGAGGTTCGTAACCCCCGCAATTTAACTTGTTTTTTTCATTCAACTATGATATTGACTTTAAGTGATGTGGCGTGTCACGTCAATTTTCGTTAGATTAATACTAAGAAGATTATGTTTAAGGCATTTAGCTAACATAACATCGGAGATAGTAGTAGATGAAGGATTATCTAAACTACCTTTTTTAAGTATTGCACCTTTGTTGTTGTCTTCATATGATACAAAACCTTTCTTCTTCGCCACAAAGTTGGAGAATAGGAAAATGTCTCCCGTCATATGCCTTGAGTACCCACTATCAAGAATTCATCTTCTCTCCATGGAGCCAGGACATTTAACCTGCAAGATCAAACAAAGGTGATAGGTACCCAACTCTCATTGGATCCTTGTGAGTGAGTGAAAATATGGTTGCATTTCGGCAATTGTTAAAAATACCTTTAAGAACAAAAATGCTCTTAAATTTGCATTTTTCAATAGTATGACCTTTCTTGCAACAATAGTGGCAAGTTAAATTATGATGAGATTTACTTTTGTTGTTTGAATCCTTTTTAACAAAACTATATTTTTTTTTTTATGATTTATTCAAAGGATTTTCAAACTTTGAAGGATCAATAGCAAAAGTAATCTTTAGTTGTAATACCCCTTGTCCAATTTGACTTTAAGAATTTTAGACTCCTTTTGCCAAATGTTACAAGTTTTACAATTGAACCGAGACGGTTCTTCATCCTATTTCTTAACAACTTGACTATCTACAATAGATTGCTTTAAACCTTCCATTTTCTTTTCAGTTTCTAAAACCTTAGCTTCTAATTATGAAGAAAAAAATTATTTGAAGCAAGTTTCTCGAAAGCCTCTACCGCTTCTTTATGTAGATTTTCAAATGCACTTTCTAATTCGAAATAGGACAACTTATCAACATTTTCATATTTATAATGACTTACATTCTTTTTCTTCTTATGACGTTGATGGGCGAGACAAACATTCTCCTCCACTTCACTATCACTTAAGCTTTTATTACTTGAGGAATCACAATATCTCTCAAGCAACATAGACTCTTCTTGGCTTTGTTGTGTTGGCCCTTTTCTTTATCGTCAAGAGGTGGGCACTCCGGCCTATAATGACCCGATTTCCCACAATTGTAACATTGACCTCTTAGTTTTGGTCTCTCGTTGTCATCTTCCTTTGAGGATGTAGATTGTCTTCTAAACTTAATGAGTTTTTTGTCAGAGTGCTTTACTCCATTCTTTCTAATGTACATATTGTACCTTTTTGCAAATAATAATCTCATTTCTTCATCGTCACTACACTAGTATCACCATTAATTTGCTCATTTGTTAAGGACCTCGAACTAGAAGCCTTTAGAGAAATAGACTTCTTTTCTACCTCTGTATCCTTACCTTTCTCTTTTTTAAGCTTCTTCTCATTTTTCTCTATGCAAGTAAGGGGGTGAATAGATCCCCGAGGTAAATTTTCCTTTTTAAAATTGTTTTTAAAACTCACAAAAATATGGAAAGCGGAAGATTAAGCCTATATCAAACAAGTCGTCTAAACCGAACTGATTATTGAAAACTCAGACATGCGTAATACCTTATGGAATGTAGAACAATGATAAGAAATTAATAAACCAAGTTCTCATTCAATTGTTTTAACAGTTTCACTAAGATAACCTATTTCCAATGAAATTAGTGGTAAAGCGTAAAATAGCAAATTATCAAACACTTGGCATGCAATCGATTTTTTAGATTTTCCTTTTGAGTATGTTGATAAAAAAAACCATTTACAATCAATTTGATTGAAAGGTAATCAGCAAAGAAATTTAACTTTGAACAATTAAAGGAAAATTTGTACAAATTGATTACTCAATTAATATATTTAACAATTTGCTTATGAAAATTAAATGAGAGAGAGATATAGAAAGAGGACATGAGGAGTTGTTTAGGCAGTTCACCGATCTTCCTCGCTACAGCTACGTGTGCCACCAAATATTTCATTTGGTCGAATCCAAATTCACTGCCTCACGCTACTTCTTTGCAAGAATTTCCCATTCTTCAAAGTTTTTACTCGATCGAATCCGAATTGCGAAGATTTTGTCAAACCCCCAAATCAACACCTTGATCTTAGAGGATAAACTCTCACAATTTTTCTGATGAACCTCCTTAAGATTCTCAACCCAATACACCGGTACACCAACCTAAATTGTACGTTATCAACCTAGTCTAGATGACACCCAAACAAAAAATGATTATATGTAATTTGTTTATGTGTATGCATAGATGGAAGGTTGAGGATGCTGATCAATATTTGTATAATGTTTATAGTTTCATCAAGTTGAAAATCATACATGTATGAAGTATTTATAAGTGCACAAGTTGGAGGCAAAAGAGAAACCTAAAAGTTTGAAAAAGAATGCAATTTTTAAAAAAAAACTACAGCATGTGTTGACACATATAAGTCATGTATCGACAGTGTAAGAAAAAGATTTGGTTCTGCATATGACCTTAGGTTATGATGATAATGTTACATGATATCTTAGAGAATAATTCAGCACTGTAACATATTATGTCTAGTATGTAGTTTTTGCTAACAAGTTCTAACTCTGAAGAAAAAGCGTGTAACGTCATCAGGTTCTGAACAAAGCACACTTCGACTCTGAAGAAGATCAATGTGTTTACATATTAAGTTAAGTTCGTGAATGCTTCTTTCTGATAAACGTTAGTAATAGAGCTTCTGATCGATACTCTCATGAAAGAACTTTTGGTGCCTCCTCTATTTATGAGATCCTGTTATCCAAGTTTTGAAGATTCTGAATACGTAGGTTCTAGAAGAACAAGTTCTGAAGATTCTAAAGACTTAGTCTATGAAGATTTAAAGACCAAGTGTTGAAGACTCTGAAGACAAGGTTCTAAATGAACAAGTTCTGAAGACTCTAAAGACTTAGGTTCTGAAGTTTCAAAACACCAAGTGCTAAAGACTCTAAAGATAAGGTTCAGAGTGAATAAGTTTTGAAGACTCTAAAGACTTAGATTCTAGTAACTCATTGGTTTGATCCTTCTAAACATGCTTCAACAACTATTATCTAAAGCCTCTGAAGAATGGAAGACGTAAGATCAAATTTAGATTCTCGTGAGGAAATAATAAGTGGTATCTACTCTTCCTAGGGTGGTGCTAGGTCTGTATTGTTGTAGAGTATTGTCTACCTCTCCTCACTGACCTTTGGAACCATACAGTTGGAATTTCATATTCCAATTCTACCCTTCAACGAACTTCTCTTCTTGTGCTATAAAAATAAGACTTAGAAGAAGAATCAAAGAGACGTTGGAATATTGTTACAATAACTCTGACTATTACAAAACTCATGCTGAAACGCTGCTAAATAAATCTGATCATTTCTTTGTATAGTTTTGTAAGAAAGAGAACTTTTGTTCTTTAACTTGCAGCAAGTGAGCTTTGTAAGAACAAGACTGGTTCTGCATATGACCTTAAGTTTTGATAAGGGAAAATCACCTTGATAAAAATAATTGTTTTATTTATTTTTGTTCTTGTAATCTTGTATTTTTAATTTGGGAAGAAATTATTTTAAACCTTGAAACCCAATTCAAATCCCCCTTTCTTGTGTTTCACGCACCGTAAATTGGCATTAGAGCTTCGGTTCTAGTAATAAATACTTAACCGTGTCAGATAAAGATTCATAATTTTTCTGTGAAACACTATGGCCATTCCACCACCTACTGCCACCAGTTATGAATGAAAGAGGATACTACAATGCTAAACCTCCAATCTTTGATGGAGAAATATTTGATTACTTGAAGGACAAAATAGAAAGTTTCTTTCTTGGTTATGATGTTGATCTATGGGATATGGTAGTTAATGGTTACGAACATCGTGTTGATGCAAGTGGAAACAAGGTTGAAATAAGAAGTATGAACGACTAAGAGAAGAAAGATTATAAGAAACATCACATGGCTAAAACTATTCTACTAAATGATTTCTTATAAGGAATATGAAAAGATAACAAATAGAGACTCTGCTAAGTCTATATTTGATTCTTTGAGAATGACACACGAAGGCAATTCTTAAGTAAAGGAGACTAGGGCTATTGCGTTGATTCAAAAATATGAAGCTTTAAAGTCCTGGACAAAGGGTATTTTGCTTCAGATCATGTGAAGAAAATTATCAAAAGTCTGCCATCAAAATGGAGGCCAGTGGTAACTGAACTCAAACCTGCCAAAGATCTGAACAACTCATCTCTTGAAGAACTTGTTAGTTCTTTAAGAAGTCATGAGATAGAGCTCGAACAAGATGAACCTCAGAAAAGAGGAAAATCTGTTAAGGTGTGCCAGAAAGTCTGAAAAAACTAAAGCTCTTCAAGCTGAAGAGGAAGAAGATTTATCAGAAAACTTTGATGAAGATAAAAATGAAGATGAACTACCGCTTCTTTCCAAAAGATTTAACAACCTCTGGAAAATGGAGCAAGGCTATAAGTTTAGAGGAGCTAGAAGGACAGGAATTCGCTTCGAATCTACTTCTGGGATAAGGAAGTCTGGTAACAACAAAGAAGTTATCTTCTACGAGTGCAATGAGACATGCCATTATAAGAACGAGTTCCTTAAGCTCCAGAAGGAGATTCCAAAGAAGAAGTTTTTCAAAGGCAAGAAGAAAGGGCTTATGGCAACATGGGATGATTCTGATTCTTCAGAAGATGACTCCGAAGACAAACGAGCTAATGTTACGATGATGGCTAGCATTAGAGGACTTGCTGAAGTGATCCATCCAGAATCTGAATAAGACTCAGACATAGAAGAGATATCCTTAGAAGTAAAGTTGAGACACCAGCCATGGTACCTGGACTCTAGCTGCTCACGACACATGACGGGAATAAGGCATATGTTCCAAAGCCTGGAACTTAATAGTGGAGGCATCGTAGGTTTTAGGGGTGATCAAAAAGGAAATATCATTGGCTCCAGAACAATTGGTAACGATTCTCTCCCTTCCATTACTAATGTTTTTCTTGTTGAAGGATTGATGCATAAATTATTATCCATAAGTCAATTAAGTGACAATAATTATGAGATTAACTTTAATCAAAACTCCTGTAAGGCTGTTAGTCAAAAGGATGACTCTATCCTCTTTAATGGCAAGAGGAAAAATAACATCTATTAGATTAGACTTTTTGATCTTAAAGAGAATAACGTAAAATGTCTTATGTTTGTTAACAAAGAGCAATGGACTTGGCATAGACGATTGGGCCATGTCAGCATGAAAAGGATATCTTAGCTGAACAAACTTAATATACTTAGAGGCCTGCCTAATTTGAATTTCTCTTCAAATGCTCTTTGTGAAGCATGCCAGAAGGGTAAGTTTTCAAAAACCTCGTTCAAGGCTAAAAATATTGTTTCTACTTCTAGGCCTTGAGAGCTTCTGCATATTAACTTGTTTGGACCACTGAAAATTGCTTCTGTCAATGATAAGAAGTATGGGTTAGTCATTGTTGATGACTTAAGTCGATGGAATTGGGTTAAATTTCTTAGACACAAGGATGAGTCACATTTTGTGTTCACCACCTTTTGTACTCAAGTACAAAATGAGAAAGACTCTAAAATTGTCAAATTCAGAAGTGATCATGGTGGCGAATTCTAAAACAAACAGTTTGAGAAGTTGTTTTATGAGAATGGAATTTCCCATGATTTCTCCTACTCTAGAACTTCACAGTAATGTAGAGAGGAAGAATAGGACCTTGCAAGAGATGGCCAGAACCATGATTAACAAAACTAACATGGCAAATTACTTTTAGGCAAAAGTTGCTAACACAACTTGTTACATTCAAAATAGAATCTCTATCATACCTATTATGAGTAAGACTCCTTATGAATTGTGAAAGAATAAGAAACCCAATATTTCTTATTTTCATCCATTCGGATGTAATTGCCTTATTATGAATACTAAGGAGAATCTTAACATGTTTGATTCTAAAGCACAGAAATTTATCATGTTCAGATACTATGATCGCTCAAAAGGTTATAGAGTATATAACACTGAGACATGAATTGTTGAAGAATCAATTCATGTTAGATTTGATGATAACCTTGACCGTGAAAAGTCAAAGCTAGTTGAAAAATTTTCAGATTTGGAGATTACTTATTTAGGTTCTGAAGGTAATAAATCTTCTATAGAAGAACAAGAAGTAAAGGACTCTAGAGATGTTCAACCAGGAGCTGTTGTAGTCCAAAATCCTCTAAGGAAGCTCAGATCTAGATCATCACATTCTGAAGAATTGATTATGGTTGATAAGACTGAGCCTGTCAAAACCAAATCGTCTTTCAAACCATGTGAAGACACTCTTCTGGATTTGGTGTCCCTTACAGAACCAACATCAGTAGTTGGAGCATTTCTGGGAACAGACTAGATTTTGACTATGCAAGAAGAACTAAGTCAATTCTTAGTCAATGATATGTGGGATCTGGTGCCTAGACCCAAATGAACTGTGATTGGAACTAATTGGGTCTATAAAAGCTAAACGAAAAAGGAGAAGTGGTAAGAAACAAAGCTCGACTGGTTGCGCAAGGCTATAGTCAACAAGAAGGAATCGACTATATAAAAACTTTTTCACTAGTTTCCAGGTTAGAGTCTATTCGTCTTTTAATTTCATTTGTCACAAATCATAACATCATCTTATATCAGATGGATGTTCATAGTACATTTCTGAATGGTTACATAATAGAGGAAGTAAATGTTCACCAGCCCCATGGTTTCGAAGATCATAAAAATCCATATTACCGTTTTAAACTCAAGAAATCGTTGTACATTTTGAAACAAGCTCTCAGAGTTTGGTATAAAATATTAAGCAATTTTCTTTTAGAAAATAGCTTCACCAGAGAAAAGGTTGATACTACCTTGTTCTGTAAGTCAGTCAAAATGACATTCTAGTAGTACAGATCTATGTTGATGATATTATATTTGATTCTGCTAATGCTACTTTGTGCAAGAACTTTTCTAAGTCTATGCAGACAGAATTTGAAATGAGTCTAGTGGGAGAACACAAGTTCTTTATGGGAATACGAATCAATCAAGGCTCAGAAGAAAAATTCATTCATCAAAGCGAGTATACTAAAAAACTTCTGAAGAAATCCGATCTATCAGATTGTAAGATAGCAAAAACTCCCATGCACCCGACCTGTATTGTTGATAAAGATGAGGTAAGTAGTAAGGTTGATTAGAAACTATACAGAGGTATGACATGTTCTGTTATATTTGACTGCTTCTAGACCTGAAATTTTATTCAGTGTATGCTTGTGTGTTCGCTTCCAATCAGATCCTAGAGAATTTCACTTAACTGATGTTAAGAGAATTTTTAAGTATATGAAAGTTAATATTAATCTTGGTTTGTTATAATAAATCAAGTGAATACAATTTAATATGATTTTTTTATACTGATTATGCTGGAGATAGAATAGAAAGAAAAAGTACTTTTTGAAGCTGCCAGTTTCTGGAGGATAATTTAATCTCATGATCCAGTAAGATCTACAATAGCACTCTTAACAGCAGAAGCTGAGTATATATCTTCATCTGGATGCAGCACACATATGCTCTAGATGAAAAGTCAACTGGAAGATTTCCAAATATATGAGACCAACATTCATATCTTCTGTGATAATACTTCTGCTATTTGTTTATCCTAAAATCTCATTTACATTTTAGGGCTTAATTTTGTATCAACAAAACCACCAAAACATATGTCCTCAAACAAAAAACTGATGTTGTAATTTTAGTGATGAATATGAATAGTAGTGGTCTTAGGGTTGATGGTCGAGCCGATGCAGTTGGACAAATCCGAAATAATGGTGATAATTAAATCCTTGGGTTCAACAACTTTTTAGGAATCACTAACATCAGATTCGAATAGACTTGGTTTCTAAACCGCCTATGAAATTCCATAGCATTACTTTAGTCAATTTTCAAGAGATTCTTAGTAAGAAGTGAGCTATCACTATCAAACATTACTTTTGCGAATGGGAACGCTTACGCAAACTATCTATCTAGAAATATAAATTAAAAAATGTTTCAAAATCAAAATTTTCTTCCTACAAAACATGATTGTTAATCACTTGACCAATTAAATTGAGTTTAATTGCTATGCACTGTCAGTGTAAAACTTTTTACACTATCAATGCATCACAACCACTCAATTATATTACTTTTTAAAAAATTAAAATAAAATTCAAACACTTCCAATAGATTAACGGTTGTGATTCACTGACGTTGTAAAACTTCTTTACACCGTCAGTGTATTCTAATTAAATTCTTCCACAAATATTATATAGAAAGTACTAAAAAACAATTTCCATAAATATTATATGCAAAATGGGAATATGCAAAATTAAATAAAAAAAAAGTTTAGGGTATAAATGTCAAGTGACACTATTAATTAATTACTAAGAATTAACACGATACAATTGAGGTCAAGTTTGTTAAGCATCAAACTAATTGTGTTGCTCATAGTTTAACACGAGCGGTCAATTCCTAGTCTCGACGCATAATTCTTTATTTGAGTCCTCCTTGTATTGAACATTGTTTATTTAATGATATGAGTTGCTTTTGTAAAAAAAAAAAAACACAATACAATTTGTTTCAATATAACCATATCAATATCGTCACACGCGATTAATTAACACAACTAATACAATTTGTTCTTCAATAAAAAAAATATAACACTATTAATTAACACAACTAATACAATTTTGTTCTTCAATAAAAGAAGTATCAATATCAACACCGTTAATATCATTTGGTCACAAGCGCGCGTATCAATATCAACACCAATGATATATCAACACCATCAATATCATTTGGTCACAAGCGCGCGTATCAATATCAACACCATCAATATCATATCATTTGGTCACAAGCGCGCGATGCCAATACGGTTCTGGCCGCAGCCATTTGATTATATGTATAAGTAGTTTATTATGTTCATTTGCACCATGGTTTTTTATGAACTTCAAAATCAAAGTTACAAATGGAGATACATACATTCACACATACAATTTTCACACAATTATCCTCTTGAATATCACATGCTCAATTCAGAGTTTTATTTATTTATTTATTATACTATACTATTTATATTATATTATATTACATTACATACTTATTATATTACATAATATTATACTTTATCCATTCATTTCCTCCTCTTTGGTGAGGATGGTGTGTCATTATTATCCACCGCTTCATTTCCAGCTGTATTACTATTATTCTCATGCTGCTGGTTTTTCTGTGCTTTTCCTGTTTTCTTCGCCTCCGGTTTTGCTCCTTGTTGCCTCACTTTAACTCCTCTTATCATCTGCATCACACATTATATTCCCACCAATTATTTCACACATTTTTTAAAAAAGAAAAAAAAATCACTCTAATTTTGTAGATCTCAAGAAATTAATAATAATAATAATAATAATAATAATAATAATAATAATAATAAAAATAATTATTTTAAATAATGGTCAAGGCCGCATAATGAATACTACAATTTCGGTCGGTACAAATGTTTTGATACTAATTGAGATTATTTCGATCGGTACAAATGTTTTGATACTAATTGAGATTGTCACAGAGTGAATTAACTATGTATATAACATCTTTCGATAACATTAACATTTTGTCGCAACTGTTTTGACAGTAATTATCTCTATTATAAAACCTTGACAACAATATAAAGAAGAGAAGGGTCTTACAAATTTGCCACACTTCACATCAGAATATAACACTATGAAATCTCCCTCTTGAAGTCCATTAGCTTTTACAAAATCACCTATATAAAATGAAATTAGTTTATGAAACAAAATTGTAAAAAACAAGAAACAAAAACTCCAATGAATAAGAAGAATTGAACTCACCAGTGTTTTCAAGTAAATACATTCTGCTTTTGTTATTTGGCCAATATCTGATGCTCCAAGAAGAAATAATAATCCAAAAATGAAAATTTTAGTCTCAATGCATAGAATGTAATAAAAATAAAAACAAATTTGTCCATGAAATTTCGATTAATTAATTACCTATAGCGCATATTCCAAACTCGAGAAGTTCCAATATCTTCCATTGTAATGGTAATGCCATCTCTTGCCTCGAGTTCGGGCAAATGAGTTTCTGCCTCTTTCTGATCGAGTTTTTACAACCAAATGTATGAATCAATACAAAGTTAATCTATACAAATGTAGTAAATATTTAATTAATAAGAGAAGAAAAGATAAAAAATTACTTTTGGCAAAACAATTCTCCCCAAACTTCCAACATCACTTTGCTTCAACACCTTTTGTAGAAGGAACTTCAAGTTCTTCTCCGGCTTCCAACCCTATAAATCAAACAATGGTTATAAGTTGCAATTACAATGCTGTTGTCAACTTTTATCTTGTGATGCCTTTGCAGAAAGGTCTTACACCATTATATTGCATCCGCATGCGAACCACAATTTATACGGACAGACATGACACGAACACATGGATATAAATATAAGGTATTCACAAGTGTCAGTGTAAGTGTTTCGAAACAGACACGCCTTAGGCATCGGTGCTACATAGGTTATAGATACAAATCAAGTTCATTAACAAATTATCTTTATCTTTTCGTAATCATGCATTTGTGATGATCACAGTTATGACATTATAACCGATACAAATAATGTAACAAATTATGATTCACAAACCTGTTTCTTATCCGACGCATTTCGACCCAGATGAGAATTCTGTGTCTGATTGTTGGTGCGGTCGCGTTCCACCGGCTGCTGCGCAGGCTCAGCCGGAACTGCGGTAGCTTTCCCACCAGCCATACTCTGCCAATACATCCAACTACCTTGATTTACACCCGCATCATTGGTGCAATTATCGCCACCACCACCACCACGCAATCTACCAACCGAATCAGAACCTTGATTCTGATGATTCCTATGATGAGGAACAAACCTTCTCTGCCTCGCCATTCTCTTCTTTCTAGCTTCTTTTGTAGCAGACGGACCTAACCTCATTAACCTATCACCACCACCTCCATGAAAAAACTGATAAGAACCATATTGATTTCCATATCCTCCAAAACTCAAACCATGAGGTTGTACAATGTTGCTATCTACAAACGACGCTTGATTGTAGCTCGGTACAACATTGAATTGATGATACTCATTACCAGAACCATGCTGATAAAGGTTAATATTATGGTTAATATTATTCGAAACGGAACCATTTGTGTAATGGACATCACCAACATATCCAACTCCAACCATCGGTTGCGAAAATTGTTGTGGAGGAACAACAAGAGGCGTTTGTGATTGTGTTTGTGTTTGATCTATCCATGAAGTTTGGTTAAAACAAGGGCTTGTTGTGTTTTGATTCGGACATAGATCTTGAAACTGCGGTTGTGGCTGTTGATGAACAAGATTTGAGGTTGTTGTGTTATTGTTGTTTTCTTTGAGTCTTTTGCTTTGTAGATGACTAGTTTGAACCCATTCAAGAATAAGCTTCAACAACTGTTTCATCCCTTCTTTTCCACCACCTAATCTTCTAGCAGCACTCTCAATTGTTGATTTCCTAAGCTTCACATTCCTCAAATCATTAGCCGATACGCTATCTTTGTTCGATTTTAGCCATTCCAAGAAAACACTACTCATCTCATCATTAAGACTATCACATGCACCACCATCAAAATTAAGGTCTGGTTTTGTTTCGCCATCATCATGCACCACTATTGGAACTTGTGGATGATGTTGTTGTTGCACTAGAACTTGTTCTTGTGTGAAATCGTCAACTAAAGGGTTTTCTTCATCGGTCTGAAAAATCGAAGCCGGGTCGAAAAATTCATTGGTTTCTAAAAGCTCCATGTAGCCAAAAGTATCCATCATAACATCCTCCATGCATTCACCACCAACACCAAGATCTTGTTCTTCTTGCTGTTGTTGAGGAATCTCTATAGATGGAGTTGATGCCAAAGTTATTGCATGTTGACCATGATGATCTAATGGATCATGCATGTTCAAAAAACCTTGATTATTATCATTATTATCATCACAACTCTTCATTTTCTCACCATGATGATCTTCTTCAACTTCTGATTTCAAAACAGCCCAAGAAGCTGCAGAGGAAGAAGAAGCAGAAGAGGAAGAAGATGTTGCAGTTGTAGTAGTAGTTGAAGTAGTAGTACATGCAATGGTTTTCAATGGTGTTGAACATGAAGATGATGATGATGATGAACATGATGCTGATGACATGCATGGAAAATCAGGTAAAGAAGGAAAATCAGCATAGAACACAGATGCATCATCATTCATATTCATACCTAAAAGATCATCACCATCTTGATGATTTGTAGTATCATCAAGCCAAATCTCTCTCTCAGAAACCGCTACTAATTTTTCATCTTCTCCTAAACCTCCAAAACCGTCTTCTTCTTTCTCATTCACCATCTTTGCATGCAGATCTAAGCCACTCTCCATAACAAGTTTCAATCTTTAAGACACCCTTTTGTTGAATTATTCTTCTGGTGCAATTTTTTCCCAAGATAGTGTATGAAATATGGTGCAATTTGAGGAGAGAGAAAGTAGATAAAAATGGATAATTTTTTTTATGTACCTATCAAGTACAAAAGGAAAAGATCTGAACCATTGTGAAGTTGTTGTGTCTAATTAAGGAATCAAAACAAGATAAGATTCTTTAAAATCCTACAAATGGATTATGCAACAGAAAACATCTGATACTCCTCTCAACAAAAAAAAAAACACAAACCAAGTTGGATTTATCATTGCATACAATATATTAAATTATTAATAATGAAAACCTCTCTTACCTTCAATGAAAGCGACTTTCACTATTCCAAAAGTGCTTTTTTTTAATTGATTTTTTTACTCAACAAACAATCCTATACAACAACAATAACAAAAACAAAACATCATAGGATTTTTGAAAGAACATGGATGAAGATAATTGAAAGGACTAAACTTGATTTCTCTGGCTATTATCAAACCCAAAAAAAAATCAAAACTTTAGACAGAAACAAAGAGAGTGAACAAGGATGCAATGATTGTTTCTTCACAAACCCAGATAAAACCTAGAAACCAAAAACAAACCACCCATGTGTGTATATGCTGGTTTGTTCTAGGAAGTTACATTATTTTTTTTCTTCACTTTAAAAAAATAATAATTTTATTTTCTCTTTCTTAGATAAGTTCAAAGTGGTTTGGTGGTTTTAGAGAGAAAAGGTAGTTTTGGTTTTGAATGAAAGGAATGAATAAAACAAGATTCTTGTGCCGCTAGTTTTGTCAAATGAGGTACTTGGGATTCTGTGTTTTATAGACATTCGTTGAAATCTTAGTGGTGATACTAAGCGGTGACACAGTCTTTATGAGAAAGTAATAGGTCTTCTGCTGCACAAAGAGAAATTTAATTTTATTTAGGTGACCTTTGGATTTATCATTACTTACTAGTTATACTACTACTTCATTTTTAATTAGTTTTGTTAGATAAAATGTCTTACTACTGTATCTTATATCAATTACTATTTAGTTGTATAATGAAAATGTCATGATAATTGGGTTGGGAATTACTGTCATGAGATTAATAATAGTTTAATATTTTGTGAAATTAATTTTTTTATTAACTAAATTAAATTATGTATTGATAAGATTATTCAAAATAGAGATGTATAAAAATAAGAAAAAACAAAAAAAAAAAAAATTGAACACTCCAGTACCCATCACATTTTAGAGGGTACCCGTACCCATGTGACATGTATTGTTTTGATTGGACACCTAATTAATATTATTAATATTATTTTTATTATAAATAATTATTATATCAATAAATATTATACTCTTAAATTTATGAAATTATAATATTAACCAAACAATTTCGATTTTTTTTTTCTTCTTCTTAATTTGTACTTTCAAGCAGACTCTTCTTCTGTTCTCCACAACTGTCGACTGGCTTTCACCTTGTTCCCAAGGTTTTCCTTCTAGCACCATCTTTATAATGTATACCATATGTTTGTGTTTTTGTGTGTAAAACTGCAAAAGATTTATGTGTGTGAACTTTGTTATGTGTGAACACGTGAACTAGAATTGCAAGCAATATAAATTTCTTGTTAACAAGGAGTCGACTCAGTAATAATACTAACGAGTGTTGTAGCATAGTAAGCCAGTATATGTTAGTTCTCTCGTACGATTTAAATATACTCCCAAATTCAACTAAGCCACTGGTTAATGTTAATAAGTTAGTAAGAAATGAATGTATCATTGTAAGAAAGTCCCACATCAAAATAACTGGCCAAAGTGAGGACAACAACCACAAATGTACGATTTCTCGCGAGCCGGGGTATCTTAAGATTTTTGAATTAGGGAAAATGTGGGTTCCTTAACTGACTGCTCTGGAGTTGGTGGTATCTCTTGACTGCAGAAGTGTCCCCATCAAACATATTATCAGAGATAAATAACCAAAAATAGAAATCAAAATTTAATTACCGATAACTCAATCAGAAAAAATGAAAAGTTGAAGTTTGTATACCTAATCTTCAAGGAAAATGTATGTCCTTCTGCATTATAAGAAGTATTGACTTTAACAATAGGAGTCCCAGCCTGAGAGTACCTGTACATTTGCCGATCAGTCAGAGTATGAAATTAGCATAATAATGCTGGAAAAGAAAACCCAAAATACAAACCACGATAAGAAATTGGCAAAATCTGCATCATTTGCATCCCGCATGGCAACATAAAAATCTTCACATGTTACAGCTTGCCCATCATGTCTCTTAAAATATAGATACATGCCCTGAAATACAGAGAATCTGTGAGTTGAATTCTAAAATAAAGTACAAGATTGATAGCATAGAATCATGACATTGCAAGTAAGAATATTATCATAGGCATTGGATGGGTAAACAAGCATTCTTACCTTTCGGAACCCTTAACTTCCCAATAAGGTTTTGTACATTCGAACAACTTCAGCCCCCTGATGCATAGAAATAACTTCAGCCCCCTGATGCATAGGATCATAAGAACAAAATGTCCAAGAAAACTAATGGACGTGGAGAGAGATTAAAATTTAAGAAGGAAATATCACACCTTTTCATAGACCTGCAAAAGAAAAGAAAATTTGATTATGAACAATTATATATCTTGATGAGAGAAACTGAGCAAACTGATCAAAATCTGAAGAGAGAAAAAACACATGAACATACTGTGACTGTATTTTGACATTGAAGACAGGGCCAAATCAGAAATTAAGCGAGAAGATTGTCAATATAATAGATAAGTTAGCAATAACAGAACAAGAAATCATCATACAGGAGTAAAATTTCAAATATGATATTGACTCGATTTGAAATTCTAAAAATAAAGAAGCTTGCCTGTGTAGAAATTGTCCTGATGCAACATAAATTAACATAGCTCTTCCAGGCGTGAAGTAACATGCGAAAAGACAGACCTCAAAAAACAAACCAACAGACCAACCACGTTCACTACAAGAAAACAACGTTTTAGTGTCGGCCAAAAGCCCTCGCTAACATACAAAATGCCCTCGCTACAGCAGTTTAGTGTCGGCTTTATGTCGGTGTCGGGACCGACTCTCTATGGCTGGAAGTTACTGTAGCGTGCACCGACACTAACTGTAGCGTCGGCTCCTGGGAAACGCTAATGCGACACTAACCTCTGATATTTGATCTACGCTATTTTTAAAACTTAGCGTCGGCTAAAGGACCGACGCTAGTGTGTAACACATGTCTATGTGTAATTGGGCAGCCATTTAGCAAAATAATTTGCCACGTCTGCTTTAGCGTCGGCTAAGTACGACACTACCATATGCCACGTGCTTGCTTATGATTGAATATCTCCAAAATATGGTTTACTTTAGCGTCGACTTTGGCCGACACTAACGTTTTTGTAGGTCGTACCTAAAAGCTGTAATTTTTTAAATCCGACTTTTAGTCATTCTGGAAACTATTTTTTTATGTTTGTACCAAAATCTAATTTTATGTATAAAAACATGTAAATAATAAATTGGTACAGCAGGAAAGTGGTATAATCCAAACAAGTATAAACCATTCAAAACATGTCTACAATGCATATTTAATCCAAACTGGTACATCAGTAAATAGGTATAATCCAAACAAGTATAAACCATTCAAAACATGTCTACAATGCATATTTAATCCAAACAGGTACAACAGTAAAATGGTATAATTCAAAATGAAACTATTACAAACTGGTACCATTCAAACTAATGTCATTCAATCCAACTCTACTCATCAAATATGCATTGTTTAATGTTTAAACTGGTACAGCAGTAAACTGGTACTATTACAAATTAGTACAAAATTAAACTTGTTTAATTCAAGATGTGCATTGGTGAGAATCTTGCAACACTATTGTAGCAAAAACAGAGATAAAAGATCATCATCATGATTTTGATTTTGTTCAACAGCAACTCTACTCATCAATATGATCATATTCGTCATCCTCCTGCAACATTTAAAAAACAATGTAAAAGCTATCATAACTTGTCCAATTTGATAAAATTTACTTCAACCATAAATCTTAACATAGATAAATCTAACCAATCTAACCAAGCAAGGGACCCATATCTAATTTGTCCACCGTTAAATTAACAATGAACGTAAATCAGATTTTATTTATTGCAGTTCATATTGGTACACTATAAGTAAATTTCATATTGTAACACTAGGTACTACTGTTCATATATTAATATGTTAATTTATAGACTGTTTGTGTTTCTCTCTAGCTATCATCATGTATATTATCGTGCTTCCACTAATCTAATATCTTTTGAATAAAATACAAAAAATCAGGGAGCTTTTTTCACCTTCTAAGTTAGTATTATTATATACCCCACCCCACCATGACTTTGATTTAGAAACATTCCATGCTCCTAGCCCAAATGGAACCGATTCTAGAAACCCCACACGCGCAATTTTCATCACACTCTATTCTTCCCACGTGTCACAGATATACATGGTTCAAATTATCTATATATTCAATTCACTCGCACGATGAAACATTGAATTCTTGTCCAACAAGAAAAGGAAACAACAACAACGTACCAAACACACTTCAACCTTTTATTATAAAACCTCTATAACTAAAATACACTAGTGGACCCAAGCAAGGGAAGCCACACTCTCTTTAATCTTTATAGCCATTGCAGTTTCAAGTTTCAACAATGATGAAAAAAATAATACTAATACTACTTAATTTTTCTCCCTCTTAGCAGATCTACTATCTATCTACCCTCCCTCAAAGGTGCTGCTGAGCTATGAGCCTATGTATCTATGAGACAGTTGTGGCGTTTTTGTTAAATAAAAGTCAAAGGAGTAGTAAAGTACCGAAAGGTTATAATCAGGATGATCATTGGAATGAGCACTAGAAGGGCCCTCTTGACGAGACTGTAACATATCAAACACCTGTTTTTGAAATAATTCAAATTTCTTTTCCAACTCAGCTGCACGCGCATTAGCTTGTGCAGCCTCTTCACGTGCAGAAGCAGCTTCAACTCTGGCATCCTCAATGGCTTGATTATCTGCTTCTCTATTGTGATCTGTAGTTGACACCTGTGTTAAGTAGCTCACTCCATGTCTTATGTTACGCGCCAATTGTCCAGTTCCATAACACCGCCCCCGTGTTTTACCCCCAGCAGCTTCCTTCCAAAATTGTATTCTTGTTTCTCCATCCACATCTTCACCAGTTTGCGTGGCTTGTGTCAGACTGCTCAAGTAATTTTCCTGTAAAACACAAAATTAATGTCACAGATTATTGTAGGTAGAAAAATTCAATGGCAAGTGTTGGTAAGTGAATAATCTACTAGATAGGTTGTGTTTACTTAAGACAACAATTTAGATACATCTTTAACTGTGTTAGCTTCTAATTACATGACTTTTTACTTGTAATTATCAATTCAACATATAGCACAATAATCTCAAACAAGTTTCTTATAAAACAAAGTACTCCAATATATTAAGGATTATAGTATTAAGAAGAGATTCTGGAATATTTTCATTTGTCAATAGAGAATGGTGCATAAAAATTACAGTCACGTATCGATCCAAAGCCTTAGTTCTTGCTAGTAATGAGCTCCCAAGATTTTAACCTCACTACCACAGAGCCAACTTTGGCCAACATATTGACTAGGCAACTTCTGGCCACTAACAAACTCACTACCAAAAATTTGGAGAGGGGGAGCATATCCTCTGCCATCAACAAAAGTTCCTGGGTTGCTACCAATATATCAAGCAAGCAATGAATTTGAAGGAAAATAGACGACGCAGATTTCATAGATCCGCCTTCGCAAAACACTATTTTTCCCTTAAAAATCCACTAAAATATTAAAGCAAACAAAGTTGAAGCAATCAATTGTAGGTTCTGCACACTGCAGCTAGAAATTGAGTAACTCTTCCATCAAAGTATGTTGTGTCAAAGTATGTTCACTAGACCTAACTCTTCCATCAAAATCACTTTACACAATTGCTCTCATATGTTTAAGTAAGGTTAAGCAAGAACTATATTATATTTATTTCTAAGACTTGATTTTAGAAATTTTCTCATTTGAGTCACATTTATGAGGGAGAAATCTTTATACGAGGGAAACTGTTATGCAAAATAAGATAATAAGCAGGAAAACTCAATATGCAACTCAGTACTTAAAGTTGAAAACAGGTAATTGTTAAGAAATAATTTTGCTTGTGATTCGGATGAGAGTAATAACAAACATATTGAGAGTAAGAAGTCTGATTCTGATGAGAGTGAGAAGAAGTACGATTTTGTTGAGAGTGAAAAAAATCCGATTCTGTTGAGAGTGAGAAGAAATCTGAATCAAATAGCAACGGACAATCTAAATGAAAGTGGAAATAAAACTGATGATGAAGACGAACGGAAAGAATGAAACAACAGATAATGATAAACGGAAAGAAAAACCTGTTTCTGGCAACACTAGGGTTCTTTTGGCTGAAGATGAAGATGAAACGAGCGCTGAAGAGATGAAAACATGTTTCCGGCAATGCTAGGGTTCTTTTCGCTGAAGATGGAGATGAAATGAAAGCTAGGTTTCTGTGTTTCGATGAGCTAGGGTTCTTTGCTGAAGAGATGAGTAGGTGAGAAAGGAACGCTGAAGAGATGAAACAGACTACTGAATGGGTTCTTTTCTCATTTTATTTTTTCGTTTTAATGTTATTTATTTTTAGTTTATAAATTTCGTATTATTAGATTATATAATTTAATTTTAGTTTCAATTTATTAATTAATAGTTTAGTTTTAATTTAGTCTTTGTTTTAATTTATAGTTTGGTTTTAAATTTTTTATTTCTTATTTATAATTGTATTTTTATTTTAGTTTTTGTTTTAATTTATTTAATTTTATTTTTTTTAATTTAAAGTTTTAGTTTTACTTAGTTTTATTTTAATAAATTATAATTTTTGTTTGAATAAAAAAATTGGTTTTGTTTTATTTTAAAAATTTATTATTGTTGAAGATAGAGGAAATTTTAAAATATAAAATATGTAAAGATAATATTTAGAGAAGTGTAATTACAAGTATTTTTAATTATAAATTAATTTAGTAAAAAAAAAATAAAAAGGAGGTAAACGAAATATTGGAGGGATTTACCAAATTTTTCGCACCTAATTTAGCGTCGGCCATAACCGACGCTACCCTTTTACCAAAAAAATAAGAGGGAGATACAATTTTTATAAAAAAAAAGAGGGAAATGAAATATTTTTTGGGCTCCAAAATGAATTCTATCAAATAATCTAGCGTCGGCCCAGAACAGACGCTAAACTATTTACTAATTAAAAAAAAAATTAATACTATTTGGAAATTTGAGTGTTATAGCGTCGGCTATATGTGACGCTATGACTGTTCACGGTTAAAAAATTAAATAAACAAAATATATTCTTCTTTGTTTTGTGTATTAGTGTCGGCTTAAGCCGACACTAAAGTGAAAGTGAAAAAACTTGATAAATTTCCCAATTAGTGTCTGCTTGCGCTGACATAACATCGACACAATAGCGTCGGAGTCGGGGCCGACGCTAAATATTTGATGCTAAAAGGCATTTTTCTTGTAGTGGTTATTAGCTGCTATTTTTTCCATTCAATTGTCATTCAAATTCATGGAATATGGTTAGTCATATCACTCACTGTCTTACTAAATGACAAAGGATTATACGAAAGTAACCACGTCCACTCTTAGAATGCCTCATTTTTAATAAACTTAGGTTCCCAGGAACCTAATTTTACAACAGCACCATAGGTCCTACATTGACAGTGCCGACCCAATGATCGTTAGTGAATCACAATCATATATATATATATATATATATATATATATATATATATATATATATATATATATATATATATATATATATATACACTCCAAGAGTAAATTAAAAAAATTAAAAGTGTTACTCCAATTCACAACTATTGATTTTGTTTTAATCTTATGGTCCTAAATTATGCTTAATTATTGTCATGTGATCTATCTCAAACCATATCTTCTTAAAAGGAATTAAATCTTAAACTGAATCAAATCTTAAAAAATGAAATCACAAATATTCATGGTGTTTCATATATGTATTGCCTTGTTGTTGGTTTGGTAATAGGTTTGTTAGTGTTAGTTTATATTCATTCCCTTCGTGATCTTGCATTAAAAAACAGTAAGAATGCAAGGAACTATCAAGTAACTTGAAAAATAAAGGAGTCATTTATTTTTGTTCTCCACACCTGCTACTATGTGTGTAGAATTTTTTTCTCTATTTTCTTTCTATTAACTCAACAATGATTTTTTTAGAAAAGAAATAAATTCAAAATTTTCTAACATCAACTTTGAAATTAGTAAGTCTGCTTGACATTTATTTAACTACATACAAAATTCAAAGATTCTTCCATGGTTAAACTTAAGAAAGTAATCGTGGTGATAAATTGAGGAATCATATGCAGTTTGTGATTTTTTTCATTTTCCTGAAATTTGATTAAGTTTAAGTATAATAGTGAATTTTAAAATTTGACCCAGTTTAAGAAAATATCGTTTGAGATTTGATTTCTTTATCATATAATTGGATTAATTTTTATTATGTTGTTTGTACTTAGTTTTGCATTCTATAGTTTTTATTGACAAATTAGTTCAAATTCAAATGTATAACAGAGGGTATGTTGCACTAGAGGTCACTAATTTCCAAGGTAAATAATTAAGTTTTGTTTGTACTATAGTTCTTTAGATTGATGGTGCTAGTCAAGACTAAGGAAGTTGTTATGTTCTTTGAGCTTTGCTTTTTATTTGTTTTGGTTTTGTGATTTCCTTTGGAGTACCAACACTAAAGGTTGTTACTTTTTTCATCTGGTGCAGACAATAAATGCGGTAGGAGTAACGATGGTAAAGTAGACATTCAATCCATAAAGATTATAAATTGTGTAGCAAGCATGGATAATGGTGAAGATGCTAATGATGTTGAGATGAACAATGGTAGTTATGTGGATAATAAAGAAGGAAAAGAAGACTTGGATGGTCATAAAAATATTGGTGAAATCTCAGATGATGATATAAGAGATATGAAATTTAAATCAGAGAAAATAGCTTGTGAGTTTTATGAAACATATGTAGAATATCATGGGTTTGGTGTAAGAAGAGATGAGATTGACCATTAAACAAATAACAAAGAAATAGGTGAAAAACATCTACGGGGAACGTGGTTCGCTAATTTTAGCTATTACTTTGTATTTTCATGAATTATTGAAATGAAAATTATAAAATAATTAAATTAAATAAAACAAATAATAAATAAAGATAGAAAAAAATTGCGAAATAATTTTAAAAAATGACAAAGCCACCCCAAATTTTAGTTCCAAAACTTAGCGCGTGTTTGGTTCTATGGTGAAAAAAATTAATTTTGAGTGAATTAATTATGTAAAATTGATTCTGGATATAAGTTAGTTAAAGATAAAGTGATTTTTATTTGGAGAAATTTTTGCAAAAGTGAGTTGAACATTCTAGTGTAAAAATCATGTTTGATTAAAAGCTACAAATTATAGCTTCAAGTATAATCAATTCTAAAAAGTATAATCAATTTTGCTCGAGATCAACCAAACATATAATATAATTATTGCATTCTAACCATTTTAAAAATATAATAATGCTTATAAATATAATTATTTCATTAACAATTAAAAAAAATCTAAAGTTAATAAATTTTATTTATGATTCAAATATTTCAATAAAAGCGAAATAGTTTTACTTTACTACCGACAGAAAAAATGTTACTTAGATCTTAAAAACAATGGCCTTGAATTCTGCAATGAAGTTTTCGATAATTATTGTGTTATGTATGATTTTGCAATGCACAAGACTACTGTAGATACTCCTCATCAAAATGGTCTAACTGAGAGGTTTAATCGAACAATTCTAAAAAGGATTAGATGAATGTTGGTTAGCGACTAACAACCTTGCACGGGCAACCGCCGGTGACAAACGACCAATGACATATTCATTGATCTGAAATAGTAAGCTTGGTTCACCATCAGATTCAAAAGTCATCACTAGCACAAGTTCAACATCAGAATCTTCTCTGGCTATGTTTACTTCTTCTAATTTCCTTTCTTTGTTTTACCAGTCGTCCTTAGCAAATTGACCAAACCTATTCTAGTTGTAACACTGAACCTTTTTCTTGTCAAGCTTCTCATTTCCCTTCTGATGTTTCTTCTCATCAGAGTTGGAGGCTTCTGACTTCGGAACACCACCACCATGTCTCTTCTTGGCTTCAGACCAAGACTTCTTCTGACTCTTCTTACCAGAAGACACCTTAAGAGATTGTTCTACCTCTCTTTCAGTGGTTCTCTCAGTCAAATGCAACGCTTTTACCTCTAATCTACTTTGCAGCTCTTTAATTCTCATGGTCCTGAGATCTTTAGGATGATCAATTGCATTATTGTTGTAGCATCGTGCCAGTATGCCCCATACAGCCTTCGCTGTCGTTGAATTTGAGATTTTCTCAAATACATTCGCATTCACACACTGATGGATGTAGAACAACGCCTACTGATTTTTCTTCCTCATATATATTTGCGTGTTTCTCTATTCCTTCGTCGCACCTGCTGCAAATGGAACGCAACCATCAGTGATAAGATCAATAATTGTTGGTGCACAAGATTGAAGATGGAAGAAGACAGAGGAGAGAACATAACAAACTCTCAATGGTAAAAAATTTAGTTATAGTTTCGCTTTACCAGACTTGTTTAAATACAAAAGATTAAATTGTCACGTAGACACAACTAAAAAATGTTGAGTAGTTTTTTATTATATTAATGAATAATTGTAATAAAAAATTATTAAATAACTAAGTAAAACAAATAATAAAGAAATGGGTGAAAGAATATTATGGAGAATGTGGTTAGCTAAATTTAGCTATTTTTTATTACTAAATTATTGAAAAACTTAATGTAAAACTTAATGTTGATAATGCTGAGAATGAGGTTGTTTCTAATCAAGATAGACTTGAGAACCATATTGTGAATCATTACAAAAATTTGTTCAATAATGATGTCTTGCAGAGTAATCTCTTGCCTAGTCAGGTCATTCCCTCTTTAGTCACTGATCAAATTAATGAGCTGCTTACTAAAACACCTAGCCATGATGAGATTCAAAATACTGTCAAAAACCTTAAGGCTGAGTTTGCCCCTGGACCTAATGGCTTTGGAGAAGAATTTTACCACAATTACTAGAACATAATCAAAGTTGATGTAACTAATGCTGTTTTACAATTTTTCACCCAAGGTTGGATAATGCCAAACTTCAATGCTAATACCCTTGTCCTGATTCCTAAAGTTAAGGAAGCTAACTGTCTTGGCCAATACAGGCCTATAGCCTTGGCTAACTTTAAATTTAAAATTATTTATAAAATCTTGGCTGATAGACTTGCCACAATCCTTCCCAATATGCTCTCTCCTAAGCAAAAGGGCTTTGCCTCTGGCATGAACATTAAGGATGAGATTTGTTTAACTTCTGAAGCCATAAATATTCTGAATAACAAATGTTTCAGTGGCAATGTGGCCTTAAAAATAGACATAGCCAAAGCTTTTGACACTCTTAGCTGGAATTTTCTTATTCACACTCTTAAATGTTTTGGCTTTAATGATAAGTTCTGCCATTGAATTCTAACTATTCTCAAATCTGCAACTATGTCCATTAGCTTTAATGGCGATCAAATTGGATATTTTCCTTGCTCCAATGGTGTAAGGCAAGGAGATCCTTTGTCTCCTCTCTTATTTTGTATAGTTGAAGATGTTCTTAGCAGAGGAATCAATAACCTTGTGCACACTAATAAACTGAACCTTATAAAAGCTAACAAGCATAGTTTGGTTCCATCACATACTCTTTTTGCAGATGATATTATGAGTTTTAGCTCCTTTTTACATGATGAAATCCGAAATCGGCTGAACTTATTGCTGTTATTCAGGCCTTAGAGCAGGCAAAAGAATTTTTTTTGTTGATAAATTATGGATAGAATCGGATTGTAGTTTTGTTGTTCAAGCTTGCAACAATCATGCTATGGTGCCTTTGAAATTCCGGTCTCGTTGGCTCTCTTGCTGGGATTACACATTAACCATTGATTTTAGGATATCTCACAACTTTAGAGAGGCCAATTTTTGTGCGGCATCGGTTTAATTTCCAAAACTACAACTACCTACAACTATGTTCATAGAGATATCAATAGAGGTTACTTATTAGACAAGAAGGGTACCCCTAGGATTAGACTTTGTAATTAAGGGGTCTTGGTTTGGTCCCCCAATATATTTTGACATCTCTTTTTATTAATGATATCTTTTCTTTTTGTTTAAAAAAAAAGTTAAATTTTTTTATAGTTTGTGGAAGAAACATTAGTTTTTTAAATGATAATTAAAAAATAATAAATAAATAAAGATGAAAAAAATTTGCAAAATAATTTAAAATGTGACGAAACTATTAAAATTTTGGCTCAATTCATAACAACTTTTGTTTATATATATATATATATATATATATATATATATATATATATATATATATATATATATATATATATATATATATAAAAGACCAGACGTACACTCGTGTGATGCACGAATATGTTCTATTTAAATATTAATGATATTATTATAATTAAAAAGTTGTGAAAAGTAGACATACATTCATTTGTTTTATTTAAATAATAATTATTATTATAATTTAAAAAATAAATTTACAACTATACTATGCAAGGATATGTTCCATTTAAAAATCAATGACAATTTTTATACTTTTAAAAGAGATGTTGCTATGAGTGTTGGAACTTTAGCCTTTTTAGTTCAATTTGTAACATCATTGAGAGCTAAGTAAAATATAACAAATGAAAAATTGTGGCGTAATTGTTTATATGTGATTTGTGGATATAGATATGATTGTCAAATTATATTAGTATAGCTTAGGGCTTAGTGGGGTTATTGGAAGTTTTAACTTTTTAAAATTATTTTAATTGTAATTTTAATTACGATTTACTTTATTAATTAAAAATGTGTTTAGTGGGGTTAAAAGAAATTTTAATATTACTTTGGGAGTTATCAAATTTGTAAGTTTAGTGGGGTTATGGGAAGTTTAAACTTTTTTAAAATTATTTTAATTTTAATTTTAATTAGAATTTCTTTAATTTTAATTGTAATTAGTATTTACTTAATTAATTAGAAATGAGTTTAGCGGGGTTAAAAGAAATTTTAATGTCATCGTGAAAGTTATCAAATTTATGTTATTATTTTTTATTTGATTAATTAATTAATGAGAAAAAGGGATATGCACTGACAGTGTAAAATATTTTTACACTGTCAACCAATCACAACCATACATCCAATTAAAACACAATTTTAATTTAAAAAAATTAATATGACATGGCAAGTGTAAGGATTTTGATTGGATGTATGTGTAAAGTTTGTTTACACTATCACTGCACTATCTTTAAACTCTTAATTAATTAATTGTTAATTTATAGATTTTAATATTTTTATTTAATTAATTATATGTGCAAGAACTGTTTAATTAATTAAATCATTAAAAAAATGGAAGAGTGGGGTTATTTTTGTTATTGTATTATTTATTTGGTCTATTTAAAGCCATAGATGCAAAACATTATAACTTAAAATGCTTATAATTACATTTCAATGGTACAAAAACGGAGATGGAGAAAGATTTTTAAGACAATAAATTTATCTACAAATGACAGGAAAGAGTATCATGGCATGACAATTAAATTTCTAATCATCCATTCTTAAAAAACTCAATTGAAAAGAAGAGGAAACAATAATGGTTTATGGAATATCATTTCTCGAGTCTACACACAATCTCTATACCAGAATTAAACAAGAACTTTTCAGTTTTATAGAAGATTAGAAACTTAATTTCAAATGTCCCCAGCAGAAGGAGACTTCATGTCCAAACAATTGTCAACTACAGACTTGTTGCTGATGTGGGATTTTATTATGTTCCCATCTCCCACTGATTAAGCTGTTGCAAAAAACCAGATGTAAATGTTTGTTCTTCTTTGATAACCTTTTGTAGAGTATTCTCAGTTGGATAAAAATTGGCCTTAATCATCTAATGAACCAAAAGATAAAGATTGTTAATTCAAAGTTATGGAGATTCTATACCATTTTGAATATAAGTCTCACGTGAATTTCTGTCAATAGTAAAGAAAATAATAGAAGAAATATGATTTGCTTACTTTAAGAAGGATGGCTTCTAGGGGACTTTTATCATCACTTCGAGTCGCAACAGCAGCAAATGCTGAAATTCTTGCACCTGTTTTTATATTGGTGTCTGTGTTGAATAATGTTGCAGTTAATCTAATTAACCAAAAGATAAAGATTGTTAATTCAAAGTTACTCAGTTAAATAGAACAAATTAGTGTAGCCATTTTGATTAAAATTATGTATGTTCTAACATATAAAACATAAGAATTTATGATCTGCTTACTTTAACATAGCCGACCACTATGACAGAATTGACAGAAGTATTTGCTAATAGAATTTCCTTTTCATCTATGCATGTAATGATACACGTTGCCTTTTCACGACATTGACGACCATCATCATCAGAGAGACATTTTATAGACATAAAATGCATCCCAAATTTGCCCTACACGTATATAAGAAGTTGGAATAAACATAACGCACATGCATGTACACACACAATGAAATTAAAAGATATGACAGAAATATTAACATGCAAAATTTAACCTTGCAGTGTTTGGGACTGTTCGGAGTAAGATCAACAATGTTTGATACAGAACCGAACATAAAAAGTATGCTAATCGTTTTACGATGATTTTCCTTGGATATATTTTATATAACATCTACCACATCCTGCAAATCATATGTTTGATAAATGTAATACAAAATTGCATCTGAAATGTAAACATTGGTTAGTTCATGTTATCCCTGGCCAACATCGACTCTAATCTCTATCATATGAGATGGGTGAGTTTCTAACAACAAATTATTCTCATACTTACGGCAAGCAATGGGTATAGTAGTTCACTTGAGATTGCAGCATAACAGGCTTTCCACCAGAAGCATATGGATCAATACAACAGTAGTAAGGCCACTATAAGTGATATTTTCACAAATACTTGCAATATTGATCACAAAGCATAGGATGTTTTAGTTATTACTTACTTCATGTAATTTTGAGTATAGAGATCGTTGCGCAATTTTGAAGTTTGTTCAACAGCAAGCGATGGGTGTTTCAGCTTCAGATGTTTGTACACAAATTCAGCAGCATGAAAAAGCTTTTGTGCATCCCTTAGCTCCACAACCATAAAACAATTGTTCTAAAAGAAGCAGAAAAATGTTCTAATATTCATATTTCAGAAATCTTTATGTCTCATACTGTAGGTACAGATATTATTATACGCGAGAGGGAAAGAGAACAAATAGAGCCTAGTGAACATGTAAAAAATAAAACAAGCTGCTTCAAGTCACATACATCCCAGCATTCTTAGCTGCAAGAACTCCAGAGGGTGCATCTTCAAAAACAAGTATGTTACTTGGATCTACTGGTCCACCCTATTGATCATCAATGTATAGTTAACGGAAAAGCATTGCATGTATGATTACAAACAAAAAGTTGGAAATACAATCATTAATAATAAGATTAAATATTATTTTGGCTCCTTTATTTTTGTTGATTCACAATATTAGTCCCCTGTTTCTAAATACAAAAATACAGTTCTCCATTTTCTAAAACTAAAAAAACTCCTACCACTGAATTTGAAACTTATTTTTGATGATGTTTGAAGTTGAAAAATGGCCTGACAAGTTCCAGGATGGTGAGACAATGTTTGTGTGGATTAATTATATCTGATTCGCTTATAAAAAAAACGACTCTTATAGACAAATTTGTTATCTTGTTTACAGAATTCATTAATTGGTTTACCTCAAATCTCTTCGCCGCAACAAGAAACAAATCCGGTGATGGTTTGCCTTGTTTAACGTCAGGGTCATCACCAAAACTGCTTCTCAAATGCGCTTCCAATTCGGTGCTGAAACATAAAGAGATTATGAAGAATCTCATAGCCGCTGCGACTTGTCCAACAGAAACATGTTATGAAGAATCTCATGGCCGCGTTTGAGGCTGCCTGCGTCGGAATCGGAAGTGATTGCGGTGGCTGCATAATGGAGTCGGAGCACCGTCGAATGCTTCGTCGGAATGGATGGAGGTCACAGACTCCCGGTCGGGAACGCTGGCTGGTGGCTGGAAGCAGTCCGATGATGGGTGTTTAGGTTATCTCTATTTGATTTTCTGCAAAAATTGATTTGATGGAAATCAGAATAGAGTAAACTTTAATATTGGGTGATGTGGCCAAGGTTATCTCTGCAATTATATAAATTTTTTATTTATTTTTTTAAAAAAACTCATTAAATAAAATATCAATTGAAGAAGACAAATGGCCATTTCTAATTCGTCCATCTCAATTGGGTACCAGTAGCCATTGATAAAAAGCATCAACAAACAAAAGAGATCGATGACGACCCATTTGTTTTATCTTTAAAAAATATTTTTTATTTTGAAAATATTTTATAAAATAATTTTAAAAAAGGAAAAAAAGAAAATGCACTGACTGTGTAAAATATTTTTACACTGTCAACCAATGAGAGATATGCATCAGAATATTTCTCATTTTTAATTTTAAAAAACTGAAATTACATGACAAATTAATTGGTCGTATGTGTAACACTGTTTTACACTGACAGTGTATTATCTTTAAATTCTTTTAAAAAAATTAAAACTTACTTAAAATCACAGTTTTTTCAAAATGATATACTTTAAAAAATATTATTATAAAAAATTATTTAAACTAGTTTTACGTGATGTTTTAAAAATTTAACGTTAAAAATTATAATAAAAAAAATCTAAATAACGTTCAAGAAAATTTACATAAATTTTTTTTAAACAAAAATACGGTACAACAGACTAAAGTAGACATGTCAAAAAATACTATTTATACAATAATGAAGATAAAAAAATTCCAATTTTTTTTAAATTATGTTTTTTCGAAAACACATGTTAGACACACAAGGTTGAAATAAGTGATCCAACAAATTAAATCTGATTTCTCACACACACACACACACACACACACACACATATATATATATATATATATATATATATATATATATATATATATATATATATATATATATATATATATATATATATATATATATATATATATATATATATATATATATATATATATATATATATATATATGAATAGTAATACATATTAAATGTTAAAGTAATAAATAACGCTAGGTATTGGTAACCAAGTTCGGTATAAATAGCTAGGGGTGTAATCGGATCGGTTTGGACCAGTTTTGGGTTAAAAAAAGGTCCGAACCAATGATATTTCAATCGGTTTGGTTTGGTTCGGGTTTCAACATTTTTCAAAAATGGAACCAAACCCAACTAACCGGTTTGGTTCGGTTTGGTTTGGTTTGGTTGATCGGTTTACAATGTTTTTTTAAACATTATATTCATCCGTATATTCTCCATTATTGTATTTTTTGGTGTATTTTATACTATTATTTTTTAAAACATTATATTCCATTATCGTGTTTTTGATGTATTTTATACTATTATAAACAAATTACAAGTTGTTCTTATTCCATACGAAATAGTGACATGATTTCCATTGCATCATGAAATAAGTTCACTATCAAATATAAAAGTTAACACTTAGCATCAGAAAGTTGGAAAGGGATTTCAAAGCTTAACATATAGAATATAACAAAACGCACATTCATTAACATGTTTCACACCTCAAACACGCATCAAAATTATTTTGTAACAAGACCTGAATGAATTTTTGATGAAGAAAAAGAAGAAGAAAAAAGGTACAAAAATATATGAAAACTAACAAAGAGAACTTGAACACGAAGAAGACGACCATAACATATCAGAATGACGGTAGTGAAATAAACAATAGTTGTGGGCAGCAAGAGCAATAGTTATGTTAAAGCATTTTTTGTGACTTATGGTTTCTACTTTCTATGCTATAATACGGTGAACTGACTTTATCAAAATGTTGCGGATAGCAAGAGTCGCCACCGACTTTTATTTTATCCAGTTTGGAAAGGCTAAAAGAACTGGAAAAACCTTTGAAAGATTTTGAGTTCGGGGGATAGGTTATACAAAGGAAAGGTGTAAGGCACCCTTTGCATCCATGGTTATCCATGGGCTCTTAATTGCTTTAGCTCACTTTTGTTTGAAATGTTTGAAAAGCAGTGTGCGAATAGTAAAACTTTGTTAAAGACTTTAGCTTGTAAATAAGCGTAGCCTTTTTTGAAAGTATTTGAAAATGAATGGAAAAAGAGATTTGAATTTGAATTTAAGTTTGAATTTGAATTGAGCAAGCAATTAAAAGTTACCTACCCTAAGTTAGAAAAGTCGTTCTTTTAGTCTTTCGGGCGAAAGGGTCTACCCATACCATGAGAAGGCATGAAGTCTTTCAATTGGATGTTGAAGGGTCATCGAAGTTATCGTTCGCCATAAGACTGCCCTTGCCATAAAGAGGGCAAGTAGTCTAAGGGAAGGATATAATAGTCATTTAATATTTTTAGGCATCATGCGAGGATACCTTAGCAATGGGACAATCATCGTATTTCCGAGGCAGCATCGAGGGACAAAATTGATGATGATTTCAATGAGTTAAGGCAGCACTTGCTTTAGGTATCCTCGGAATCGAGGGACTTGACTATTTTAGTATAATTAGAGGCGACAAGGCAACAGTAAGGCAACAGTAATAAGGCAACGAGAGGGGTTACCCTAAAGGTGTGTGTGAGCACCAATCACGTGAATTGTATTAAAAAATAATTTATCTTTTTAGTGAGCTAAGTTCATTAGGCTTGCACTCCCTAAGATTACTAACCACATCAATTAACATTATACAGAATTAAAGGCAGAAATTAAAAGTTCCTATGCTATTACAATAAACACCTGTGGGTAGGAAAATAAAGGCGGAAATTTAAAGGCAGGAAATAAAACCTACAACTATTACAAGAAAACTTATTGCGGCCTGTTGCACCCCAAAATTTGCCCATCTAATTTCAATTCTAACTGGCTTATGTTTCTCATTTTTATCTACATTTACATCTTAGGTCATAAACAAACTCATGCATTCATTTAATCAATAACTATTATTGGGATCAAGGATATTGGTAATTATCGTTCCCTATGGTTTTAAGGCTCTCACATTTATTCAAAAGTTTAGTTAACGGGTCTCTTCATCAATCATGATTTATGGAATTGGGGTTTGCATCATTAGGCATCATGGATCTCTTTCTTCATCAAAATACAAAGGCTATTTCTTGTTTTTATCATTTCAAGAGTTTCCTATCTTCATGACACATCTCAATAAAGTGGATTAGGATTTATGTCTTGAGCTTGTAACATTTATCATTTTAAAGATCTTGAGATTAGAGCCTTATCATCACCAAAGGAGTTCTTAAGACATTATGATGGTGATAATTGTCGTTTATTGAGAAATGCTTGTCGGAGACATGGTATAGAACTTGAGGATTCATTATAATTAAGGCATCATTGTCCTTTCAAAAAGAGTTTGATTGCGTAAAGCACATGTCACTTAAGGTTTGAGAATAGAAGACCGATTTCAATTAACTGAAGATAGAGATTTATTAATGATTACATGGTACTGTGAATCCAAAGTATTCAAAGCACGTAATTACCCGAAAAACAAGTTGCAAGTTACATTTTAATATTCAATCTAATCCAAGTGGTGCATTACAAGTTGAGTCAAAAGGAAAAATTCACTAAGGCTGTGTTTGGGAGTTTGGAGGGGAGGGGAAGGGAGGGGAAGGCCTCCAAAAACACAATTTTAAAAAAATATAGGAAAATATTTGACATTTTTTGAAAAAATGAATTTGTTTAGAATGATAAAAGAGTTATTATCATTACTAAATTTTTAATTTTCAAAATAGTATAACAACCTAAAAGATATTTGGAAAATTTATGTAAGCCCTTCAAAACCCTCCTTTAATACAATTTTTGAGTTCCCTCATTTTATGGGGTTTTTGGTGTTATGAATAAATTCAAACCCTCAAAAACCCTCCTACCCAAAATCTTTTTATCATTTTCACTCAATTCCTTCTATTTTCTAAAGCCTTCCCCTCCCTTCCCCTCCAAACTCCCAAACATAGCCTAAAGGAATTACAAATAAGGAATCTTGAAGGCTTGTTCCCTGTTCCGATTCTTCTGCTCATATTTCAGCCTCCCATTCCTCTCCATCACTTCAAGCCATCTTGCATCCTCAACTTGTAAACTTGAGCCCATATTCAAGATAAGTTATATCCTGCACAATACAGAAAAAATCAACTCAGCATCCTTTCAAATTCAAACCATAAGCCACATTCAATAAGCAAAGTCATTCTACATATATTCACATCAATTAAGGCACAGTCCATAAACCACACCAAAACAGATTCAACAACAATCCAGCATCCATACACAATGCAAGCAACCTACACAACAAATCCACATCATAGAAAGAGCTGCAGCCTATCCAAAGAGAAATCGCATTCAAAAACCAGTTCAGATAAATGCAAATTTAGCCCATGTCAATAACAGATCCTATCTTATTTGTCCATAATAGTCCCATACATTCATTCACAAACCCTATTCATTCAAAATAAAAGCCAAACCGTAACAGCCCTGTACATTCAGCAAAACAACAACCAGTTCAAACCCCTTTCTTTCTTCAAACTGAGTTTAACCTCTAACTACCATTTAACAAACCTCTAACAGTTAGTAACTAACCAACTAACTGTAATTGTTCTAACAGATTTGTAACAAACTACCAACCTATAACAGAATTTCCCAACTGATTCTAACTTCCACAACTGTCCAATCTCCACCCTCTAATCCAATGGCTCAGAATCTCAAAATCCTCTCTAACTAACTCTTTCTCCCTCTCAATCTCTATATATTCAAACCTCATCACCTTCATTCAGGGTTCACCACTTCCTTCACGCACCATTTTTCACCTTCACTTCTTAACTTCTCACTCTCCACCATTCTTTCCACCCCCTTTTTTCATCACACCTTTCACTTCACTCTCCACCATTTTCGTCTCCACCTCTCTCATTCAACACTTCACAGATTCATCTTCACCGCTCTATCACGATTCACTGCAAGTTCTTCCCTTTCAATTCACTAGCCCTCACAAAAAGCTCTCTTGACAACCCCTTTGAATCTTCACATCGAAGATTCATTGAGGTAGAGCTATACCTCAGCTTTCTACAACATTTACCTCATACTCACGAAGAACGCAACGATAATAACAGAAGAATCACACACAAGGCGGAAAGAAGAAGAAGAAGAAAAGATTGAGTGAAGAGTCAAAGAATTCACCTGAGATTTCTATTGCATTCGAGAGCGTTTATTTCGCCAATTGATTGGGGCCTCCTCGGGTTTTCTTCAATCGTCATCTGCGTCATCCAGGTAAGTCTTCGAATTGACTCCTTCATCTTCATCTCTTGCTGTTTCTTGATGCTATGGTGTTGTATTAAGTTTCCTGAGTACTTCCCCCATGATCTTGTTCCTTGATTCGTCACTATCGCTGATTAATTGAACATTTAGCTAGATCTAGGGTTTCACCTTGGGTTTGATTACGGGAATTTGACAGAGAATCAAGGAAAACAAAGGAGATTGTCGTAGTCAGGGCAACGTAACGACTGGGTTAGTGGTTTCAGTTGGAGGTTTTGACCTTCGGTCGTCGCAGTCGCCGCCATAGGGTGATTTCCGGCCACCGTGTGTTTTGAGAGAGGGAAGAGATGAAACGAGAAAGGGGCTGAGTCTTGAGTCTTGAAGTTGATACGTCACACATTTAACCCTAATTCACCCTTTTTTTCATTTATTTTTCATTTTTATTTAATTGTTTTATTTTACTTGTGAATAATTGAATAATTAATCTGAATCAGTCTTATTAATCTGGATCACAACAACAAATCCGTTGGGCCTTCATGAGTTGCTCTTCACACCCCCTAGGGCCCAGCACAACATTTTTTTGAGCTAAGCAAATCTGAACAAAAACACTAGCTTGGGCCTGAATCACTGATTACACCCCCTCAGGGCCCATTTTCCTTTGGTGTGTGAGCAAATACCACAAAAGCTATGCTGTTGGGCCTGCTCAGACTGGGTCCTGCGCCCCTTTGCTAGTTCACACCTAATTTCCAGTTTTCACCTCCCTGATTGTTATTTTTCTTCTTAGAATTTAAGATTTTTGACATAAAAAATGATCATAAAAACTATTAGTTTTAGGCTAATTGTTTTAGTCTTTTTTCTTGATTTAAAATTCTTCTCTCTTTCATAAAAATCAATAAAAATAGTAGTATTTTCAATTCCTTTTTTGTACTATATTTTAACTTGTTACTTCATGCTTGTGTGTAATTTTGTACCATTGTATCATTCTTCATTTTTGTTTCTAATTGTGACTTTAATTTCATGTTTCCTTTAATCCTAACACTTTAGGTAGAAACCATGATAACATTAGGATATAGAAATTCCCATTTTAACATTAGGCTAGTTAATTCATATTAGGCTAGTTTCCCTTTTCTTTTCCTTTTCAACTTTAAAACACTTAACAAATACTTGACTTAATTTCCCTTAAAAGATACAAAGAAAACATCTTAAAAAATGCTTAATAAAGGTTAGTTGAGGGAGTGGAAACTCTCGTCCCTCTTGTTTAAGGGGATCACTTGAGTGGAAGTTCTCAATCATAAAAAACACCAACAAGAGTAGATCAAACCTCACTTGTTTAAGGGAGATACTTGAGACGCTCGACAAATCTCTCTCTTCTCTATCTCGCCTCCGAGGCATTCTTTCCCTTAATCGGATACGTTGCTTCCTTTCGATCGCAGACAGGTAACGCATAAGATTCCACTCAACGAGCTGCTATCCCAATGCTATATTGTGAATGTAACTTCGTCCTCTAAAAAACACAAACAAACAAAAACTAAAGAGCCGAACTACGACGCTCTGATTCCTGAAAAGGATACGTAGGCATTAGGTCGCGGGGCCTAAGCGAGCACAACTATTTATAAACCTTATTTTCCCCGTGTTTCTTCTTCTTTCATTTGCATGCATTCCCTTAGTGTTAAGCTCTAGATTTATAGTACACACCCTTTAGATAGCAACAAACATAGGTGGATACCATCGAGTACGATGGGCGTGAGGGGTGCTAGTACCTTCCCCTCGCGTAACCGACTCCCGTACCCTATCTCTGATCGAAAGACCTCGTTCTTATTCATTCCAGGTTTTCTGATATTCCTTTCCCTCGATGGGATAAATATATTGGTGGCGACTCTGTTCATCATTTCGCGAGCGTGCGACACGACCTATACACATTTTCTAGAATTTAAATGGCAGGAAATTAAATAATTGAAATAAGGGAGATAATTAAATAAAAGGCAGAAATAAAAATGCACGATTAAAAAGGCAAAATTTATAAAGAAGGCATTCGACAATCACAGAGTATGGGATGAGAAGAGAAGTTCGCGGTTATGAAGAAATTCAATGTTTGAAGGCAAACGAGGTGTTCATGGTGATAAATCCTAAATCTTGAAGGTTAGCCTAAAATTAGTTTAAGGCGAAACAAATTATAACCTAAAAATTAAAACGAGGTTAAAAGTTAATAAACCTAAAATTAAATTAATCTTTTATTAAGGTTTAAAATTATACCAAAATTATGCCTAGGAAAAATCTAAATCCTAATTACTAATAACTAATTACTAAATTAACATTTACTAATTAGTTAAAAAACATTTTTTATGATTTTATGAAATAAAGAAAAATTTAAAATTTTATAAAAAAACAAAGTTTTGAATGAAAATTTACTAAATTAGCTTAAAAGGAAAATTAAAAAAGTAAAATAAAATAAATAATTTAAGAAACGAAATGAAAAAAGAGAGAAAATAAATAAATAAGAAAATATAAAAAGAAACCTGGTGGCGTTCCTCTGCAGTACGTTCTTGATGGACCATGGTGGAATTGCTTTTTTTGTCCTTCAAATTTGAAGCCGTTGGAGATCCTGTGATGGAGAGGAGAGGGTCCACCATGATCGTCCGTAGAACGCGAACACCAGATCTGTGAAATAAGAAACTAAAATAAAAATTGTACAAAGCCTGGGATCGAACCCAGGTGTGTATGGTCATTGATACTTCCTTTCCACCATTCCTGCTGCACTTTTGAACTGTTAATGATATAACGATTAATGAATAAATATTAAACAATTATTAACTGGCAATTTTCAAAAGTCAAACGCGTGGGACCCAAGCGCCTTGAACGAACCAATCACAGATGGAGAGATATTCATGAGTGGTTGACTGGCAAATCAGAACGCCACGCGTGGAGTCAAAAGGTCTCCTCCACTATTCACCTTCTTCCCCAGTACCTATGGGAATAGCTGCAAAAATTGCTTCAAAATTACCTGCGGATTTTTACGCAAGTTCTTCCTTTCCATGCGTGCCATCTAAAACCTGCAGCTGTCATACCTCAATTTTTGACCCTAAAAGCATACATCAATTGCATATTAATCATTAATCAAGAGCACCATTGTGAGGCTCTGTCTTTGATACTGTGATTGTCTCTGAGGGGAATCATCAAGCACTTTTAGATTTTTATTTGTTTAATACTAACCAAAATCCAAAAAATATGTGTTTTGTCTCTTTTGTTTATATTTTACAGGTGAAAGATTGGGCAAAAATCAAAACAGTGCAAGAAAACTTTTTTTTGGAAAATTGAAGGTGGAAGTCAATTTACCCCTATGGGAAATCGATTTCCTGTGGGCAAAATTCAAAAAAATATAAGGAAGGAAGCTTGACATCATTTTGGCACCTATTTTATTTGATCATTTTACCAATTTTCCACCTCACCAAAATTAATCCCTTCATTAAACCCACTTAAACCTCATTTTACCATTTTTACCATTTAAATGCCATTTTAAGTACCAATTAAACACAAGTTAATTAACCAAGAGCAAATGACCAAATTGCCACTACTCTTGCTCTCATCCTATAAATAGAGGTCTCTACTCTCTCATTTCTCAAGCTTGGAGAGCCAAAAAATTGCTTGCAAATTCATTTCTCACCCTTTCCAAAACCCTCACCCAAGGTTCATTTTCATAGAATTAGTGAGATTCACATTGAATCTTGCTAATTTTGAACTAAACCTCCTACATTTCTCTCTTTTCTTTGGTTGTTCATCTCCAATTGTGAAAGATCTACACACTTTGTGCTTGTTCTTGAAGCTACTTCAACAATTTGTTTCAAGAATTGGTAAATTCCTAAATTCTAAGATGTAGATCTTTGTTGCTTGTGTTCAATGCATCTTTGATGCTATATTGGTCCCATTTGATGGTGATTTGGTGGAAAATTCATGCTCCAATGGATATGTGATCATAAGGTGTTTGTATGTTTGCCTAAATCAAGTTTCAAAGTTCATAATGCTAGTTTTTTGAAAACTGTGCGCAGGAAATCGATTTCCTACAGAGGGAAATCGATTTCCACTCTGTTTTTTTGCGCCAGATCTGAAATCTGCAGGCAGGAAATCGATTTCCTACAGAGGGAACCGATTTCCAGTGAGGCAGAATGCTTGTTTTTGCTATTTTTGACTTGTTTTTGGTTCTAACTCTTCTTCTACTCCTTTCTTTTGATATTTTCTTTGAATCACAAGTTAGAGGCCTAATTTCTCTCTAATTTCAATGGACTTTGGGCGTCAATAGGATGAGAATTCAAATCCGCAAAATTAAGTGATTGAAATTATGGATGAAAGGAGCTTTTAATGTGGTTCCATCTTTTGTTCCTCTTTATTTTGATCGATGAAAGTCTTAATACCTTGAGAATTCTTATGGATTCTTGGTAAAGACTAGATCACTCACCATTTTTCTTTTCGTGCGGTATTGCTTTCAGAGAGTGATCTATATATCGATTCTCTCGCATGCATTAGCACATAAAGTTTTGACCGGCCTCGTTGTAGGGTGATTTCTACATAAATAACTTGGCGATCTGCTTAACATAGCGCAATATTTCGTGTCCCGAATAAAAAAGATCAAATATGGAAAAGAATTGTATGCGGTTGATTTAAGACTTAGGGAAATTTATCGTGTAGTCGCTATGATTTTATCAAGCTTCTGATAAAGTTCCATTGAATTTAAATCCGAGAACATCCTTCACTCACCATCGATCTTTCTTACTAACTTTGATAACATACTTGACAAGTTTCAAGATGGTTATCTTTAACATCTAACAATTGACTTTAATTTCCGCAATTTATTATATTGCTCTTTATATTTTGCTAAACCACATTTTTGTTTTAGCTTCTCTTTGGTCTGTAGTTTCTCTATTTAATGCCTAGAATGTTATATATTTAGCACCGCTTAATTAATGGTATAATTGGTATCCATTGGCTCAACTAATTATGCCACTTGGCAGGTGGAGAATCAATCAGGGTTGAATCTTCTTTCTCACTTCAATCAGGAACCAGTAACGATTCCCAGAAAACAGCCAGCCTCCATTTTATTAAGGTTTGAAGTTTTCATTCACACCCATGTATATGACACATAATTGAATATCTGATAAATTTATCTTCGGTCCTTGATCATATACCATAATTAAATATCCGATAAATAATCTAAGCGTGTCCTTGAACTATTTTCTTGAAATTAAGGTTAGAATTGCTGTCGTGGCTAGAGATACGCGCCAACCATAACAGCCTTTATAAGTCTTCTCTGTTCCATAGTTGATTAGGTTAGCAGACAAAGCGCCGATACCGATGCTTAATTGGAAACCATTATTTTTGAATCTGAATTGAATTATCAAAGCTGGCAGGGTTTTGATGCAATAGTGGTTTAGCGAGGAAGCATTGAATTTGGTTGTTTACGATTCTATTTTAATTTGTTTGATATTCAAATAGAGTGATTTCACAGTTCTGTTTGAATTTGTTTACGGTTCTGGTTTAGCGAGGAAGCCTTGAATTTGGCTGTTTACAGTTTTGTTTTAACATGCTTTGTATCCCCATGACTTCAAATGTTGTGCTGGCAAGACTCTTGTATCTTTATTTAGTACTAAACCCGATTGTTTGTTTTTTTAAAACACCAAGACACTAGGTTAGAACCTAGGTAAATGGATGATCCAGATGATGAAATACTGTCATCAGGTTTGAGTTCAAATTTGCTGCCATAAAAAGCCAATTTCAATGTGATTGGAAATTTTCATTACCATGAGATGAGTCATCCAGCTTTGTTTGTTCAATTAGACATTCTGTTACAAGACTCCAAGTGCTGTGACAATGATCATAAATGGAATTATACATCCTTTTGTGATTTCTATCTCCTCTAGTATATATAACGGAAACATTTCACAGGTAGATAAATCTTCCACTGACTTCTAAAGACTTTAAAAGACAAACTCATTTAGTTAAGTTTCTGTTCTTGAGAGGAGGTTTTCTCCCACTATTCTTCTATCATTTTTAGGTACTAAGCTAGACAACACAGCCATGCAACTTTAAATGTTATAATATCCAAACTCATCCCGCATAATATTATCTATGAAAAAATCATTCACATAATTGTTTACAATTTTGTTTTAATTTGTTTGATACTCATACAGAGTGATTTCACGGTTCGGTTTAAATTTGTTTACGGTTCTGTTTTAGTGAGGAAGCATTGAATTTAGGTGTTTATAGTTTTGCTTCAGTAGTCTTCTATAAAAGTAATTTGACAACTTCAATTATTTACAGCATGGTTAATGTATTTGTGACTTCATATGCTTTGTATCCACATGACTTCATATCTACTGTTACCCGGTTTGGATACTTAAAAACCAGTATATAGTAGTATAGTAGTATAGTTTTGGTTCTAAAATATAATATGGTTCTAAATATAATATGGTCTCAAATTTAGTCTTGATAAATGGTTTCCGATTATTCTCATTATTATTATACAGTATATAGTAGTATAGTTTTGGTTCTAAAATATAATATTGGGTTTGATTAATGGTTCCTGGTTATTCTTATTATAGAATATATAGTAATATATAAAACATAAAAACCAATTATACAGTATAAAGTATTATTTAAAGCCTAAAAACTAACCTAAAAAAATATTAAGGGTTTTTTTTAATCTAAAATAAAATTATATTTTTTTACGCTTATATATTATTTTATATTATTTATTTTTTACTAGAACTTTATATATTATTTATAAATCATAAAAGCTATATTTAAGTAAAACCGGTCGAACCTTAAACCTTAAACCTATGCTTACACCGGTTTAATCTCTGGACCGATTTTAATTATCTTGTTTGAAATAAATTCTAAAGGACTATGATTTGTTTCAAGATAGATAATCACTTATTGTGAGAGACAAGACATAGTTATTCTTTTTGATGATACCATATAATGTTTATGAATTTTGGATACTTATAATTTTCTTGCATGCATATGCTTTAACTTAGTGTGTGCATAATGAGCTATGTTATTTAAATATGTAGTAATTTATTTTTTATTAAATAGTACTAGAGCTCTTGAATATATATAATATCTATTTTTTTTTCTTTTGAAGAAATGGATAAGTCATGGATTACGAAGTCACAATCATCGATTGCGTATCAACAGGGTATACAAGAATTTATTAATTTTACATTTAAAGGTGCAAAAGAAAACGACGTAGTAATATGCCCTTATAAACGTTGTGGTTTCAGAAAATCGGTGAGTAAGAGTGTCATGTTCGACCACTTAAGTTGGTCATCCTTTCCAAAGGCATACACCACGTGGATTTATCATGGAGAGTCCTTTGTAGTACCTGATACTATCTCCCCTAGTATTACTCCAAATATGGTTGAAGATACTATCAGTGTCGAAGATACTATTCAAAACATGATCAACGATGCTTTTGGAGTTGACAGGAATCATGCTAATGAAATACCATGAACATCAAATTTGGAGATTGGCCAAGAAGATTATGTGATGCCAAGTGAAACTCAGAAAATAAACGAGGCCAAGGAGTACTATGAATTGGCTAGAGAAGGAGAACAACCTTTATATGAAGGGTGTAGAAAATATTCCAGACTATCTTTTTTGGTTAAGTTGCACCATATAAAATGTTTATGTGGATTGAGTGAGAAGGCAATGACAATGATTTTAGAGTTAATAAAAGATTCATTTGAATATGTAAACATTCCAAGTTCGTTCTATGAAGCCAAGAAATCAATCACAAAACTTGGTTTGAATTATGTAAAGATACCCGTATGTCCAAACAGTTGTATGCTTTGTTGGGGAGAAGATGAAGATAGGGAGACTTGCAAAAATTGTAACACTTCAAAATGGAAAACAAATGAAGAGGTCTCTGTTAACAAGAAAAAGAAGAAAATTCCTGCCAAGGTTCTTCGTTATTTTCCATTAAAACCTTGATTACAGAGATTATTTTTATCGTCAAAGACAGCAGAGGATATGATATGGCATGCAACAGATACTAACAATGATGGAATGTTGAGGCATCCTAGAGATTCAGAAGCTTGGAAGAAATTTGACCCGACACATACTTGGTTTTCATCAGATTCGCGAAATGTGCGTCTTGCATTAGCTAGTGATGGTTTTAATCCTTTTGGTGTGATGAGTGCAAACAATAGTATTTGGCCAGTTGTTCTCATTCCATATAACACTCCTCCATGGGTTTGCATGAAGTAGACATCATTTATAATGTCAATGATAATTCCCGGTAAAGAAGCACCAGGAAATAATATTGATGTCTACTTACAACCCTTAGTCAAAGAGTTGAAGGAGTTATGGACAAATGGTGTGGATACATTTCAAGAAAGAGACGTTCAAGTTGCATGCAAATTTGATGTGGACGATTAGTGACTTTCCAGGTTTGGGTTCCCTTTCCGGGTGGAACACATACACAGGACTTGCTTGCCCATCATGTAACTTTCAAACTACATCTCTCCGTCTTAAATATAGCCGTAAGTGGTGTTTTATGGGTCATCGTCGTTTCCTTGATCAGAGACACAGGTTTAGGTTGAATAAGATCCGCTTTAATGGTGAACAAGAAATACGGAGTCCACCGAGAACATTATCTGGACATCAAATTTTTGAACAGGTTAAAGATGTTGAAGTCATCTTTGGCAAAAAGCCAGTAAAAGAAAAATCGGTAAAAAGAACACGTGAGGGACATGAGGGACAACCTATAGAAGGTGATGGTACACAGTGTGATCCTAAAAAAGGTCATTTTCAACAATGGAAAAAGAAAAGCATATTTTTTGAACTTCCGTACTGGAAAGATAATCTTCTGCGCCATAATATTGATCCAATGCATATTGAGAAAAATGTGTGCGATAATGTCATATTTACTTTACTAAATGATAGGCAAAAGAGGAAAGACCATTTTAAAGCTCGATAAGACCTTCAAAATATGGGCACATATATGCTATTAAATTTCATCTATATTAATCGGAGCATAGAATACGATAACTAAAAAAAAACCAAGAACATGGATACGTTAACATACACGTTATGAGCATCATGGTTGTTGAGTAATGGAGCAAACATGTTCTATATCACCTCGAGGATGAGGTTGGAAGCTTCAAAGACCCTGAAATTCCTTGAATAAAGAGTACGACAGTTTCATCTTTTTTTGATATTTTAGCACGTTAGGAATCCTAATTTTTCTCTCCTCTTTTTCGTCCCTTGGCTTGTGACTTTGTTCAGAATATATAAGGATGGAATTAGGGTTAGAATCTTGGGAAAGAATCAAGTCATTGATTTTTTTAAAAAAATATAATTTTGATTCAAGAATTAAATCTTTCTATTTTGAGCTCTATGATATTTCATGCTCTTTTCCATTTATTCTTTGCCATTAGATTGAATTTGGAGTTATGGAATTGATGGTGGGGATTGCCTTTCCAATATATCTTATTTTCATAATTTTATTCACATTATTTGATTTTTAAATAAATAAAAAGTCAAATAAAATAGGGTATTATCATAAAAATAGATCTTAGTTAGCTCTTGGGCCTCGATTAGACTTAGGAACACGTGGGAAATATGATTTGGCAAGCCCATTACTTAAAAACACTCCTTTGGCGAATTAAAGTTTTGTGCATTTTCACCAATTTTTGCCAACTTGCGCAATGCGTATCTCTCTCAATTTTAACCCTATGAAGGTGTTATCAATCATTTTAGAAAGCTTAGGGTGTCCTTTAAATGACACTTTGGGTTTCATCTCAATTGAGTTTTCCATTTGCAAATTATGAGCTTTCATCCAAAAGGTGTTTTTTGTTGACTTTTTGGAGGACCTATAATATTTTGGACCATAACTCTTAAATGAAGCATTTTTAGACTTGGCATGTGAGAGGCAAAGTTGTAGAGAATGCAATTTCCTTCAAAATGAGATTTGGATGGGAAATTTCTGATATTCCACGTGGAAGTTATGGCTGGTCAAAGTTCAATTGACTTTAGGTCAAAAACCCTAGTTTGGAAACTTTTTGAATTTGTTGGTTTTGGAGCTTTCCTTGATGCATCATGATCAATCTTTGATCAAATGATGAATGATACTTCATAATGAGGATGTTGACCAAAAATCAGAAGTTTTGACTGTGGTTTGATCATGGTTTAACTTTTAGGTCAACCAGTCGATTATTGATCGTTTGGGCCATTAGGCGAGCAATCTTTTGAATCAGAGCTTGAAAATTGGCATGAGGATCCTTTGAGGAATATGAGAGGTTATGAGGTCCACTTGAATTGTCAGAATTTGATTTTTCTTGAAGAGAAGCAAAAACCCTAGTTGTGGGCTGTTTGTTTAGGAGAGTGTGCATCCACTTAGATCTTGAGTTGTTGATACTTGGATGAGCTTGAGTATAAAAATGTGATGGGCAAATTTTGGGGTATGACACATGCTTTAGAGTTTGGTTCTATATACATGTTTTTCTTAAAGGAAGGAAGCGTAAACAAAGGTGGATAATGGTTAGACCGATAAAAAATTTGAGTTTAATGATATGTAGGATAAAATATTTAGAGCGTCATTATTTCCATTGGTTTGGTTTGGATTGTCGGTTTAATTGGATTTTTTTGATCCGCTTACACCCCTATAAATAGCACCTATGTCTGGAGGACACTCTTTCCAAGAAAGAAAATTCATTACTTCGAATTAGCACGCTTAGGCTATGTTTGGATTGATGGAACACGACGGAGCGGAGCGGAATAGAATGGAATAACATTATGTTCCATTGTTTGGATTGGTAAAAAGAGAATGGAATGGAGTGGAACATGATGGAATGCATTTGCATTCCATCCTATTCCATCCAATTCCCCATTTTTTGTTTCATCCAATTTGGGGTGTATGGGATGGAATAAAATATTTTAAATAAAATAACCAAACAATGGAGTAGGATTTATATTTCATTCCGCTCCATTCCATTTCGTTCCGTTATGTTCCATTCTGTTCTACTCGGTTGTGTTTCATCAATCCAATTATAGTCTTCTATGAACAACAACCTCATGATGTTCAATGCCTTTTCCTAATCTTAGTGCCTTTTTATTTAGGTCTCCCTTAAATATGAAAACCTCTCTTGTAACACCTCAATTTTAGTAAAGTATTTTATTTAATTTATTTCGATTTAGTCATAATTTTTATGTATTTTATTTAATTGTTATGTGGTGATAATTAAATTAATTTGGGTGATAGGGGTGTGTGAAGTAACGCCCTGATTTTAATTAATTATTTAATTAAATTAGTTCTGAATTTATCTGTTGACGTTGGAAATTATTGATATAATTACTACATTGGTATTATTTAATTAATGAGTTGATTTGAGTTATAAAATATTATTAGAAATAATATTTGAGTTATAAGAGAAATTACATGGGCTCAATTTACGTGATGGTGTTAGTATTAGTGGAGGTGTAAAATAGTAGGTCCAGTAAAAGAAATAATATTATTAAGTGGAATTATAATAATATAAGAAGAAAAATAAGAAAAATACGAGAGAGGTTAGGTTTTGGGTGAAGTATCAGAAAGAGGAGATGAAGAAAAGAAAGTGATTTTTTAAGAATTTAATGTTAAAAATTATAATAAAAAAATCAAAAACAACGTTTAAAAAAATTTATATAATTTTTTTTAAACAAAAATACGGTGGAACAGACTAAAGTAGACATGTTAAAAAATACTATTTACACAATGATGAAAATAAAAAATTTCAATTTTTTTTGAAATTATGTTTTTTCGAAAAACACATGTTAGACACGAGGTTGAAATAATTGATCCAACGAATTAAATCTGATTTAATACATATATGAATAGTAATACATATTAAATGTTAAAGTAATAAATAACGCTAGGTATTGGTAACCAAGTTCGGTATAAATAGCACCTATGTATGGAGGATGTAACAACCTTTTAAACTCCCCCGGATTATAACTTAAATTCAGAGTAAACATGTACAAAGATGTCACAACTTCAAAAGAATTAAAATATCAAATCGATTATCATGCCTTTTAGAGGAACAAAATCGCATTATTATAAGTTCATAACGATAAAACATCATAAGCATATTATTCACCTAACTGCAACATACTTAGATTTTCAGATTATTCACAACCAGTTACGAAAATACAATAAAAAACATCACCACGAAATAACACTTGAAATCTTTTAATCATGTTATAACAACACATATGCAAATGCACTGACACTGTACATGCGGTACCAATCATCATAGGATTAACCCATCTAACCGATCCAACCATCACCGGAATACGGCCCTTCCAGCACTAATTTCACACAATGGGATTTATGTCTCCACCGATACAAACATCATTGGGATTCAGCCACCAAAAAATGATTATGAATGCATGCAAACCATAGAACATACTCACCATCAACACCGATTACGACGAGCAAAATCATCTCAATACAACTCACCGATAGCAACACAGAATTCAGTATGTTCATGTTCAACACCATTAAAAAATAAAACCATACATATTCACACCGATTATAACATCAACATCACAATTATGTTATTACAATATCACCACATTGTCAAATTTATCAAAATATGCACACAATGTACGAACACACCATAACAATTAAATCGAGATTAAAAAAATAAAAAAAAATTGAGCCACTGGTCATTAACCCAATTCATTATATAGAACACTCAATTACCTTTCCAACGTTCTAAACGGCGACTAAAACGGACTTACGGTTTGAAAGATGTGAACATTACAATTTTTGCAAAACAGGGCATATTCGCCTCGCGCACACACCGGCTCGCCCGAAGTTCTGTGGTAGAAGCTTGCCACCCCCTCGCCCGCTACGCTCTCTCGGTGAAGGCGTGTAGGCGAACGCTCTCCCAAAGAAGAAACCCGCTCGCGCTGGTGCTCTGCACCAGAATCAGGAAAAAACTGTGCGATTTAAGCACTCCCCCTTCCCCAAATTCAAACCCAATCGCACCAAAGCCATTTTAACATCAATATAGCACCAATTCACATAATCTACTACATTCCTAACATATTTAAGGGTCATCTAACATCATACGTGTTCCATAATCCTTCAATTTCACTAAAATTACTCAATTGTTCTATAACTTCCAAAACCCCAAAATCCCAAAACCTAATATATATTCAATTGAGACAAACAACACACAAACTCAATCCTATCATCATTAAACTAATAATATAGGCTAAAAGGATTAGTCACCCCTTACCTTAGCCAAATGCTCTTGAGTGCTCTTCTATTCTTCCCTTTGCCCTTTCACGCTCTCTTTTTCTTCTCTTCTTCTCTTTGCTTTCTATTTTCCTTCTTTTTCCCAATTTCCTTATTTTATGAAAAATAGAATTCCACTTAGTAAAAGGCTTAGTAATTAACACCTCCCTTTTTAATAATTTTCACACCGACCCAATTACCATATTTTCATATTTTCTCCAATAAATCACTAAAATGCCAATTAATCCAAATAAATAATTTAAATTCTAATTAAATTAAATAATGGAAATCATGGGGTGTTACTGTTAGAACAAGATTTGTTCTTATCAATTATCTTAGTTTTGATGATAACAATAATATGAATTTTGCTTAAGATAATATGGTACTCTAATCCAATGCAATTTCCCTTTCAGGAAATATATAAAGAGTACGCATAATTCAGCGCTCAGAAGATGTGTCTCAAATGGTTCAGCATGCAACATCAGAACATGGTCTGGCAAGACATCAGAAGATGGTCGAAGCAGAATCAGAACATGGGTCTATGGAAGCATCAGAAGAACATGAGATCAGAAGCACTGAAAATCAGAAGATGGTATCACGCTCAGAAGCACTTCAAGGTCAGAAGATCAGAAGATGCTGTGCACCAAGCTGTTTGACTCTGATGATATTCAAACGTCGTATTCACAAACATCAGATCAGAAGGAAGTACACGTGGCAGACTACGCTGACTGACAAAAGGAACGTTAAAGCTACTAAAGGCTACGTCAGTAGACACAGCGTGAACAAGGCTCGAGGTAGTTGACAAAAGCGTATAACATTAAATGCAAAGCTGTACGGAACACGCAAAGCATTAAATGCATTCAACGGTCATCTTCTCAACGCCTATAAATATGAAGTTCTGATGAGAAGCAAGGTTAACGATTTTGCACAAAATCAACTTATATCAAACTTGCTGAAACGCTGTTCAAATCAAAACTCAGAATCTTCATCTTCATCAAAGCTCACTACATTGTTGTTGTAATATCTTAGTGAGATTAAGCTTAAACTGTAAGAGAAATATCACAGTTGTGATTATCGCTTTTAAGAAGCATTTGTAAACTCTTGAATTGATTACATTAAGTTGTAAGGAACTAGAGTGATCGGTTGATCAGTATACTCTAGGAAGTCTTGGCAGTTGGCTGAGCAGTTTGTAACTAGAGTGATCAGGTTGATCAGAATACTCTAGAGGAAGTCTTAGCAGTTGGCTGAGCAGAAAGTCTTAGGAGTGAACTAAGCCTAGAGTGATCGTGTTGATCAGTAGACTCTAGAAAAAGTCTTAGGAGTGAACTAAGCAGTTGTTCCTGGAGTGATCAGGCTGTGATCAGAAGACTCTGGAAGACTTAGTTGCGGTTAAGTGGAAAACCATTGTAATCCGTGCGATTAGTGGATTAAATCCTCAGTTGAGGTAAATCATCTCTGCGGGGGTGGACTGGAGTAGCTTCGTTAACAGCGAACCAGGATAAAAATATTTGTGCATTTATTTTTATTGTCCAAGATTTAAAGTCACACTTATTCAATCCCCCCCTTTCTAAGTGTTTTTCTATCCTTCAATTGGCATCAGAGCGCCGGTTCTAAGGTGCAAGCACTTAACCGTGTTTAGAAAAGATTCAGGAAGAGAAAAACGCTTCATTTAAAAGATGGTTGATGAAAGTGAAAGGACTATACCTACACCTGCATCTACATCTGGCTCTGCTGAGCAATACAACGGTAACAATGGTTATACTAGACCGCCGGTATTTGATGGTGAAAACTTTGAATACTGGAAAGATAAACTGGAAAGTTACTTTCTGGGTCTAGATGGTGATCTATGGGATCTTCTGATGGATGGTTACAAACATCCTGTAAATGCCAGAGGCGTAAAGCTGTCAAGGCAAGAAATGAATGATGATCAAAAGAAGCTTTTCAGGAATCATCATAAATGTAGAACTGTTTTGCTGAATGCTATCTCTCATGCTGAGTATGAGAAGATATCTAACAGGGAAACGGCCTATGACATATATGAGTCCTTGAAAATGACTCATGAAGGAAATGCTCAAGTCAAGGAGACAAAAGCTCTTGCCTTAATCCAGAAGTATGAAGCCTTCAAGATGGAGGATGATGAAGACATTGAAAAGATGTTTTCGAGATTTCAAACTCTTACTGCTGGATTGAGAGTTCTTGACAAAGGATACACCAAGGCTGATCATGTGAAGAAGATCATCAGAAGCTTACCCAGAAGATGGGGTCCTATGGTGACTGCATTCAAGATTGCAAAGAATCTGAATGAAGTTTCTCTGGAAGAGCTTATCAGCGCCTTGAGAAGTCATGAAATAGAGCTGGACGCAAATGAGCCTCAAAAGAAAGGTAAGTCTATTGCATTAAAATCAAATATCAAGAAATGCACTAACGCTTTTCAGGCCAGAGAAGAAGATCCTGAAGAATCAGAATCTGAAGAAGAAGATGAACTGTCCATGATTTCCAGAAGGCTAAATCAACTCTGGAAGACCAAGCAAAGGAAGTTCAGAGGCTTCAGAAGTTCAAGGAAATTTGAACGTGGAGAATCTTCTGATGAAAGAAGATTTGACAAGAAGAAGGTCATGTGCTATGAATGCAATGAGCCTGGACACTACAAGAATGAATGTCCAAATCTTCAAAAGGAAAGTCCCAAGAAAAAGGTTCATAAGAAGAAAGGTCTTATGGCAACCTGGGATGAGTCAGAAGATGATTCAGAAGATGAGCAGGCCAACTGTGCGCTGATGGCGACAGAAGATGACGGATCAGAATCTACATCAGAATCAGATTCTGAAGAGGTATTTTCTGAACTTACTAGAGATGAGTTAGTTTCCGGTCTAACTGAACTTCTGGAACTCAAGTCTCAGATTAGTCTCAAATACAAAAAGCTGAAAAAGCAATTTGAATTTGAAACAAAGAAGCTTGAGTTGGAGAATTCTGAATTAAAAGAAAAACTTTTAAAATTATCCAATAATGTTGGATCTCCTTCTGATTCAGAAAAATCCACTCCTAGTCTGAACCATATTCTGAAAGAATATGACTTAAGTTTCAGAAAGTTCTTATCTAGAAGTATTGGCAGAAGTCAGCTAGCTTCTATGATATATGCTGTGTCTGGAAACAAAAGAGTTGGCATTGGTTATGAGGGTGAAACCCCATACAAACTTGAACCTGTTGATGAAATGAAAATTACATACAAGCCATTGTATGATCAGTTCAAGTATGGCCACTCTCATGATATTAGGCACACCTCACATGCACAAAGTTTTCACATAACACACACTAAGAAGCATGTGACACAACCTAGGAAATATCATGAAACTCACATTAAGAATTATCATGCTGTTCCTCCTATTGCTTACAATGTTAAACCCAAGTTCAATCAGAACTTGAGAAAATCTAACAAGAAAGGACCCAAAAAGATGTGGGTACCTAAGGATAAGATTATTCCTATTGCAGATATCCTTGGCTGCAAGAAGGACAAAGCACAACATGTCATGGTACCTGGACTCTGGATGCTCGCGACACATGACAGGAAGAAGGTCTATGTTCCAAGACCTGGTGCTTAAGTCTGGAGGAGAAGTCAAGTTCGGAGGAGATCAGAAGGGCAAGATAATTGGCTCTGGAACTATAAAGTCTGGTAACTCTCCTTCCATTTCTAATGTACTTCTTGTAGAAGGATTAACTCATAACCTCTTATCTATCAGTCAATTAAGTGACAATGGTTATGATATAATCTTCAATCAAAAGTCTTGCAAGGCTGTGAATCAGAAGGATGGCTCAATCCTATTTACAGACAAGAGGAAGAACAACATTTATAAGACAGATCTGCAAGATCTTATGAGTCAGAAGGTGACTTGTCTTATGTCTGTTTCTGAAGAGCAGTGGGTCTGGCACAGAAGATTAGGTCATGCTAGTTTGAGAAAGATCTCTCAGATTAACAAACTGAATCTTGTCAGAGGACTCCCTAATTTGAAATTCCAATCAGATGCTCTTTGTGAAGCATGTCAGAAGGGCAAGTTCTCCAAACCTGCATTCAAGTCTAAGAATGTTGTTTCTACCTCAAGGCCATTAGAACTCTTGCACATTGATCTGTTTGGCCCAGTCAAAACAGCATCTGTCAGAGGAAAGAAATATGGATTAGTCATCGTAGATGATTATAGCCGCTGGACATGGGTAAAATTCTTGAAACACAAGGATGAGACTCATTCAGTGTTCTTTGATTTCTGCATTCAGATTCAATCTGAAAAAGAGTGTAAAATCATAAAGGTCAGAAGTGATCATGGTGGTGAATTTGAGAACAGACCCTTTGAAGAATTCTTCAAAGAAAATGGTATTGCCCATGATTTCTCTTGTCCTAGAACTCCACAGCAAAATGGGGTTGTAGAACGAAAGAATAGGACTCTTCAAGAAATGGCCAGAACCATGATCAATGAAACCAATATGGCTAAGCATTTCTGGGCAGAAGCAATAAACACTGCATGTTATATTCAGAATAGAATCTCTATCAGACCTATTCTTAATAAGACTCCCTATGAATTGTGGAAGAATAAAAAGCCCAACATTTCATATTTCCATCCTTTTGGATGTGTGTGCTTTATTCTAAACACTAAAGATCATCTTGGTAAGTTTGATTCCAAAGCTCAAAAGTGTTTCCTTCTTGGATATTCTGAACGCTCAAAAGGCTACAGAGTATACAATACTGAAACATTGGTTGTAGAAGAATCAATCAATATCAGGTTTGATGATAAGCTTGGTTCTGAAAAACCAAAGCAAGTTGATAATTTTGCAGGTTGTGATATTGACATATCAGAAGTTGTTGAGCCAAGAAGCAACGCATCAGAAGCAGAGCTTCTCAGAAGCAAAGAATCTGAAGATCAAGTATCAGCTTCTCTGGAGGATCTAAGTATTTCTGAAGAACCATCTGTCAGAAGATCATCCAGACTCATCTCTGGTCATTCAGAAGATGTCATTCTTGGAAAGAAGGATGATCCAATCAGAACAAGAGCATTCCTTAGAAACAATGCAGACTGTCAATTAGGTCTTGTATCTTTGATCGAGCCAACTTCTGTTGATCATGCTCTAGAAGATCCAGACTGGATAATTGCTATGCAAGAAGAACTAAATCAGTTTACAAGGAATGATGTTTGGGATCTTGTTCCTAGACCAGATGGATTCAATATAATCGGTACAAAATGGGTCTTCAGAAACAAGCTCAGTGATAAAGGCGAAGTGGTAAGGAACAAAGCCAGACTGGTGGCTCAGGGTTATAGTCAGCAAGAAGGGATTGACTACACAGAAACCTTTGCACCAGTGGCCAGGTTAGAATCTATTCGTCTATTAATTTCTTTTGCCACTCAACATAACATCACTCTCTATCAGATGGATGTTAAGAGTGCCTTCTTAAATGGTTATATAGATGAAGAAGTTTATGTCCATCAACCTCCTGGTTTTGAAGACTCTATGTCTCCTAATCATGTTTTTAAACTTAAGAAATCATTGTATGGATTGAAACAGGCTCCCAGAGCTTGGTACGAACGCTTAAGTTCTTTCCTTCTGGATAATGGTTTCACTAGAGGAAAAGTGGACACTACTCTCTTTTATAAAACCTTTGAAAAGGATATTTTAATTTGTCAAATATATGTAGATGATATTATTTTTGGAACATCTAATGCTACACTTGGAAAGGAGTTTGCTAAGTCTATGCAGGCTGAGTTTGAAATGAGCATGATGGGAGAACTCAAGTATTTCCTTGGAATACAAATAAATCAAACATCAGAAGGAACGTATGTTCACCAAACCAAGTATGTGAAGGAACTTCTGAAGAAGTTTAATCTTCTAGACTGCAAAGAAGCCAAAACTCCTATGCATCCAACATGCATCCTAGGTAAGGATGAGGTAAGTAAGAAGGTAGATCAGAAGCTATACAGAGGTATGATTGGATCTCTTCTATATCTGACTGCTTCTAGACCTGACATTCTGTTCAGTGTTTGTTTGTGTGCTAGATTCCAATCAGATCCTAGAGAATCTCATTTAACTGCTGTTAAGAGGATTCTAAGGTATCTGAAAGGTACTACTAATGTTGGTTTAGTTTACAGAAAATCTAAAGAATACAACTTAGTAGGATTCTGCGATGCTGACTATGCTGGAGACAGAATTGAAAGAAAAAGTACTTCAGGAAGTTGCCAATTTCTTGGAAGTCATTTGATCTCCTGGTACAGCAAGAAGCAAGCAACTATTGCTCTATCAACAACAGAAGCAGAATATGTCGCTGCTGCTGGTTGTAGCACACAGATGCTCTGGATGAAGAGTCAGTTAGAAGATTATCAGATATTTGAGAGTAACATTCCTATATTCTGTGATAATACTTCTGCTATATGTTTATCTAAGAATCCTATTCTTCATTCAAAAGCTAAACATATTGAGATAAAACATCATTTCATAAGGGACTATGTTCAGAAGGGTGTTATTTCCTTAAACTTTGTTGATACAGACCATCAATGGGCTGATATCTTTACAAAACCCCTGGCTGAAGATAGGTTTAAGTTCATTCTGAAGAACATCAGTATGGATTTATGCCCAGAATGAGAAGATGAGAAGTTCTCATGTATGAGTATCTTCTGAAATGAATGTGGAACAATTTTTTTTAGAAGTTCTGATTGAAATCTTTTAGAAATTATGATTCGGTTATTACTAACGTTTCATTGTCTAAGTTGATTCAGAACCTCTTTTAAAGCAAAACAGCTGTTACGTTTTATCTCGGGATGGTAAACCTGTCGTTACTATTCATGGATAAGCGCGCGTGCAGTTGAAGGGACGCCGACCATAGGTAACTGTGCCAGTCACTTCATTTGTCTTTATTATCTCTCCTCACGTCACGTAACATTAAATGCTAGTCATCATTCGTTTCATTTCATTTTCTTTTAAATACTCTTTAAACTCTTCTCGTTCCCTCTCAACTTTTTCTATCTCCTTGCATTCCTCATAAAGTTTGTCTCTCCCTCTCTTCCATATCAAACCCTACCTGCAAACCCATCATGAACTCTTCATCAAGCCCAGGAAATCATGAAAATAATAAAAACAACAAACGAAAAGCTGTTGAAACATCTCCTTCCAAACCCAAAAAGATCAAAATCACCTATGATCCTCTCAAGGTGAATCCTTTCGAAGCAATGTTGTCTGGAAACTATTCTAGACGTGTGTTTCATCCTCCTGGTGAAAGCCCTCCTTCATCTCCATCCTCCTTAGTAGTTTTTTTTTTCTTTGTTGCACAACTTCTTGTAATCCTCTTTTGCTGATCAATGAAAAAGTTTCTTTGTGTTTTACATTCCAGTAAATGTTTTCTTTTGTCGTTTTATACATCTGAATTTTTTTTTATATATTCTTTTTGATGTTATGACAAAAAGGGGGAGAAAGATAAATGATAAATGATTTGATTAAATCTATCAGTTGCTGGGTAAAGGCTCCCACACATTCACTAACAAGAACTGCAAGTTCTATATGGTTTAAGTGTTTTGCAGGTACAGAGAAGTGAAGTGAATCTTCAAAGCAAACACAAGCAAAACCATGGAAACTGAAGCAAGCTGAGTGCTGTCAAGCTTCAGAGATCAGAAGCAAGAAAGAAGAATGAATCAGAAGCACTGATAATAGAATTTGAATATCATTGTCTATCCTGTTATGACAAAATTCTATTTGTCCTGATACATATAATGTTATGGCTCTGATACATTATTTGCTCTGATACATGTTTTTAGCCTAAATGCTCTGATACATTTGGCTCTGATACATATCATGTATTTGAATATACATTTTATGTTCTAACTCGTTCATGCTGACTTTTGTCGTTTAGTTTTTGTTCTGTAACATTTCAGGATGTAGAGATGCTCAGATGATGCTCTGGTACATTCAACAATGTTCTGATACAAATCTAGCATGAAGTGATGTTGGTAGACATTCAAAGTTCTGAAGCTATCCGAGGGAAGCAGAAATCAGAAGATGTGAATGTTCTAAAAGATCCAGTAATTCAAGTTCTGAAGCTGTCCTGAATGGAAGCAGAAGTCAGAAGCTGTGAATGTTCTGAAGATCAATGAAATTCAAGTTCTGAAGCTGTCCAATGGAAGCAGAAGTCAGAAGCTATGAATTCTCTGAAGGCAGAAGCTTATATGATCGTCTCTACCGAAATAATCAGGGAAGTCTTTTATCAAAGTTCTTCGAGTATTTATTTCAGGGGGAGATTATTTATCTCAGGGGGAAATTGTTAATCTCAGGGGGAGACATATTCATATGCTTATGCTATAGCTGTGTAATTTGTCTTTTGCCGTCTACTCTTTCTGATCGCAAATTCATATCATTTATATATGTTTTTGTCATCATCAAAAAGGGGGAGATTGTTAGAACAAGATTTGTTCTTATCAATTATCTTAGTTTTGATGATAACAATAATATGAATTTTGCTTAAGATAATATGGTACTCTAATCCAATGCAATTTCCCTTTCAGGAAATATATAAAGAGTACGCATAATTCAGCGCTCAGAAGATGTGTCTCAAATGGTTCAGCATGCAACATCAGAACATGGTCTGGCAAGACATCAGAAGATGGTCGAAGCAGAATCAGAACATGGGTCTATGGAAGCATCAGAAGAACATGAGATCAGAAGCACTGAAAATCAGAAGATGGTATCACGCTCAGAAGCACTTCAAGGTCAGAAGATCAGAAGATGCTGTGCACCAAGCTGTTTGACTCTGATGATATTCAAACGTCGTATTCACAAACATCAGATCAGAAGGAAGTACACGTGGCAGACTACGCTGACTGACAAAAGGAACGTTAAAGCTACTAAAGGCTACGTCAGTAGACACAGCGTGAACAAGGCTCGAGGTAGTTGACAAAAGCGTATAACATTAAATGCAAAGCTGTACGGAACACGCAAAGCATTAAATGCATTCAACGGTCATCTTCTCAACGCCTATAAATATGAAGTTCTGATGAGAAGCAAGGTTAACGATTTTGCACAAAATCAACTTATATCAAACTTGCTGAAACGCTGTTCAAATCAAAACTCAGAATCTTCATCTTCATCAAAGCTCACTACATTGCTGTTGTAATATCTTAGTGAGATTAAGCTTAAACTGTAAGAGAAATATCACAGTTGTGATTATCGCTTTTAAGAAGCATTTGTAAACTCTTGAATTGATTACATTAAGTTGTAAGGAACTAGAGTGATCGGTTGATCAGTATACTCTAGGAAGTCTTGGCAGTTGGCTGAGCAGTTTGTAACTAGAGTGATCAGGTTGATCAGAATACTCTAGAGGAAGTCTTAGCAGTTGGCTGAGCAGAAAGTCTTAGGAGTGAACTAAGCCTAGAGTGATCGTGTTGATCAGTAGACTCTAGAAAAAGTCTTAGGAGTGAACTAAGCAGTTGTTCCTGGAGTGATCAGGCTGTGATCAGAAGACTCTGGAAGACTTAGTTGCGGCTAAGTGGAAAACCATTGTAATCCGTGCGATTAGTGGATTAAATCCTCAGTTGAGGTAAATCATCTCTGCGGGGGTGGACTGGAGTAGCTTCGTTAACAGCGAACCAGGATAAAAATATTTGTGCATTTATTTTTATTGTCCAAGATTTAAAGTCACACTTATTCAATCCCCCCCTTTCTAAGTGTTTTTCTATCCTTCAGTTACAACTCTCCCCTACTAAAAGAGTTTTCGTCCTCGCAAACATACCTCAAGTAAAGAGTTCAGGATATGAGTCCTTCATCTGACTCTCCAGCTCCCAGGTAACATTACCACCTGCTGGTCCTCCCCAAGCTACTATGACCAATGTTATTTCTTTACCACGTAATTGCTTCAACTTTCGATCTTAAGTCCTCATAGACAATGCTTGAACTGTCAGGTTCCTTTCACATGTACATCATCCACTTGGATCACATGAGAAGGATCTGCAATGTATTTCCTCAACTAAGACACATGAAATACATCATGCAAATTCGCAAGCATCGGTGATAAAGCAATACGATACGCTACTTCTCCCACTCTCTTCGTAATCTAAAACGGACCAATAAAACATGGCATCAACTTCTTTGACTTTAGCGCTCGACCAATACCAGTCATATGAGTAACTTTCAGAAACACATGATCTCCCACTTGAAACTCAAGTGTTCTCTGCCCCTTATCATGGTAGCTCTTCTGAAGACTCTGAGAAGCTTTCATCTTCTCCTGAATCATCTTGATCTTCTCTATAGTCTATTGGAAAATTTCTGATCCGATCACAACACTCTCACCAGATTCATACCAACATAATGGAGTCCTACACCTTCTACCATACAAAGCCTCAAACAGAGTCATACCAATGCTCGAATGATAATTATTGTTGTAGATAAACTCAATCAAAGGTAAATAACTATCCCAAGCACCACCTTTTTCCAACACAGAAGCACATAACAGATCCTACAACGACTTAATTGCCCTCTCTGACCACCAGTCTGCGGATGATAAGCAGAACTCAATCTCAACATAGTACCCAAAGCCTTATGCAAACCTTTCCAGAACTTGGATGTAAACCTTGGATCTCTATCGGACATAATACTCGAAGAAATACCATGTAGACTAACTATCTTCTCAATATACAACTGAGCTAACTTCTCCATTGGATAATCCATTCTCATTAGTATAAAGTGAGCAGACTTCATCAATCTGTCCATAATAACCCAAATAGCTTCGCAATTCTTAACTGTCCTCGGCAAACCAGAAACAAAATCCATAGATATGTTGTCCCACTTCCATTCCTGAATAAACAACGGTTGCATAACTCCATACGGCTTCTGATGCTCAACCTTCGAATTTTGGCAAGTTAAATCATGATACATCTTGGTAGCACCAGGATGAATACTCAATCTACTACGGTGTCCTTCTTCCAGAATACTCTTCTTAAGTTCAGCAACATCAGGAACACAAACTCGATCACCAAACCTCATTATGCCATTCACGTCAATTCGGAAATCACTTCCATTGCCTTGGTTAATCAAATTAAACCTATCAACTAACTCAACATCAACTTTCTGACCCGTTCTAATCTCATCTAGAATACCACTCGTCAGCTTCAGCATACCCAATTTAACACTATTAGAAGTACCCTCACATACCAAACTCAAATCTCTGAATTGCTCAATCAAATCTAATTCTCTCACCATTAGCATAGACATATATAGGGACTTCCTACTCAATGCATCAGCAATGACGTTCGCCTTACCCGGATGATAATTATGCCCAAAATAATAATCTTTAAGAAATGCTAACCATCTTCTTTGTCTCATATTTAGCTCTTTCTGATCAAAGAGATACTTCAGACTCTTGTGATCACTAAACACTTAAAACCTTAAACCATACAAATAATGTCTCCATAATTTCAACACAAAGACCATAGTTGCCAACTCTAAATCATGATTCGGATAATTCCTTTCATGAACTTTAAGTTATCTCGACGCATAAGCCATAATCTATTGATTTTGCATCAATACACCACCTACTCCCATTAATGAATAATCACAATATACTATAAAATATTCCGTCGGGTTCAGCAAAATCAGGATAGGAGCACTAGTCAACCTTCTTTTTAACTCTTTGAATCCTTCTTCACATTTCGAATCCCAAATGAACGCTTGACCCTTCCTAGACAATTTCGAGATTTGAGTTTGGTTTGTAAAGCGACTTCTTCATGTGTTAAGCTTGGTATGTTGAAGCTTACTTGTAGTATTTTTGATGAGATTAGAGAAGGTCATAAATCGGATTTGAAATTGGTCGACATAATGACATTGATTAATCAAGATAAAGGTGGTGATTTTCAAATTGATGAGAATGGTGTTATGAGATGTCGTGATTGATTTTGTATTCCTGATGTTACAAATTTGAGAAAAATGATTCTTGAGGAAGGACATAGAAGTGGTTTGAGTGTTCATTACGGTGCTACTAAAATGTATCAAGATTTGAGGAAATCATTTTGGTGGCAAGGTATGAAGAAAGATATAGTAGAGTTTGTTTATTCATGTTTGACTTGTCAGAAGTCAAAGATTGAACATTAAAAGTCGTCTGGTTTGATGCAACCGTTGTCTATTCTCGAGTGGAATTGGATAGCATTTCTATGGATTTTGTTTCGGGTTTGCCGAAAACGTTGGGTAATTGTGAAGCGATTTAGGTCATTGTGGATAGATTGACAAAATGTGCTCATTTTATTCCGATGAGGATGGATTATTCAATGGAGAGACTTTCTAAGTTGTACATCGAGAATATTGTGTGTTTGCATGGTATTCCATCGAGTATTGTTTCAGATAGAGATCCGAGGTTTTCTTCTAGATTTTGAGGAGGTTTGAAGAGTGCTTTGAGATTAAAAAGAGAAGGAACTTGAAGGTTGAATGAAGGATTTGTACCTAGGTTTGATTACTTGAGGAGAATTTTCGAGGACGAAAATCTTTCAAGTGGGAGAGAGTTGTAACAACCCGATTTTATTAGTATTGTTATTAATTATATTAGTAATTAAATTATTGTGTTTTTAATAATTATTTATTTATTTAGTTATTATGTGATATAATAATTATTTGAATCTTTGATTATATATGTAATTGTGTTATTTAGGTTAATTGAGTTATTAGAATAATATAACTAATTGGGCCTAAGTGTTATAATTATGATGTTAAAAAGATTGTGGGTTAAACCCAATTGAGAAAAGATGGATAGTAAGAGAGTTAGGGTTTTAGAGAAGTATTTTCGTAACTTTCATTGTGGAAAAGAGGAGAAAGAGATAGGAATGAAAGAAAGAAGAGAAGAGAAGAGGAGAAAGTAGAAGAGGAAATAGATTCTTGAAGAGGGTGGATTAAGATCTAGAGGTAAGGGTTAGAATCCAAGTTCTTATAGTTTATATGATTGGGTAATCTTGTGTATGCTTTCTATTCTTCAATTTCATGAATGTAGAAAATGTTAGGATTTATGTGAAATCAATTGGATTTTGTGATTTGTTCATGTTCAATGTGTTGTATGGATGACCCATGGTTAGAAACATATTTAGGAACCTTATATGTGTGCTAAATTGATGTATAAATTGAATGAGGGTTAGTGGTATTTGTATGAGGGGAATAGGAAAGAAAAATGGTGATTTCTAAGTTTTTATGCAGTGTAGCTCGATCTACACAGAAGCATGAGTTGACCTGAGCAACCCAAAAAGGCAGAAAATCCACTTTCCTTCAGCATGCGTCGACCTGTAGAATTCCTTGCGTCGACTCATGAGCGACCTCAGCTAACCCAAGAGGGTTAGAAAACATCCATGTGTTGACCTATGAATCCCTTGTCAGATCTTCTGTGTCCAGAAGATTCTCCTTTTTCAGACCTTTTGAAGTTCTTGAGCCTTCTCTGCTTGCTCTTCCAGAGTTGATTTACTCTTCTGGATAAGAGATATAGTTCATCATCATCATCATCATCATCTTCTTCTTCTTCTTCTGACTCGTCAGAATCTTCTTCTTCTGTCTGAAAAGCGTTAGTGCATTTTTTATTATTAGATTTTAATACAATAGACTTACATTTCTTCTGAGGTTCATTTGCATCCAGCTCAATCTCATGACTCCTCAGGGCCCTGATCAGCTCCTCAAGAGACACTTCATTCAGATTCTTGGAAATCTTGAAGGCATCCACCATGGGTCCCCATCTTCTGGGTAAACTTCTGATGATCTTCTTTACATGATCAAGTTTGGTGTAGCCTTTATCAAGTACTCTCAATCCAGCAGTCAGAGTCTGGAACCTTGAAAACATTGCTTTAATGTTCTCATCCTCCTCCATCTTGAATACTTCATATTTATGGATTAGAGCTAGAGCCTTTGTCTCCTTTACTTGAGCATTTTCCTCATGGGTCATCTTTAGAGATTCAAAGATATCATGAGTTGTTTCTCTGTTTGTTATTTTCTCATACTCAACATGAGAGATAACATTTAACAATATGGTCCTTGACTTGTGATGATTCTTGAATTCTTTCTTTTGGTCATCACTCATAGCTTGTCTTGGAATCTTGACTCCACGATTGTTTACAGGATGATTGTAACCATCCAACACCAAGTCCCATAGATCACCATCTTGACATAGAAAATAACTTTCAAGTCTATCTTTCCAATACTCAAAATTTTCACCATCAAAGACTGGTGGTCTATTTTAACCATTGAAGCTACTGCTTCCATTGTTACCATTGTTATTTTGTCAGGAGTAGGAGTTGGAACTGGATCAACCATTTTGTGTTTTTCTCCCTGAATATTTTGTCTAACACGGTCAAGTGCTTGCACCTAGAACCGACGCTCTGATGCCAATTGAAGGATGGAAAAACACTTAGAAAGAGGGGGGGATGGAATAAGTGTTACTCAAAAACTTGGAAGATAAAAATAATCAACACAATGATTTTTATCATGGTTTGTTGTTAACCAAACTACTTCATTCCACCTCTTTAGAGTGATTTACCTCAACTGAGGATTTAATCCACTAATCCAACTGATTACAATGGTTATCCACTTAGATACCCTCTAAGTCTTCTAGAGTCTACAGATCACAACTTGATCACTCTAGGAAATCCTTTTACAATCAATGGAAAATAAATGTTTACAAGAGTTTAGATTGCTTCTAATAAAGCTGTAATCACACAAAGTGATATTTCTCTTAAGTTCTAATTCTTAACACTCACTAAGATATTACAAAGTTGTGAGGTTGAAGATGAAGTTCTTTTTGCTTTTCAGTTTGACAACGTTTCTGTAAGTTTGCGCAAGAGTTGTTTTGCTGCTTCTGAATGGAACTTCTATATATAGGCGCTTGAGAGGAAATGACCATTGGGAGTATTTAATGCTTTACGTGAATAGTACAATGCTGCATTTAATGTTTCACACTTTTGTCAACTACCTCGAGCCATGCTTTTGCTGCTTTTACTGACTTTGCCTTTTGTAACTTCTAATGTTCCTTTTGCCAGTCAGAGATTTGACGTTATAGCCTTTTCATCTTGTACTTTCTTCTGGACTCAGAATGTGTTGAATAGACATTTGAATTTCAGAGTCTCCAGCTTTGTGTGGCAACCTGCCCTAAAAATTAGCTTTTAGAGTCGCCACCTATTATGAAGGGCGAATAGGAAACCCTACGCAGTTAAGAGATTCGGGGTAAGTTATTATAATCAGGTCGAGGGAAGGTGTTAGGCACCCTCAACCCTTTCCTATTGGCTTTGAATCTAGGGTAACAATTTTATGGCTAAATATTGAGGTTTAATAGCTAAGAAAGTGAATAGGGGGAAAATTGGGATTTTAGGGAGGGGGACTCGCCTTGGTTATCCAAGTGCCTACGTATCTCCTTAGGGAGAATCAGAGTCAACGTAGTTTGGGCACAGGGTTGTACGCCTTTGAATTGATTATGAAAGTGTTTGACGGTATTTTGAATTACCGTTTCGCAGTTTTGAAAAGGTATTTTGAATTACCTTCGTAGTTTCCCAGTATTGAAAACATGAAAATCTGTGGTTTGTGGTTTGATGTGTTTTCAGTGTTTTGGGCGTACAACCCTGATTTGATATGGCACAGTTAGATGCGATGACCAATAGATTTGGTCAGTATAGCTAACGGATTAAGGGGCATTGCTGGTTACTCAGATCGATAGATTGATCGTCGCGGGCAGCAAATTAAGATGTATTTTAATTTTATGTATTTTTTATCTCTCGTCTAATGCGACTAATAGCTTTAGTCGGGTCGAGGAGAGAATTAATTTAGAATTAATTAAATTAATATTATTTTATCTCTCGTCTAATGCGACTAATAGATTTAGTCGGGTTGAGGAGAGAATTAATTAAGGGTTAATGTTTTGTTATTTTATCTCTCGTCTAATGCGACTAATAGATTTAGTCGGGTCGAGGAGAGAATTGGATTGAATGTTACTGTTTCACCAAATGGGCAATGGGATCAGGCAAACCCTGATGCATATCACCTTTCTAGGGTTTTATTGTGATTTTTAATACTTAAAGTTAATTAAAATAATTAAATCGAGTAATTAAAATAATCGGAAGATAAATTCTAAATCCTAATATTAGCCTAATCCTAATTTTATACTAACCTAATTAAAATTAATTAAATTAAATCTATACACATTTTTTACAATTAAATAACATAAGAGTTATATACAAATAATATAAAAAATAAATATAAAACCTGGATCGGATCCTGTGTGTGTGGCCTGCGAAGCTCCATGGTGTTCCCTCACTCCTTGTGCGCTAGATCTGAGTAGCTTGCCATCCAACGGCTGTTGAGGGGAGTGCATCGTGCGTGCCTTTATATGGGACGTGTATGATCTGAAGGCAAGTGTAAACAAACAAAATAGAAAAAAAACCTTGTAAGGTACTGGGTATCGAACTCGGTACCCCTGGGCCCTTGTTGGTACACGCTTGCCAATTGCGCTGCTAGTCTTCTCTGTCCAATAAATGCTCTCGCATGGTAACATAAGATGACACGTTTGGTTTTGCAATCTTCAAACAACCATTAGTGGTGGGCCCACTGCACCACATGTGAACCAATAGGAAACAAGATGAATGGCTGAAACTTTGACCCCCCAATGAATAGATGCCAACCGCGGTCAAGAATTCCACGAGACTGTTCATCGTCTCTTCCAATTTCACGCCCAGGATTAGCTACGGTGGATCTGCGTTTTTACTACGCAATTTTCGTAGCCGAGAAACCTGCAAATTCGTCCCTACAAGAAGCGATCGAGACACACAAGAAAACTACCCAGATATACTAATTGACATATTACGATCTCAATGAACGTGTTAGTTTGGCTTGAAACGGCCGTTTTCACAGAGAACAAAAGCAAGCTTCTCTCTTGCCCTAGTAATGGTGAAACGAGATTCCGGTTCCATAACTCCATTCCAATGATTCAAAGCTTCTCTACTACACACCAGGAACTCATACAAATGGTCATATAGCATTGAAACATAGTATAATGTTAGATACGAAAACCAAAAAATTGCATAAACACAAAGATCCATATGCGTACCTCCTGAGCATCATGGGGCTTGATTAGCGATGCATTCTCACCCCTTATTACCTCTAGAATGGATTGGTACGGTTTAGAACCTCTGAAACTTGCTGCAAGAGCCACACGAATATTGCACCATTCTTGGATATTTTAATTTTGAAAACCCTAGTCCCTTGGACCTAATTTCCGTCCTCCTCCTCTCTTGACTTTCTTTAGAATATATATGTGGTCTTATTAGGTTTAAAGTCTTGGAAAATAATCAATCCATGATATTTTTTGAAAGAAAGATTTTGTATAAAATCTTTCTAAATTAGAACCCCATGCTATTTCATGCACATTTTCCCTTTAATTTTGACCATTGGATTAAATTTGGATTTGTCTTGAATTAGTAAAAAAGAATGATCCTTATATAATTATTTTAAAGATTTTATTTGATTTTTATTTGAAAATAAATGAATAAAATCAAATAAAAATAAAAATAAAATAATATTGCAAGAATAATTACATGGGACCAATAGACCTCTCTTGGGCTTATTACCATGTGGACAATTCAAAATTATAGGCCCACTACTAAAAAATTGGATTTTATTCACTTAGGGTTTCAAACAAATTTCTGATTTTTGCCCAACTTGTGCAAGCTGTAACTCCTTCAATTTTTATCGCATGGACATGATATGGGACTTTCTAGAAAGCCCAAAGAGTCCTCTAGATGACCTCTTTGGTTTCATCTCAATTGAAGCTTCCATGCTCAAGTTATGAGCTTTGACCCAAAAGGTGTTTTATTGACTTTTTAAAAGGACCTGTAATGTTTTTGTCCATATCTCCTAAATGGTGTATTTCTCGATCTCGGGCCCAACATAAAAGTTGTAGAGGATGAAATTTCCTTGAGAATAGGCTTTGGTTGGAGAATTTCTGACAAACCATGCGAGAGTTGTGACCGGTCAAAGTTGCGTTGACTTTCTCCTTTTTTAAAAACTCTAATTCGAACCTTTGATTAGAAGAGAGTGACTTGAGTTTAACCATTGAGCCTTGAACCCCTGAAGATGAAATGAGACAGCAAATTTTGGGGTATGACAGCTGCCCCTGTTCAATCTTCTTAAACTTGAAGAGCCAGATAGGCACGTCTGCCTATCATGATCTACAGGTAGAAGATGATTGGACACTGAGAATGCCCCGAAATTTGCATTTGTTGGGAAGAAGTTATATGGGAGATGGGCTTTAAAGATGCCATCCAAGGTAAATACCCTTCTCCTTGTGCAACATGTACTTTCTGGAAGGAGCCAGATGCTTTGATTGTAGCATAGCCTAAAGAGGCAACCTGAATTTTGCAATGTTATGATGTATGATGCAGTGAGCTTCTCAAAATAAATGAGAGCGATGTATGTATATGCATGATGAATGAGGTATGTTATTTGAATGATGCATGATTGTTGGTTATGTCAATTGAAGTATGTTAGTAATTCTGAAAAGAAAGATAAAACCTTTGTGTGTTATTGATGACGTTTTGGAGAAATCACTGCCGAGGGACTCACGTGATAAACCCAATTGAAGAAACCTTTGAAAATTTTGCGCTCGAGTGTGAGAGAAAAGAGTCGTCTTGCTAAATCCTGAGTCTTACATAGCGAGGACTCATAGTTTGTTGTAGAAGATAGTTAACTTGCTATAGCGCTAGCAAGCTTTCGTAGTTTGTGAACCCCACTTACTATAGTTCTAGTAAGTTTTCGTAGTTTGTAAACCCCAAAAAGATCACTTGCTATAGCTCTAGCAAGTTTACCTGCACCATTTGGATCATCTGCCCTAGTTCGGACAAATTTCACCTACACCATTTGGATCATTTGCCCTTGTTCGGACAAATTTCACCTACACCATTTGGATCATTTGCCCTGGTTCGGACAAATTTCACATACACCATTTGGATCATTTGCCCTGGTTCGGACAAATTTCTCCTGCACCATTTGGATCATTTGCCCTAGTTCGGACAAATTTCACCTACACCATTTGGATCATTTGCCCTGGTTCGGACAAATTTCACCTACACCATTTGGATCATTTGCCCTGGTTCGGACAAATTTCTCCTGCACCATTGGAATTACCTGCCATGGTTCTGACAAGCGTACCTGTATAATAGGAATTATTTGCTATAGTTCTAGCAAACTTACCTATACCAATAGGAGTCAGTTGCCCTGCTTCGGACAAGCTTACCTGCACCAATAGGAATTATTTGCTATAGTTGTAGCAAACTTACCTGTATGAAAAGAATTACCTGCCATGGTTCTAACAAGCGTACCTGCATAAGAAGAGATTATTTGCTATAGTTCTAGCAAACTTACCTGTATCAAAGGAATTTCCTTCCATGGTTCTGACAAGCGTACCTGTCACGACACGAGGGTTGGAAACTCACGACACGTGGGTCGGAAAATACACCTATCATAACACGAGGGTTGGAAATCTCACAACACGTGGGTCGGAAAATACACCAATCACAACACGAGGGTTGGAAACTAGGCTTTTGTAGTATTTGAATGCACTAGATGATATGCATATGCTAATGCGTATGTATGTATGCTGATGCTGGTGTCAATCCTGAGATTTTATCTCCTTATTGAACCTGTTTAGACCATATTTGCACCTACACCACGGCTATGCTTATGCCGGCTTGGTAATGTGGATAATGCTTATGCACATGCGTATGCATAGATTGTTTATGGGTGAATGAACAACAAGGTTGCTATCATCGGTAAGGTTACCGGGATACATCAATCAGGTGATCGGGTGAATATCTCCGTGAGGTTGCTATCCTCAGTAAGGTTACTGGCATCGGTAAGGTTACCGGAAAGCATCAATCAGGCGATTGGGAAGAATATCTCCGTAAGGTTACTGGCATCGGTAAGGTTACCGGAAACATCAATCAGGTGATTGGAAATAATATCTCAGTAAGATTACTGGCATCGGTAAGGTTACCGGAAGCATCAATCAGGTGATTGGAAATACACCCACAGTAGGGTTACTGTCATCGGTAAGGTTACCGGGAAGCAGGTGGATAGTATATCTTAGCACCAGAGTTTTGAATCGGATGTCTTGATGTATGTCATAATGTTTATGCTCATGCTTATGTTGATTGATGTAATGAGTGGAACGGAGCAATGTCTTCTATAAGACTACCTGAAAAGGTTTCTGGAATGGGTATGAAGATTTTTCTTAAAGAAGACTACCTGAAAAGGCTCTTAGAAAGGATAGGAATTTGTCTTAAAAAAAGACCCCCTGGAAAGGCTGAAAGATGTCTTAAAAAAGACTACCTAAAAAAGGTTCTTGGAGGTGGCGATGATTGTCTTATAGAAGACTACCTAGAAAAGGTTCTTTTGAAAAGAATGTCTTAAAAAAGACTACCTAAAAAGGTACGATGTAATGTATCAACCAATGTATGTAATGCATGAAAATGCGTATTTGCATGATGCTCTAATGCTAGGTTGTTGATAACCAAAGCGTATACGGCTCGCTAAAGTTGTAAGGTTGTTGGATGCTAGCGCGATTTCCTAATCCCTGCTTTTGAACTTTGAAGATCATAGTTAGGAGAAAGATTTTCGAGGTTGTAAAGTATGAGGATGCCTTTTCCTTTTGTTGTGCGTATTGCCCCGGTTTGGGCTATTGAATTACTCCCCGCCTTTATCCTTTTGAGGTTCTCCACACCTTTAACCTTTTGAGGTTCTCCACGCCTTTAACCTTTGAATTGTTCACCTTATGGATTTGATATCCGATTGCCCAATGTTTAGTGGAAAAAGATGCCCCTGATTGCCAAGTCATGAAGGAAATACTTCGAGAAGTAACCTTATCATATGCCTCGACGTTTAGATTAAAGGGTATGCTCTTGATCCCCAGAATATGGAGGACTATCCATAGTGTTCTATCCTTTTGAATTTGAATTCTTCCCATTTTTGACATGCCCCAGTTTGTGATTACTTCGAGGTGTGCCCCAAGTCGATTGAACCTTTAGGAAGATTGCCCTTAGTTAATAGGATGTTTGCTTGTATACCCCTACGATCCTTGAAAGTTTGCCCCTGTTTAGGAGAACCCCCTAGATGTGGTTCCCCCATTCCAGAGTCTTTATTAGAAAGGATCACCTTTGATTAACCCATTTCGAGATCTCCTCGATGCTAAGTGTATATTCGCAGATGACGTTGTACCATTTGAGAAGTAACTCCAATGCAATGTGTATGCAAGTTTTGAAATCGAAGTCCGTTATGAATTAGGACGGGGTGATTCAGAAATGAATGCTTGAATAAGCGCAGTGGTTTAGGAATAGTTTTAACAAACATAGGAGTCAGTATAACAAAATCCTGCTTAATATGCTTTCGTAGTTAACCTTGCCTCAGTTAGGACTTTTGAATGTTGTAACTTGGCCTGGTTCACGGTTTTAAGAAACAATGGATATAAGGCTCAAGATTCATTTAACCCACCCCTTTCTCCTTGATGTTCTCCAAATCCTAGAAATTCGCCTAATCCAATGGATGTGCTTCGTTTGCAAGAGAATCGCTTCAATTTTGATGTTGAGCAGAAGCCTTAGTAGAGATCCAAGCACTGATGGGAAGCTTCGATGATGTGCCAGTCACAAGATTATCTTTTGTATCCTTTGTATCCCTTATTTTTGCATGAACCAATTCTTTTGAATTTGATCCATCGGGATGCCCTGATTTTTGCCTAAGTTGTTTTTGTTTTCTTTCATGGAATTTTCCATTTTGACTTAGCGGGCGCTTTCCTCCTTTTTTGGATGCTCTTTTTGATCCTTGGACTTTGAATGTTGTGACTGCCATGTTGATTTTGATTCGTAAGCTCCGACTTTGATACGTCCTCGATCTTTGAATTATGTGTTGAGGAAGTAGATTGTTGTGAATGTTATCTCCATTACTTCCTCATTCTTGGATGAATACGAGGAAGAAGATGTGCTTGAACATTTGCTTTGCTTGAACCTTTTCTTTATCCTTGCTTGGATTGACTGATTCTCTTGACAACCAAAATACACCATTGAATTAACCGAAATCTACCCTGCCCCTGGTTAAAATCAAGGTTTAATTGAAAAAGTAAAAACAAACTCCAACTCCTGGCTCGAGGGGGTAACGAGGAATTAACATCCTTATTTCTCCACTATTTGGGAATTGAACCAATGCCTGTACATCGTCGGCTTGGTCTTACCTTGAAAGCATATGTCTAGCTAGACTTAGTTATTTGTATTCGTCATTCTCCCTTAAGTTTGTTAATAATCCTAAATCTAAGATTGAAAATAGAAGTGCGCGAATGAAGCGAATGAATTGATTCCAAAACCTGCATGGTCATCCCATTAGAATTGCTAATCCGAAGGTACAACTTTTATCCTGAGTAACACTTAGTGATCGTAGGGGTTGAAATCCTGAGCATGGCAAAACCTATTGATCCTAGGGACAATCTCCTTTGTAGATCCATTGACCTTGTTTTACTCTTAGTTAATGAACTTGTAGAAGTGAGGGTAATCTCGAATTCTCCTTGGACATGTCAAACCTGTTTAGAATAAATCGTTAGCGGTGGGTTTTCGTCGTATCGGAACTTCATGAGTTTCCTTTGACTGAACCTCTTTTGCTTTTCCTATGGATAGTATCACACCATTACAACCTTCAGGGTTTGTAGTTTGATAAAGATAGCCTATGACCCTTTTGCCCCTTGGTATGGAGTTAACACATGTCGCTTTTCTCCTATCGTAGTTATGCATCTTTGTTTAGGATTTTGCCCCAGTTGGACTAATCCTTGCCCCCAGGTTATCGTAGAGCATCCTTGTAAGTTTGATATGTTCTAAGATGAACCCCTTTATGACTAGATACATCTTGAGTGTATCTATGAGGGAACTCTTTGTTGAACTAATCCTTGCTCGATGGCAACCTTTATTGTATTTATAATCCTGTTATGACAAGGCATGGACATGCGACTGGCATGGTGAAAGACATCCTCTTTTTCTTAGTAAGACTAAGCTCATTCCCATTAATAAATCCTCTTTTCTCCGTAGTTTGTGATCCTTTTGATTTTCCTTTGGGAGTCTCGGGAAATCGGCTAGCACGGTAAGTGTGGATGCGGGCGAAGATGCGAATGTAAATGTATGATTGCATGAAAATGCAAATGCATGTGTATGCGAAAGACTCCTTGTATGCAATGCACTCGTGTGACATATAATCCTTAAGGGTAGCCTATGTGGATTTAGGGATGACATTTGACCCTAGTGAAATCCTTGCAAGATAGACGTTATGACATGCCAATGGAAATCCCTTAGATTCGGGAGTATGTAGAAGGTAGCGGCTGGTGACCGTTCAAGACAGTTACCAAGTCTCATGGCCATCGAGAGGCCAATCAACGTGTACCAATGAAGTTGTCCTTGGTGGGAAGGTTCTCTATGCGTAACACAACCTATCTAAGGATGATATCGAATGAAGTGAAATCCCCACAGGCTAGGGGTGAAAGATGTATAGATAGGAATCCAAAACCCCACAAGTTAGAGGGTGCGCGGGAATAAGCACGGAGTGACTGTTCAGGACAGTCACTAGATCTTATAGCCATCGAGAGGCCAATCGAACGCATGCTAATGAAGTTGTCCTTCGAGGAAGGAAGCGTCGTTGTGAAAACACATGGATGTAAAAGAAGATTCCTACAGGCTAGGGAGTACGTAGGAGTAAGCACGGGGTGACCGTTCAAGATAGTCACTGAATCGCATGGCCATCGAGAGGCCAATCGACATATGCTAACAAAGATATCCTTCGTATGAAGGATGCAATTTTAGAAACATAATCCCTACAGGCTAGGGAACGCGTAGATGTAAGCACATGGTGACCGTTCAAGACAGTCACTAGGTCGCATGGCCATCGAGAGGCCAATCGACGTGCGTAGACGAAGATGTCCTTCGTGGGAAGGGAACGTAGTTGAAAAATATAAAGATATGAAAGGAAACTCCCCATAGGTTAGGGAGTGCGTAGATGCGGGCGCGGAGTGACCGTTCATGACAGTCACTAGGTCTCATGGCCATTGGGAGGCCAATCAACGTGCGTAAATGTAGATGTCCTTCGTGGGAAGGACATGGTTTTGGAAATAGGGTCCCTGTAGGCCAGGGAACGCATAGATGTACCTGCAAAATTAACACGCAAGACATTCGCAGTATATAAATTGCAACCACATAATAAGCACATAAGCACATAAGCCCTAGGTTCATAGGTTCGACGTAACAGCTTAGGGTTCCCACCCTTCCCATTGGTATGTTCTAGAAGGTCTCATGGGGTCGTTCGTAGCCGCCGAGACTTTTTGTCTCTTTGGATTTTAGAACAACTCATTTATCCATGAGGTTCGAGTTTTAGGGGTAGGTTCCCAGAGAGATCAGCCAAATACCAAGTCTAGCCCTCAACAAGGTCGAGCTTCGTATCAGACCTTTCCGGATATTCAACCCACTCTGAGTGGAATTATAATAAGACTCGTAGGCGATGTAATTCCCCTCTGGTCATTATTATAATTCCCACGCTTAGGCTTAACAGCAATATATATCCCAGAAAATACAGTAAAACAAGTAATAATTAAATAAACATTTAAAAATTACTGTAAAAGATAATTACTGTAAATAAAACCATTAATAAATAAAATAAATAAATTAAATTAAATCTTTAAATAAAGAGAAAAAGAAAAACCTAAATCCTAATTCATAACCCTAGTTTTGGCAAATTAGCCAAACCCTAAAAAAAATTCGCCAAAACCTAAATCCCATCAAAACCTAAAGGAGCATAATAATTTACAGTTTGGTTATCACTAGTCCCCAGCAGAGTCGCCAGCTGTGGCAACCTGCCCTAAAAATTAGCTTTTAGAGTCGCCACCTATTCTGAAGGGCGAATAGGAAACCCTACGCAGTTAAGAGATTCGGGGTAAGTTATTATAATCAGGTCGAGGGAAGGTGTTAGGCAACCCCAACCCTTTCCTATTGGCTTTGAATCTAGGGTAACAGTTTTATGGCTAAATATTGAGGTTTAATAGCTAAGAAAGTGAATAGGGGGAAATTGGGATTTTAGGGAGGGGGACTCGCCTTGGTTATCCAAGTGCCTACGTATCTCCTTAGGGAGAATCAGAGTCAACGTAGTTCGGGCACAGGGTTGTACGCCTTTGAATTGATTATGGAAGTGTTTGACGGTATTTTGAATTACCGTTTCGCAGTTTTGAAAAGGTATTTTGAATTACCTTCGTAGTTTCCCAGTATTGAAAAGATGAAAATCTGTGGTTTGTGGTTTGATGTGTTTTCAGTGTTTTGGGCGTACAACCCTGATTTGATATGACACCTGTAACACCCCGTTAATTCTTTTTTATTAATTTAATTAATATTTTTTTTAATTAAATTATTAGAATTAATAATTTTTGGGAATTATTTGGAAAATGATGAAATATTGGCATTGGGCCTAGAGTGGTGGTTAGCAGTAAGGGGGGTGTTAACTAAGCAAGCCTAATAAGATATTTTATTTTATTTTTATAAAATAAAGGAAATTGGGAAAAGAGAAGGCAGGAGCAGAAGAGACAGGCTCTGAGAAAGGAAGAACACGTGAAAGAGAGACGAGCCAAGGAGAAGGAGAACTTCGAAGATTCGACTCTGAGGTAAGGGGGATTCTTCGGGTTAGTAATCCTTATGCGATTGTAAGTAGTAGGATTGATTAGGATTGTTGTCTATTTCAACCGTACGTGTCGGGTTTGGGAATTTGTTAGGTTTTGATGAATTTGTATGAATTACATGTTTCTGCTAATACTCATTATATATGCTGTTAATACTTGTATAAAACTTGTCTGAAATATGTGATGATGTGAAATTTGATGGTATTTGTGTGCTATGTTTGTATGTACCTGAAATTGGGGAAATGGGATAGGGTAAATGCTGTCAAAATGGTGAATTTGGCTGTGCAGGTACGTAGGAACCGGTTCCCATGTGGGACGAACCGGTTCCCCCTTATAAAAACAGAGAGGTGTGGATTCTGGGTTACTGGGAACCAGTTCCCAGATAGGGACAACCCGGTTCCCCATAGTAAAAATCAGAGGCGTGTTTTGGGAAGCAGCCAGGAACCGGTTCCCACGTAGGGACGACCCAGGTTCTGCTGCATTTTTTTCTAAAAATGTTTTATCTTTAAAATCCCATAACTTTTGATCCGAGTATCCGATTTATGCGCCGTTTTGAGCATTGCGAAGCTGAGTTAATGGCCTATACGATGAATAGGTGGTATGGACGTAAATTCCAAGTTGTTTATTTGTGATTATATTATTTATTGGGTGATGACTTTCGTGTATGCGTGTGATATGTTTGTATGAATGCTAAGAATATATACATGCTTATTGGTGATGATTTGGTGATGATAATGAGACGATGTGTTACATCGGATTGGTGATGTTGTAAGCATGTTGTATGTTGCATTCATTGGCATACATCTTTGGTGATGGATCCCGGTGATGAAATGGATCAAAATGGTGGGCATAATTCCCATTGTGTGGAATTTGTGTTGGTTAAACTGTATCTCGGTGATGAAAAAGATCAGTTGGATGGGTGTATCCCATGTATGGTACCACATGCATTAGTGTCAGTCCATTCATTGCATTATATTCTTATATGACTGAATGATTGTGTGGTGTGTTAGAAGATGCTTATGTACTGATGCTTGCTTGTTGTAATAAATTCCGATTATATGTATGCTTGAGTGTATGACAATTACTATGAGATTTTATTGCTTATGGCTGTATAATGTTTATTAATTCGAATGAAACTCACCCTTACTTTGATGATTTCAGATTAAGGATGTAGCGGCATCTTGGTTGGGCGAAGATAGCTTGTAGGCTAGCCCGTAGTTCGTGTCGAGTCATGCTCTGATTGTAACACTGGGATCGATTAGTCTTAGCGTTACTTGAGATACTTTGTTGCTATTTTGATTATGGATTATGTATTGTTGATCTGTTTGGATATGTTCCTAACATTGTTTAAAATAAGTTTCCGCTGTGATGAACACATGTTTGAAGTTTGGTGTAATCTTAATAAAGCATGACAAACGACATTGGTATTTTTATTTATTTTAATAATTGTAGCATCCTTGATGTGTTATTACTCTGATTATATTATATTTTCCGCGGGGGTTTAGAAGGGTGTTACAGCACCGTTAGATGCGATGACCAATAGATTTGGTCAGTATAGCTAACGGATTAAGGGGCATTGCTGGTTACTCAGATCGATTGATTGATCGTCGCGGGCAGCAAATTAAGATGTATTTTAATTTTATGTATTTTTTATCTCTCGTCTAATGCGACTAATAGCTTTAGTCGGGTCGAGGAGAGAATTAATTTAGAATTAATTAAATTAATATTATTTTATCTCTCGTCTAATGCGACTAATAGATTTAGTCGGGTTGAGGAGAGAATTAATTAAGGGTTAATGTTTTGTTATTTTATCTCTCGTCTAATGCGACTAATAGACTTAGTCGGGTCGAGGAGAGAATTGGATTGAATGTTACTGTTTCACCAAATGGGCAATGGGATCGGGCAAACCCTAATGCATATCACCTTTCTAGGGTTTTATTGTGATTTTTAATACTTAAAGTTAATTAAAATAATTAAATCGAGTAATTAAAATAATCGGAAGATAAATTCTAAATCCTAATATTAGCCTAATCCTAATTTTATACTAACCTAATTAAAATTAATTAAATTAAATCTATACACATTTTTTACAATTAAATAACATAAGAGTTATATACAAATAATATAAAAAATAAATATAAAACCTGGATCAGATCCTGTGTGTGTGGCCTGCGAAGCTCCATGGTGTTCCCTCACTCCTTGTGCGCTAGATTTGAGTAGCTTGCCATCCAACGGCTGTTGAGGGGAGTGCATCGTGCGTGCCTTTATATGGGACGTGTATGATCTGAAGGCAAGTGTAAACAAACAAAATAGAAAAAAAACCTTGTAAGGTACTGGGTATCGAACTCGGTACCCCTGGGCCCTTATTGGTACACGCTTGCCAATTGCGCTGCTAGTCTTCTCTGTCCAATAAATGCTCTCGCGTGGTAACATAAGATGACACGTTTGGTTTTGCAATCTTCAAACATCAATTAGTGGTGGGCCCGCTGCACCACATGTGAACCAATGGGAAACAAGATGAATGGCTGAAACTTTGACCCCCCAATGAATAGATGCCAACCGCGGTCAAGAATTCAACGAGACTGTTCATCGTCTCTTCCAATTTCACGCCCAGGATTAGCTACGGTGGATCTGCGTTTTTACTACGCAATTTTCGTAGCCGAGAAACCTGCAAATTCGTCCCTGCAAGAAGCGATCGAGACACACAAGAAAACTACCCAGATATACTAATTGACATATTACGATCTCAATGAACGTGTTAGTTTGGCCTGAAACGGCCGTTTTCACAGAGAACGAAAGCAAGCTTCTCTCTTGCCCTAGTAATGGTGAAACGAGATTCCAGTTCCATAACTCCATTCCAATGATTCAAAGCTTCTCTACTACACACCAGGGACTCGTACAAATGGTCATATAGCATTGAAACATAGTATAATGTTAGATACGAAAACCAAAAAATTGCATAAACACAAAGATCCATATGCATACCTCCTGAGCATCATGGGGCTTGATTAGCGATACATTCTCACCCCTTATTACCTCTGGAATGGATTGGTACGGTTTAGAACCTCTGAAACTTTCCGCAAGAGCCACACGAATATTGCACCATTCTTGGATATTTTGATTTTGAAAACCCTAGTCCCTTGGACCTAATTTCCGTCCTCCTCCTCTCTTGACTTTCTTCAGAATATATATGTGGTCTTATTAGGTTTAAAGTCTTGGAAAATAATCAATCCATGATATTTTTTGAAACAAAGATTTTGTATAAAATCTTTCTAAATTAGAACCCCATGCTATTTCATGCACATTTTCCCTTTAATTTTGACCATTGGATTAAATTTGGATTTGTCTTGAATTAGTAAAAAAGAATGATCCTTATATAACTATTTTAAAGATTTTATTTGAAAATAAATGAATAAAATCAAATAAAAATAAAAATAAAATAATATTGCAAGAATAATTACATGGGACCAATAGACCTCTCTTGGGCTTATTACCATGTGGACAATTCAAAATTATAGGCCCACTACTAAAAAATTGGATTTTATTCACTAAGGGTTTCAAGCAAATTTCTGATTTTTGCCCAACTTGTGCAAGCTGTAACTCCTTCAATTTTTATCGCATGGACATGATCTGGGACTTTCTAGAAATCCCAAAGAGTCCTCTAGATGACCTCTTTGGTTTCATCTCAATTGAAGCTTCCATGCTCAAATTATGAGCTTTGACCCAAAAGGTGTTTTTATTGACTTTTTAAAAGGACCTGCAATGTTTTTGTCCATATCTCCTAAATGGTGTATTTCTTGATCTCGGGCCCAACATAAAAGTTGTAGAGGATGAAATTTCCTTAAGAATAGGCTTTGGTTGGAGAATTTCTGACAAACCATGCGAGAGTTGTGACCGGTCAAAGTTGCGTTGACTTTCTCCTTTTTTTAAAAACCCTAATTCGAACCTTTGATTAGAAGAGAGTGACTTGAGTTTAACCATTGAGCCTTGAACCCCTGAAGATGAAATGAGACAGCAAATTTTGGGGTATGACACTTTGGTTCCGAGAATCTTATGTCTTCTGACTTTGAAGAGCTTTGAGCGTGATACCATCAAAGCTTCAGAGCTTGTACTTCTGACTGCCATCTTCTAATACTTTCCAATTCATGCTCTGATTCTGCAGGACCATCTTCTGATGTCTTTCCAGACCATGTTCTGATGAAGCGATCCAGAACTTATGGGTCAGTGCTTCTGAACGTTGATTTGTGCATAATCTTTTATATTTTTCCTGAAATGGAAAACGTAAAGGATTAGAGTACCACATTGTTTTATACAAAATTCATACTTAATGTTATCATCAAAACTAAGAATATTGGTCAGAACATTTCTTGTTCTAACAAAGATGCCATACTTACTCGAGGATTCCTTACCACCTATAGCTTTACCTTCATCTTCCATGATTCCCATTGAGAATAGAGAGGAGTACCAAGAGCTTAAGGATAGGATGAAGTTAGAAAGAGATACTTGGGAGAAGAAGTTCCACGTTTCAGAGGTTGAGAAAGAAGATTTGAATAAGTAGCCGAGAGAACGGGATGACACACTTTAGCTTTAGGATGGTTGGTTAATGGAGAAGGATGATCAGATTCGTCGCCAGAAAGCATTACTTAAGCAACATGGTGAGAAGCGAAAGAGACAGTAAGAGAATTTATTTTCCTCTAATGTTCCAGCAGTTCCTAATGGTCAGGAAGTGAAGTTTGCATGGTGTCATACCCCAAAATTTTCCCATCTCATTTCACTTTTCGAGCTCATACCAAAGTTCAAGACTTAAGGACATACTCTCCTAAACAAAGGCTCATTGTACTAGGGTTTTGAATTCTCTGAAGAAAATTAATGAATCACGGTCTCCAATGGATCTCATAGGGCTTATTAGGTTTCAAACTATCTCTATGACAAAATTCAAGCTCCAATTCCTAGGATTGCTCAGTCAATTGCTCAGAAAGTCAACGGTCGACTAGTTGACCTAAAAGTCAACTGTGGTCAAAGTACAGTCAAAATTCCTGATTTTTGGTTAACATCCTCAATTTGAAGTATCATTCATCCTTTGATCAAGGATTGATCATGATTCATCAAGAAAAGCTCAGAAACCAACAAAACTCATAGTTTCTAAATTAGGCTTTTGTACGAGAAAGTCAACCAAACTTTGACTAGCCATAACTTTCACATGGAACATCAAAAAATTTCCATCCAAAGCTCAATTTGAAGGAAATTGAATTCTCTACAAATTTGACTCTCACAAGCCAAGTCCAAAAATGCTTCATTTGAGAGATATGGATCAAAAGATTATAGGTCCTTTTTAAAAGTCAACCAAAAGCAGTTTTTTGTCAAAGCCCATAACAACAAGATAAAATCCTCAAATGGAAAAAATCTTCCAAAGTGGCTTGTAAAGGACATCTTGAGGTTTCCAAAAGTCCTAGAACTCATCCATTCCTTAAAAATTGAGGGAGATACGCCTTGTCAAAGTTGGACAATTTCAAGAGAAAAATGTGAAGTAAAAGGCTCCAAAATGAATTTCCTTGCAAATAGGCCCATGTTTTTAAGATCCAATCTTTTTCCTCATGATATGTAGAGCCCAAAATCCAATAGCCACGAAATTATATGATTTATTTGATTTTATATTAATTTTAATTCATTTAAAAAGCAATTAAAATCAAATATTCAAGGAACTATGGAAAAGAGTTGAGTGGGATTTGATTTCCCATCAAATTCAATGAATTAAATAGCATATTTTCTATGTAATTTCGTGAAAACAAATTTGGTAAAGATTGGATAGGAAATTTGGCAAAAATAGAAACTTTAAGAATCATATTGAAATCAAATTTCAAGTAATTGATTCAAGAAGATTTGGTCCAAATTTTTAACCTAAAATCATTCTCCTATAAGAGCATAAGCTTTACAGATCACTAGGGGACGAATTCTGGCTCTAGAAATCCTAAAAAAGCTTCAAGAAATCGTGGCCAAAAGTGAAGGTAGCAGGTGGAGATTGTGTCCAATTCAGGCCGTTCCAGACATCAAGCAACATCCCTTGGGACTCATTGAAGCGTTCCAGACTATTACAGGTTACCAACATCTCTTGAAACACGATTTCAAAGTCACGGTTTATCTTCTTTTTTTCAAGTTTCGGTGTCTATCATTCACGCATCATTAATACATTTTAATCATATGTGTGTGTTCGCATGAATGTATAGAAGTTTTTTGGATTGGTTATTTGAAGTTTAAGTGCAGGAAATACGGGTTGCCATTGTTAGGGTTTTAGAGCTTCTAATTGGGGCTTTACAAACCAAGAAAAATTAGACGAAACCAAGGCTAAAACCATGCGCGACTTTGGTTTGAATTTTCAAACAATGTTTTTTTCATTTATTTTGTTCAATATTGAGACTATTAACAGGGAATGACTGCAGTCTAGTTGGCAAGCGAGAGAGGCTGATGACCAAAGGGGAGCATGTTCGATCCCCAGCGGTATGCCTTATTTTTATTATTTGCAAGTTTACACTTGCTTGCAGATCCAGTGCAACCGTTCTCCGCTGGCTTACGGTGCAACTTTGCATCTCCGCCGTTGGAGATCTACTCGCCCAGATCTAAGGAACATGGGAATGCTCCCCACCATGCACCATAAAGAACTCCTCACACCAGATCCAACACCCAACTATGTTTCTCTTTCTTTTCTTTTTCTTTTATGGTTTTTTCATTATTATCTATTTTAATTTAATTAACCCTTTGTTAGTTAATTATTTAGTTTTAATTAACCATTAAAATTGACACAATAATTAGGACTCGCATTTATCTAATGAATTAACTTTTTTTTATATATATTTAATTAGTTTAGGTAATTAGAGTTTTTCTTAGCCAATTTAATTAATTATAATAATTTGGTTTTTTAACTAAAATTAACTGACTAATTTAATCGGATTAATTAACTAGGTTTGACCAATAATTAATTAAATTAGGATTAAATTTTTAGGATAGTGTTTCTTAATTAGGTTTTTAAACCTTTAGGTAGGTGTTGTCCATTAACCCTAATCTAGGTTTTTACCTGTTTTCTTTTATTAACCTTGGTTAACTTTTGTCTCATTCAGGGTTTGCCTCTTGCCTTGCTTTTTTTTATTTGTTTGTCTAAATTATTACACTTTTAATTTTTGATCTGTTACATTATAATTGTTGTTGATCTTTAATGCACTAACATTTCTCTTATTCGCTCGTAATTTTCTAGGTTGATCAGGGGAGCGACGAAGGCGCGAGGCATGGGAATTAATTTGCCTTTTTATACTTTCCTCTACTATTGTTCTGTTTTTATTTCCCCATCCCCGCATGTGTTTATTGTAATAGCGTAGGATGTTTATTTGTTGCCCTTTAATTTTATTTATGTTAACTGCGTGGTTAGTAATCTTAGGGAGTGCAAGCCTTAAATCGAATTAGGATAACTAATTACAAGATAAATATCTGAATTGAATCACGTGATTGTTGCACCCACACACCTTTAGGATAATCCCTCTTGTTGCATGTTGCCTCTAATTATACTAAAAATAGTCAAGTCCCTCGGATATAGGGATAGCTTAGCTTGCTGCCTTCGAGTCAAAATCACCACGTCCCTCCGATAAAAGATCATAGTCCCTTCGAGTTGCCTATGATAAATATGATCTCGTCCCTCGATAAAATGGTGATAGTCCATTCGAATGCTAAGGTATCCTTACTGTTGCCTAAAATGACTATTATATCCTTCCCTTAGACTACCTGCCCTCTTTTTGGTAGGGACAGTCTTGTGGCGAACGATACTCTCGACGACCCTTTCACATCCAATTGAAAGACTTCCTGCCCTCTCATGGTATGGATAGACCCTTTCGGCCGGAAGACTTAAAGAACAAGAAAGAAAATCTTAGGGTAGGCGTTCTTAAATGCTTGCTCACACATTCAAACTTTCAAATTACTTTTCACGCCTCTTTTCAAATCAATTCAAAAAGGCTACGCTTATTTACAAGCTAAAGTCCTTATTCAAAATCTTTTCAAATAATTCAAACAAACAAGTGAGCTAAGCAATTAAGAGCCCATGGAAAACCATGGATACAAAGGGTGCCTTAAACATTCCCTTTGTATAACCTACCCCCCGAACTCAAATCTCTTTCAAAATGTCTTTCCTGTTCTTTTTGCCTTTCCAATTGGATAAAATAAAAGTCGGTGGCGACTCTTGCTATCCGCAACATTTTTAAAAGTCAGTTCTCCCACTGTATTACAGAATTGGCGACTCTGCTGGGCATGATTTCGAATTAAAAGAGGGGTTACCTTAATGTTTAGGATTCACTTAAATGTTTTCAATTGTTTTATTTATATTTGTGGGCCTGTTTGGGTTTATTTGTGTGAAAGGTCCTAACTCAGATCTGAGTACCTTAGGTAAATGGCATGAGACCAAGGAGACTACACGGCGTATACTGCTGCGATTGATATGGTGGCCAACATTAGTGTGTCACATTGGTTTATCCTGGTGTTCATTGGGATCCAACTTGAGGAAACACTTGGCTGCTGCGTGGTGTCATTAAGCACTAATTTGCCCCTAGAACCTTAGTTGAACTTGACCTTGGCCTTGTAGCGGGGAAAATCTGATATCGAAGCCATGGGATTGACTCGAATCAATATTCCGTTTGAAATCGCCCCCGCGCTTTTTTTTTTCAAAGGAAAAGGGAAAAGAACGTAAAACCCAAAATTTTGTTTTTAAAACAAGAAAGAGATCTCAGGTACGGGTGTTGATTATATGAGGGGAAGGTTTTAAGCACCCCTCATATCTGTGGTACTCCACAGGAACCTTTTTGAAAATCTGTGTTGTGTGTGTGCTAAAAAAAAGAGTTTGTTTTATTTTTAAAATAAGCTCGGCAAAGCGTCAAGCTTTGGGCCTACATACCTCCTCGGTGCAATGGAGAAGTCAGAGCTAATGTAGTTCCGCTTTTGGGAAAAAATGTTTTAAAAACGAATAAACACTTTGTTGTCGTTAGAGAGAAATACTCAGCCATTGATCTTGAGCATGAGAACAAACAAGTTCTTTGCATCGCAAATGAAAGAAGGGCTCCAACTCGGATAAAATCAACGAGTATGCCACTAGCTCTCTCACGCGGAAAAGATCTCGTTATTATCAATCAATTTCAAAATCGTGGGGTATAACCACTCGTTTCGACAATTAACGGTGTCTAAACTTTTGAAGAAAAGCCACTAAGGGCGAAAGATATTTTTAAGAAAAGGTTTTGAAAAGATTGCAAACATAAGAATATTTTGGAAAAAGGGAGAAGATTTTGAAAATTTAAGAATGGGAGGAGATGAAGAGGCTAACCTAGTGCATAAAATAAAAGCTAAGGAAAGAAACGGTCTAACCAAATAAGAAGCCAACACTTGACATTAAGAGCCAAGGTAGTTTTCCCATCCTTTGGATGTATCAATACCAACACATTAACACTTGGGGATCCAGATGAATTTATTGTCTTAGCACCACTTTGCATTAAGCACATTAAGATTCTGACGAAAACCGGGCAGAGTAACGGCTGTTTTCGGGTAAAATCCTTATATCAATGCCTTGGAACTAACCATCAAGGGCTTTCAAGGAAATACCTGCACACATAAACATACAACAAAACAATGCCAGACAGACAGAACAATCACAGGATAGTAATAGAATGAGTCCAGAGGTACTAGGTCCATAAGTCCGAATCTCCAAGATGCTAGGGATAGTAACCGATAGTCCAAAGAGAGCCTTATGTATTTTTTAGATTTTGGTTATTTATTAGTGTTTTAGCAAAAAAGTGAAGTATGGTCCAAGTGGACAAAAGAAAAATAACAGAAGCATAAACATATGTCCAAGTGGACAAAGAAAAAATGGCGGAAAGTAAATATGATGAAATGATAAAATAAAGCGATAAAGCGAGAAATATAAAGAGCGGTATAGTAAAGGTGCGGAAATTAAAGTTAGTTGTTAGATGTTAAAGATAACCATCTTGAAACTTGTCAAGTATGTTATCAAAGTTAGTAGGAAGATCTATGGTGAGTGAATGATGTACTCGGATTTAAATTCAATGGGGTTTATCAGAAGCTTGATAAAATCATAGCGACTACACGATAAAAACCTCCACAAGTCTTAAATCAACCACATACAATTCTCTTCCATATTTGATCTTTTTTATTCGGGACACGAAATATTGCGCTATGTTAAGTAGATCGCCAAGTGATTTATGTAGAAATCACCCTACAACGAGGCCGGTTAAAACTTTATGTGCTAATGCATGCGAGAAGAACGATATGTAGATCGCCTTCCGAAAGCAATACCGCACGAAAAGAAAATAGGTAACGATCTAGTCTTTACTAAGAATCCATAAGAATTCTCAAAGTATTAAGACTTTCATCGATAAAAAGAAAAAAGGAGAAGGAGAAGATAAAATGCATAAAGATAGTCAACTCACACTATCATTAATATCATTCATCTAATATTATGGATTCGGTTCTTTCAAACCTATCAACATCCTAGATCCAATGATATTAATGAAATGGAGGAAGAAGAATAAAATTCACAAAAGATAATCAACTCACACTATCATTAATATCATTCATCTAATATTATGGATTAGGTCATTTCGAACCTATCAACATCCTAGATCCAATGATATTAATGAAGTGGAGGAAGAAGGAAGCCAAAACAAGCATAAAAAAGGCAAAAAAACACATTCTGCCAGCAGGAAATCGATTTACCTCTGTAGGAAATCGATTTCCTGAGTGCGGAGTTCAAATTTTGAAAAAAAATAAGGTGGAAATCGATTTCCTACAGAGGGAAATCGATTTCCTGCACGCAGCACTCAAAAAATCAGCATTAGGAGGCATAAAACTTGACTTAAGCAAACATACAAACACCTTATGATCACACATCAATTGGAGCACGAATTTTTCATCAATTCACCATCAAATAGGACCAATATAGCATCAAAGATGCATCACACACAAGCACAAAAGAATCACATTATGATAGATGAAAAAGGATGAAGAAAATTACCAAATCTTGAACAAAACTTAGATCTACTTCAAGAATCACCAACACAAATCTTGATCTCTCAACAATTGAAGAAAAAAGAGTGAAATGGATGGTGGTTTAGCTCAAAGTTTGTGAGGTTCAAGATGTGACTCACAAACTTTATGAAAGAACAAAGAGCTTTGGTGAATTTGGTAGGGATGAGGAGAGAAATTGCAAGGGGTTTTTTGGCTCTCAAAGCTTGAGAAATGAGAGAGTAGAGGGCTCTATTTATAGAATTGGAGCAAGAGTAGTGGCAAATTGGTCTTTTTGTGTTTGGTGATTAACTTGTGTTTAATTGGTGATTAAAGTGGCAATTAAATGGTAAGAAATGGTAAAATGAGGTTTAAGTGGGATTAATGAAGGGATTAATTTTGATGAGGTGGAAAATTGGTAAAATGATCAAATAAAAAAAGGTGCCAAAATGATGTCAAGCTTCCCTCTTTATATTTTTTTTGAATTTTGCGCACAGGAAATCGATTTCCCACAGGGGTAAATCGATTTCCACCTTCAAATTTTCAAAAATTGTTTTCTTGCACTATTTTGATTTTTGCCCGATCTTTCACCTGTAAAATATAAACAAAAGAGACAAAACATATATTTTTTTTTTATTTTTGGTTAGTATAAACAAATAAAAAGGCTATAAATGCTCGATAATTCCCCTCAGAGATAATCACAGTATCAAAGGTAAAGCTTCACAATGGTGCTCTTGAATGCAAATGATGTATGATCTTAGGGTCAAAAATTGGGGTATGACAGATGCCCCTATTTAAGTTTCTTCTTTCCGGAGATGTGAGGGTTAAAATCCTCAGCTCGACGTAATTGAAGAGACTTAAATATAAAACACACAATTTTTGAACCTAAGGTATAATGCGATGCTAATGGATGCATCAAGTATGATTATGGAATAGAGAGGAGTATAACACCACTGGGGAGATAAGAAAGGATTCCACTATGGGAAAAGGTATACGTCATCTAGGAATAGAATCGGACTTCACAAAAGAAAGAAACTCTCGATAGAAGCTTTCAAGATAAAACATGATTGAACTTCGAGAAGAGAATATCTGAGGCCTACATGAATGTGGCTACATCAAAATGAATATCAAGGTAAAACATGATTGGACAACATCAAATGACAACCAAGGTAAAACATGATTGGATATCGTCAAAGGATAATCAAGGTAAAACATGATTGGATAATCATCAACGGACAATCAAGGTAAAACATGATTGGATAATCATCACAGGTCCATCAAGGTAAAACATGATTAGATGTCATCACAAGGATAATCAAGGTAAAACATGATTGGATAACATCAAATGACAATCAAGGTAAAACATGATTGAAAAATACCAAATGACAATCAAGGTAAAACATGATTAGGTAACACCAAGGTCAATCAAGGTAAAGCATGATTTGAACTTTGGGAAGAATGTATCAGAGACGTTCAAGATAAAGCATGGACGAAGCAACATCAAATGACAATCAAGATAAAACATGATTGAAGGTAACCAAGATAAAACACGGTCGAAAGTGATCAGGATAAAGCATGATTAGAGACAAACAAGATAAAACATGATTGACGGGAACCAAGATAAAACACAGTCGAAAGTGATCAGGACAAAGCATGATTAGAGACAATCAAGATAAAACATGATTGAAGGGAACCAAGATAAAACATGGTGTAAGCGATCAGGTGCCAAGTAAGTTGGACTTTGATCTCAAGGTGAAGATGTTGACAGCAACAGAACCTCGAAAAATGCAAATGAGTATGAAATTTACTTCAATGCATGATGTTGAATTTTTCTATGCATGATATATGATTAATGCAATGCAATTGTTTGTTACAACTGAGGGAGACTCTTTTGTGAGGCACGATAGGAACTCGATTCCTCAACACGGGAGCTCTGCCAACTCTGCCTGGGAAGAAGATGCTTAAACACACTTCTATTACACCGGTAACTGTATCAAAATGATGATCCTTTGAGAGGGCTGATAAAACTGCTTGGGGATTGCTGAAGAAGATTGCCCCTGATTGACCAATTGTTGTAAGTTAACTGATCATGGCTTCAGCTGAAATGTATTGGGGATGAACTGATCATGGCTTCAATTCTTGAAATGCACGTCGGGATGGCTTGCCCCAGTACAAGTCTTGAAATGGTATTCTGATAAACAAATCTTGAATGAACATCTGAACAACAGGATCTTGAAATAACGTGCCCCTGATAGGATCACTGGTCAAGTTTCCCGACTGTTTGAAATTCCTGAAAAATGAATGCTTACTTGCAAATAAAATGTTCATTCAAGAATGGCAATTTTAATGCAATGCTCAAAGCATATTTTTGAAATCAAAATCATTATTGGAATGATGTTATTGATGTAAAGCAAATGGAATCACTGGTCAAAACATAAAGGTTAAGACATTCAAAGTGAAAGATAAAGCAAAGATATGATATCAAACAAATGATTGGAATATCTCATGGGAGTCAGCTTATGCAACCTTGTTGTAGTATACTTTCAAACAAACCTTGCCTCAATTAGGTCTTTTAAAGGTTGTAACGTGGCCTGGTTCACGGTTTCTGAAACAAAGGATATAAGGCTCAAAAATTTGATTGTACCCACCCCATCTTCGTGATGATCTCCAGTCCTACAACTCAGTTAATTCAACTTGTGCATTCAGGTTCCAAGAGGCTTCTGGAATTGCACCTTTGATAATGATGATAGTTCACAAGCAAAGAGAACTTTTGAGATTGCACTCACTTCTTCCTTTTGATATCACAACATTTTGTTGTTTAGGAATTTATTGAATTCTCTTTTTTTTCATCTTTTCTTTTTATATATCCCTAACTTTTGCCTGAACTGTTTATTTTTGAACTTACAGTCAGCGGGATGCCTTGATTCTTGCCTAAGTCGTTTTTGGTTTTGACTTAGCAGGCTTTTCTTTGTATATATATATATATATATATTTTTTGATACATTTTTTTGAAAGATAGTGACTGCCTTGCTTAATGATTGATAAACTATCATTGGCTTTTGATTGGCATCTCCAACATTTCTTTGATGTATGCGGAGGAAAGCTTGTGATTGAAACCTTTGTGGAAAGGTGTACTGAATGATTCTCTTAAAATAGAATGCACAGCCCAATTAACTGAGAACTACCCTGCCCCAGGTTTAAAATGCGGGTTTTTTCATACAGAAAGAAACACCAACTTCGAAGGCTCAGAGGGGTTGACAAGGGATTAACTTCCTTATTTCTCCAGGGTTTGGGAATTGAAACAATGCCTGTACATCATCAGCAAAGTTTTATTCGAAAGCATACAGTTCAACAACTTGGGTATTTCGTTGTCATCATCCTCCCTCCAATCTTTGCATAAAACACAACTTTGATAGAGAAAGAAAATGGAAGAAAAAGCTTTGTAAAAGAAGGTATAAACATAGTATATGTGAATGAATTCAAAATATGCGATGCTCATTTCATTAAAATCACCATTCAGAAACAAACAAAGTCTAAAAGTAAACAGCACAATGAAGGAAATACGAACAGTACAGAAACATGGCCTAGTGACTAATCAGCAACAAAGATGAGCTATCTCGTCTGAAACACTTGGCTTTAGGAAAATTGGGCTTTGACTTGTTTTCAGCCACTCCGATCTGGCAAAGGATTAGTGACAACATTAGGACCCATATCCTTGAAAGATAAAACATTTGTCCTCATCAACTCTTGCACTCTAGTCCTCAGTGCATAACAGCCTTCTAAATCATGACCTACCCCACCTTGATGAAACTCACAGCAAAGATCAGACTGAAATCCTTTGGAAGTAGGATCTCGAGGAGGAGGCATGGCTCTTGTTGTAATCAAACCTTTCTGGACCAAAGCAGGATATAATTCAGTGTACGACATAGGAATAGGATCAAAGCGAGTCCTATCACGATTTTGATTTTGTTTCTGCTTTTTGTTACCTTGAGAAGGAACAGACAACGAATGTTGATGTAGAGTCCTACGAAGCACTGATTGAGGAAAGCAAACAGACGTTTCCTTCTCTACTCCAAAATATGAATTACACGACATAACAGATGGTTTCCCTTGAGTTGGAGTAGTAGCGGAAAGGGCTAAAGGAGTACCCACTTGCTTTGTAACAATCGGAGGAAAGTTGCATTCTCTCTTCAACAAGACTTGCAGGGTTTCCATAATCTGATTCATCTGGCTTTTCAACTGACTGACCTCTGCTCTTAGCAAATCTTGGTCTTGTTGAAGTTCTTCCATACTCTTTAGATACATGATTCTAGTTCTATGTGTCGAGGAATCAGCTTGACAGTAGACAAACAACTCTGAAGATGGAGACAGACAAGGATAAGTTTTCTGGACAACCGGGATGTATGTATGCAAATGATGCAATTGCTGTTTTTTTTGTTTTTTTATTTATTTGATTTTCAAGAATTCAAGTTATTAATTTGTAAACATCATAGCATTAAGGAAGTAAATCCTAAATTGGATCAAAGCTTTGATCAAGTTATCATCAAGATCAATCATCCATTTTGGTGGATTAGAGTTTTCACCCCATCAACACCCAAGATCCATTGAGTTTGATGAAACTTATGATGTTTACAAAGAAATACCTATGAGTTCCTTGGAAATCAAATGAATGCATGGATGCATGGTTTATGCATCAATCACAATCAAGATCACACATGGTCGCACAAACAGGGTTCAAAGGTTCGACGTCACGAGCATGGAGTCAAAGTTAAGAACCACCCACAAAGGTATGTACTAGGGAATTTTGTACCTGCCGAACGGGTTCTACAAAGGTTCCCAGAGTTTTCAATCTTCTATCGGATATTACTGGCACGCACAATTGCTCATGGGCGCCAATAATATGCCTAAAAAGACCTCGTCTGAGCGTAGCATCGCATGACAACAAGCTCAAATTGGTACTTGATCTTGTTTCTGCACTACATCCTAAAAAGGCTTAGATGGGTTAAAAGGGTTCTAGGTCATTCAGCTTCTACGGACACTCACTATTGAAAGTAATAGCGTTATCACGATGATTCGTAACAACCTCTACTACCTTCCATGAGGCCTCCACTGATTGGGGTTCCACCATATGATGCTCATGTTAAGGATTGCTCCTGACATGCAACTATTGGTCTTACCACCTCCTATCTCAAGTTACTCACCAAAGTTCTGGTTAGAACTTTATCTCATCACAGAGGAACCATCGAGCACCAAAAAAGAAAAAAAAGAAAATAAACAAACAAAGCACACAATAATATATACAAATAAAACACACAGATAAACAAAAATAGGCTTAACACACTTAAAACTGGATCCCCAGTGAAGTCGCCATTTTTCTGTAGCGGGGAAAATCTGATATCGAAGCCATGGGATTGACTCGAATCAATATTCCGTTTGAAATCGCCACCGCGCTTTATTTTTTTCAAAGGAAAAGGGAAAAGAACGTAAAACCCAAAATTTTTTTTTTAAAACAAGAAAGAGATCTCAGGTACGGGTGTTGATTATATGAGGGGAAGGTTTTAAGCACCCCTCATATCTGTGGTACTCCACAGGAACCTTTTTGAAAATCTGTGTTGTGTGTGTGCTAAAAAAAAGAGTTTGTTTTATTTTTCAAATAAGCTCGGCAAAGCGTCAAGCTTTGGGCCTACATACCTCCTCGGTGCAATGGAGAAGTCAGAGCTAATGTAGTTCCGCTTTTGGGAAAAAACGTTTTAAAAACGAATAAACACTTTGTTGTCGTTAGAGAGAAATACCCAGCCATTGATCTTGAGCATGAGAACAAACAAGTTCTTTGCATCGCAAATGAAAGAAGGGCTCCAACTCGGATAAAATCAACGAGTATGCCACTAGCTCTCTCACGCGGAAAAGATCTCGTTATTATCAATCAATTTCAAAATCGTGGGGTATAACCACTCGTTTCCACAATTAACGGTGTCTAAACTTTTGAAGAAAAGCCACTAAGGGCGAAAGATATTTTTAAGAAAAGGTTTTGAAAAGATTGCAAACATAAGAATATTTTGGAAAAAGAGAGAAGATTTTGAAAATTTAAGAATGGGAGGAGATGAAGAGGCTAACCTAGTGCATAAAATAAAAGCTAAGGAAAGAAACGGTCTAACCAAATAAGAAGCCAACACTTGACATTAAGAGCCAAGGTAGTTTTCCCATCCTTTGGATGTATCAATACCAACACATTAACACTTGGGGATCCAGAGGAATTTATTGTCTTAGCACCACTTTGCATTAAGCACATTAAGATTCTGACGAAAATCGGGCAGAGTAACGGCTGTTTTCGGGTAAAATCCTTATATCAATGCCTTGGAATTAACCATCAAGGGCTTTCAAGGAAATACCTGCACACATAAACATACAACAAAACAATGCCAGACAGACAGAACAATCACATGATAGTAATAGAATGAGTCCAGAGGTACTAGGTCCATAAGTCCGAATCTCCAAGATGCTAGGGATAGTAACCGATAGTCCAAAGAGAGCCTTATGTATTTTTTAGATTTTGGTTATTTATTAGTGTTTTAGCAAAAAAGTAAAGTATGGTCCAAGTGGACAAAAGAAAAATAACAGAAGCATAAACATATGTCCAAGTGGACAAAGAAAAAATGGCGGAAAGTAAATATGATGAAATGATAAAATAAAGCGATAAAGCGAGAAATATAAAGAGCGGTATAGTAAAGGTGCGGAAATTAAAGTTAGTTGTTAGATGTTAAAGATAACCATCTTGAAACTTGTCAAGTATGTTATCAAAGTTAGTAGGAAGATCTATGGTGAGTGAATGATGTACTCGGATTTAAATTCAATGGGGTTTATCAGAAGCTTGATAAAATCATAGCGACTACACGATAAAAACCTCCACAAGTCTTAAATCAACCGCATACAATTCTCTTCCATATTTGATCTTTTTTATTCGGGACACGAAATATTGCGCTATGTTAAGCAGATCGCCAAGTGATTTATGTAGAAATCACCCTACAACGAGGCCGGTCAAAACTTTATGTGTTAATGCATGCGAGAAGAACGATATGTAGATCGCCTTCCGAAACCAATACCGCACGAAAAGAAAATAGGTAACGATCTAGTCTTTACTAAGAATCCATAAGAATTCTCAAAGTATTAAGACTTTCATCGATCAAAAGAAAAAAGGAGAAGGAGAAGATAAAATGCATAAAGATAGTCAACTCACACTATCATTAATATCATTCATCTAATATTATGGATTCGTTTCTTTCAAACCTATCAACATCCTAGATCCAATGATATTAATGAAATGGAGGAAGAAGAATAAAATTCACAAAAGATAATCAACTCACACTATCATTAATATCATTCATCTAATATTATGGATTAGGTCATTTCAAACCTATCAACATCCTAGATCCAATGATATTAATGAAGTGGAGGAAGAAGGAAGCCAAAACAAGCATAAAAAAGGCAAAAAAACACATTCTGCCAGCAGTAAATCGATTTACCTCTGTAGGAAATCGATTTCCTGAGTGCGGAGTTCAAATTTTGAAAAAAAATAAGGTGGAAATCGATTTCCTACAGAGGGAAATCGATTTCCTGCACGCAGCACTCAAACAATCAGCATTAGGAGGCATAAAACTTGACTTAAGCAAACATACAAACACCTTATGATCACACATCAATTGGAGCACGAATTTTTCATCAATTCACCATCAAATAGGACCAATATAGCATCAAAGATGCATCACACACAAGCACAAAAGAATCACATTATGATAGATGAAAAAGGATGAAGAAAATTACCAAATCTTGAACAAAACTTAGATCTACTTCAAGAATCACCAACACAAATCTTGATCTCTCAACAATTGAAGAAAAAAGAGTGAAATGGATGGTGGTTTAGCTCAAAGTTTGTGAGGTTCAAGATGTGACTCACAAACTTTATGAAAGAACAAAGAGCTTTGGTGAATTTGGTAGGGATGAGGAGAGAAATTGCAAGGGGTTTTTTGGCTCTCAAAGCTTGAGAAATGAGAGAGTAGAGGGCTCTATTTATAGAATTGGAGCAAGAGTAGTGGCAAATTGGTCTTTTTGTGTTTGGTGATTAACTTGTGTTTAATTGGTGATTAAAGTGGCAATTAAATGGTAAGAAATGGTAAAATGAGGTTTAAGTGGGATTAATGAAGGGATTAATTTTGATGAGGTGGAAAATTGGTAAAATGATCAAATAAAAAAAGGTGCCAAAATGATGTCAAGCTTCCCTCTTTATATTTTTTTTGAATTTTGCGCACAGGAAATCGATTTCCCACAGGGGTAAATCGATTTCCACCTTCAAATTTTCAAAAATTGTTTTCTTGCACTGTTTTGATTTTTGCCCGATCTTTCACCTGTAAAATATAAACAAAAGAGACAAAACATATATTTTTTTTTTATTTTTGGTTAGTATAAACAAATAAAAAGGCTATAAATGCTCGATAATTCCCCTCAGAGATAATCACAGTATCAAAGGTAAAGCTTCACAATGGTGCTCTTGAATGCAAATGATGTATGATCTTAGGGTCAAAAATTGGGGTATGACAGGCCTATTAGAAAGTAGCGAGATGGATGGCTTTGGTTCCGACTGAAGTTTGTTGATACTCGAAGCTACACTTGTATGGACTGGACTTTCAGGACATTTTCGGTCGGTGATTCGATTGCTGAACTGAAATAAGTGCCTTCGAGAAAGGTCAATGATATAAGCTCCCTAGAACCCGATCTTTATCTAGGACATGTTGAACCAACTAAACTTCAGTGGGGAGGGTACTTACCTATGGATCCATGCAAGCCTTTAAACTTAAGGACACTTGTGTGACTTGTTTGTGTATGCTACTAACCCTTTGGTTTTCTTGCAGGATTTTCTTGTGGGACTCACTCGTCCTTACTATCTTACGCTTTGCCCGATGCACTGCATTCGCATAACATCATGACATCATAACATAGCATGTTAACTAACCCTTTCAAGGATCTTAGGAGTTTAGGGCGCCCAATCTCAGGTGCTCTTATCAAGGACTGAATTCCTATCAAGGGGCAAGAGGATTTATTTTCCTCTAGCCACATACCTTCCAGTTCAGAGACTCAGTACCTATCAGGGGGCAAGAGGATTTATCTTCCTCTAACCATATACCTTCAAATTCAGAAGTATAGGTATCCCAAATCAGAGGCGATGACCCACTCGATATGGTGAGCTTGATTCTCAAAGAAGGACGTCTAAGGGCGAGAGCCAAGATCATTCAGACGAAGCTGTGACTGATTCAATGTCAAAATGTCGCAAACTAAATTTCCTAAAGATCCTTGAAAACATTGAATTTGCATTCATAACATCATATAAAAGGTTTCCATAACAAGTCTCTCATCTTCTCTCGCTGTTTATTTCAGCACAAATGGATCTCGAGCAATCAGTCAAAGACCTTCAGGCTCAGAATGCCCAGTTCCAAGCTTTGATTATGAACTTGTCCAAGGGACAAGAAGAGGTGAAAACCCTCTTAACCAAGAAAGAGAAAAATCCCAGAAGATCTGTGGGTTTCCTTAACATAGGAAGAAGATTCCGAGGACCACTCAAGAAAGCTGAAGATGTCAAGGTTTCCGAAGGGGATGACGATGAACAAAAAGAAGACGCTAGTGTCAAAACTGATGCAAAGAGCAACCATGATTCTATCAAGACCTCTGAGGAAGAAGAGGACTATTACTATGAGGACGAACATCCTGATAACAAATACAAGCTGTTGGAAGAACGTATGAAAGCCATGGAGATTCAGAAGGTACCTGGGTTGGATTTTGAGGAGCTAGGACTCATCTCTGGAGTCGTCATCCCTCCGAAATTCAAGATTCCTACCTTCGCTAAGTATGACGGAGTCTCTTGTCCTAAACTGCACTTGAAGTCCTATGTGAGGAAGATTCCACCTCATACTGCTGATAAGAAGTTATGGATCCACTTTTTCCAAGAAAGCTTATTTGGAACTCAACTCGAATGGTACTATCAACTGGAGGATACCAATATCCGTACTTGGGAAGACTTGGCTGTTGCTTTCTATAAGCAATACCAATACAATGTTGATCTTGCGCCAATCCGCATGCAACTACAAAGCATGTCTATGGGCTCTTATGAAAGCTTCAAAGAGTATGCTAAAAAATGGAGAGACTTGGCTGGTAGAGTACAACCTCCGCTGGCTGACAGAGAATTGGTTGATATGTTTATGAGCATGCTGAATGGTACTTTATATAGTCATTTGCTGGGAAGTTCATCATCTGGATTCACCGAGCTTATACTGACTGGGGAACGTGTCGAGAATGGCATCCGAAGTGGTAAAATTCAAGCTGCTACATCCTCAGGCGTTACAAAGAAGCATTTCAATGGGAAGTCAGAGTCATATGATGTGTATGGTCAGAAAAAGAGTAACCATGACCAACCTATTGGGGCAGTGCTGATCTCCACGCCGGCGCCTCAAAAAGGTCGTCAAAACAAGCAAGACATGCCTAGGCGTCAGTTCACAAAGATCAATATGTCATTGGCTCAAGCATTATAGCACATGTTGAAGTCAGAGTTGATCACTTTAAAGGACCCCCCCTAAGAATCCTAGTACTTCTGCTCGTGGCTATAATCCCAATATGAGGTGTGCATATCACTCTGATACTCCTGGTCACGATACAAATAGTTGTTGGACATTGAGAACAAGATCCAAGATATGATCGATGCTGGGGAAATTGAATTTGATCCCCCTGAAACTCCTAACGTGATTTCTAATATCGTGGATGGCTAGAAGGAGGGACTTTCAGATCAATAGTTTTACTTTCATCTGCAATTTCTTTTCTGCTTGTTTAAACATTCGACTTATGATAGACATTATCTGTTTCAATAATCATCATTAGTGCATTGCATATGTTTGTCTTGAATAAATTATTTCGCTATCACTCATTTAAAATATGTTTTCAATTTGTTTTGTTTTGTGATATTCAACTCCTGCTAAGCTGTAAATCTTTTGAGGGAGGATGACAAAAATGATCCCGCGACTTCATACAGTGATGCTTTTGAACAGACTATGCTGACGATGTACAAGCATTGTTTCAATTCCTAAACAGTGGAGATATAAGGATGTTAATCCCTTGTAAACCCTTTTGAGCCTAAGGAGTAAAAGTTTTCTTTCATAAGCAATTTAAAACCCTTAATCATAACCAGGGGCAGGGTAGTTACTCAGTTAACTCAATTATACTAACCGTTGTTTACACCAAATAATGATGGGTTCCTGCAAACATTAAGTCAGGTAGTCAATATCCATCAAAAAGAAGAAGAGAAAAATTGTTAAGTCAAAACCTATGAAGGAGACTTATCAAAAATTGAAACATCCCGCTGACTCTAACCTCAAAATAAACAGTTCAGGCAAAAGTTAGGGATAATAAAGTAAAAAAAACAAAAGAGGTTGTTATAAATCCTAGACAAAAAAAAGAATATTACAAAAAAGGATGACTGTCTGTCCAAAATAAACTATCGTTGCTTTAACCATTATCAAATGTCAATGTTACGACTTCAAGATTTGCTAGGACTTAAACACAAAGTTAATTGAGCATAGGATCGAAGAACATCATGAAGATTGGGATTGGTACAAATAAACTTTGAGCCACTATCCTTTGTCTCTTAAACCGTGAACCAAGCCACGATACAACCCTTGAAAGTCCTAACTGAAGCATGGTTAGTTCGAAAGCATACTGTCACCAAAAGGGTATCCTGACTCCTTAAGGTCTGCCATAAACGCTGAGTTGATATTTCGTTTTTACAAATATCACGTTTTTACAAATATCACGCTTTTTCATCTTCTGTTTTAATGTTTTCCAAAAAAACTCAAGACAGACATATGCATTGCATCTCATGAATTCATTATTAAACATATTCTGCTACATAATTTCAAATGTTAGCAACAGGAAGAATCTGCACATGGTACAACTAATGACCAAAAGTCATCCCGATAGACGAAATATTTCAGAAGCAACACCTCATACAAGGGGCATGACATGGTTTATCCAATCAACCTGGGGCAGTCAGGTCAAGATTCCGAGAACCTCTCAGGGAATGCCAATTAATCTGGGGCAGTCAGGTCAAGATTCCAAACAACCCGGGGCATACACCCAAGTGGATCTGCAGCTACTTCCCAATCAACATGGGGCATCATCTTAAGTCTATGATTACTGAGGGCATGTTACCCATAGCACACACCTTATAAAGTCCTCGCAAGGCGAATTTCTTCAAATTCCCTAATAGCTGGGGCAAAGTTATGCAAGGCATGTTGAATACTTCGGTCAATACTCAGTAGTGTGTTCCAATCAATACGAGTTCGGGAATGAAAACTACTATAATCACTGGGGGAAATGTTCAAGTCATCTATGCCTTCCCACAGAGCCGGTTTCACAAGATTGTATCCCCACAGAGTAATCCTTAAGAAGATATCTTCAAATGTTCTTGTCCCAACAAAGACTTAGTTCCTCAACAGAGTTTACATCTTCGACACTGCTGGTTCCCCGACACTTTTCTCTTCAACAAACAGGGTTATTCATCTCTCTTATCCCCAGTCAGGGTGCGTCAAAGATCAATCATTCAAATGGCTCTCATCCCCAAGCAGAAATCATAAATCCCTAACTGAGCATCTTCAAAACAAGATCAGACATCAAAATCATAATGATATAGAGATTTATTTTCTTAATTAAGAAAAATCACTAATATACTCTAGATAGCACAAACATATTCATACATTGCATACATTACTTCATAATAAACATACAAGTTTCTCATTTATTTTGAGAAGACTTGTCACATAATACATGCATCATGACATTGCATAAAGACTAACTTTACCCTTTTCGGAATAGAGGTACAAGCAGACAAACAGTATCTCCAATCCAAGATCTAAATTCACCGATACAAATGGTGGAGACGATCATTCCAAGGTCTAATTCAGTTACCACGAACGATACTGACACGGTCAACATTCAAAGATCTAATTCGGTCACCACGAATGGTGCTGACACAATCAAAGAAAGAGAATAACTTAATCATGACACTCAATTCAGAAAAAAACATGACAATTGAGTCACAACAATGGAGTCACCACAAATAATCACGACAATGGAGTCACGACAACTGAGTCACGATAATGGAACCACGATAACTGAGTCACGATAATAGAATCACGACAACTGAGTCACGATAATGGAATCACGACAACTGAGTCACGATAATGGAATCACGACAACTGAGTCACGATAATGGAATCACGACAATAAAGTCACGACAATCGAGTCACGACAATGGAGTCACGACAATGGAGTCACGACAATAGAGTCAAAACAATAGAGTCACGACAAGGGAGTCACGACAGTTAAGTCACATATATAATCCCGATATTCAGTTCTGAAACGATCATAACAATGGGGTCACGACGATGGAGTCACGACAATTGAGCCCCGATAATACGACAATGGAGTCATGACAATAGAGTCATTACACTTCATACTCCCAACATCCAGATGGAATCTATAAGCCCATCTCCAATAGAATTTTTGTCAATGCCCAGATGGCATCTTTAAGCCCATCTCCAACAAACACTTCTCAATACTCTAAGCTCTGATATAGTCTAATGGACGAATCATTCTGACTCTCATATTATCAAAACCAGATGGCATCTTCGAGCCCATCCCTGATAACCTTCTGCCAACATCCGGATAACATCTTTAAGCCCATCTCCAAAAAAAAGGTCCATATCTCAGCAAAGGCAAATTTCTGGCTATTCTAGTGTTCAATCCTCTTCCACCTTCAGATACCGATTGGCATACAAACCACTCTACATCTTCAGGTTTAATAAGATTGAACAGGGGCAGCTGTCATACCCCAAAATTTGCCCATCTCATTTCACTTTTCAAGCTCATACCAAAGTTCAAGACTTAAGGACATACTCTCCTAAACAAAGGCTCAATGTACTAGGGTTTTGAATTCTCTGAAGAAAATTAATGAATCAAGGTCTCCAATGGATCTCATAGGGCTTATTAGGTTTCAAACTATCTCTATGACAAAATTCAAGCTCCAATTCTAAGGATTGCTCAATCAATTGCTCAGAAAGTCAACGGTCGACTAGTTTAACCTAAAAGTCAACTGTGGTCAAAGTACAGTCAAAATTCCTGATTTTTGGTCAACATCCTTATTTTTAAGTATCATTCATCCTTTGATCAAGGATTGATCATGATTCATCAAGAAAAGCTCAGAAACCAACAAAACTCATAGTTTCTAAATTAGGCTTTTGTAGGAGAAAGTCAACTGAACTTTGACCAGCCATAACTTTCACATGGAACATCAGAAATTTTCCATCCAAATCTCAATTTTAAGAGATATGGATCAAAAGATTATAGGTCCTTTTTGAAAGTCAACCAAAAGCAGTTTTTTGTCAAAGCCCATATCATCAAGATAAAATCCTCAAATGGAAACAAGCTTCCAAAGTAGCTTGTAAAGGACATCTTGAGGTTTCCAAAAGTCCTATAACTCTTCCATACCTTAAAAATTGAGGGAGATACGCCTTGTCAAAGTTGGACAATTTTAAGAGAAAAAATGTGAAGTAAAAAGCTCCAAAATGAATTTCCTTGCAAATAGGAACATGTTTTTAAGATCCAATTTCTTTCCTCATGATTTGTAGAGCCCAAAATCCAATAGCCACGAAATTATATGAATTATTTGATTTTATATGAATTTTTATTCATTTAAAAAGCAGTTAAAATCAAATATTCAAGGAACTATGGAAAAGAGTTTATTGGGATTTGATTTCCAATCAAATTCATTGAATTAAATAGCATATTTTCTATGTAATTTCGTGGAAACAAATTTGGTAAAGATTCGATAGGAAATTTGGCAAAAATAGAAACTTTAAGAATCATATTGAAATCAAATTTCAAGTAATTGATTCAAGAAGATTTGGTCCAAATTTTTAACCTAAAATCATTCTTCTATAAGAGCATAAGCTTTAAAAGCTTCAAGAAACCGTGGCCAAAATTGAAGGTAGCTGGTGGAGATTGTGTCCAATTCAGGCCGTTCCAGACATCAAGCAACATTCCTTGGGACTCATTGAAGCGTTCCAGACTATTACAGGTTACCAACATCTCTTGAAACGCGATTTCAAAGTCACGGTTTGTCTTCTTTTTTTCAAGTTTCGGTTTCTATCATTCACGCATCGTTAATACATTTTAATCATATGTGTGTGTTCGCATGAATGTATAGAAGGTTTCTGGATTGGTTATTTGAAGTTTAAGTGCAGGAAACACGGGTTGCCATTGTTAGGGTTTTAGAGTTTCGAACTGGGGCTTTACAAACAAGGAAAAATTAGACGAAACCAAGGCTATAGCCATGCTTAGGAGGCAATTTTGATTCGGTCTATGGTTTTATCTTGAATTTATATTATTTATGGTGGATTTTTGAAGGTTGTAGACCTATGGAAACGCTAAAAACCGTGGGCGAAGCTTCGTATGTTCGTGAGGAAGAAGAAGGTTGGCTGGCGCGCGACTTTGGTTTGAATTTTCAAACAATGTTTTTTTTCCATTTATTTTGTTCAATATTGAGATTATTAACAGCGAATGACTACAGTCTAGTTGGCCAGCGAGAGAGGCTAATAACCAAAGGGGAGCGTGTTCGATCCCCAGCGGTATGCCTTATTTTTATCATTTGCAAGTTTACACTTGCTTGCAGATCCAGTGCACCCGTTCTCCGCTGGCTTACGGTGCAACTTCGAATCTCCACCGTTGGAGATCTACTCGCCCAGATCTAAGGAACGTGGGAATGCTCCCCACCATGCACCATAAAGAACTCCTCACACTAGATCCAACACCCAGCTATGTTTCTCTTTCTTTTCTTTTTCTTTTATGGTTTTTTCATTATTATCTATTTTAATTTAATTAACCCTTTATTAGTTAATTATTTAGTTTTAATTAACAATTAAAATTGACACAATAATTAGGACAAGCATTTATCTAATGAATTAACTTTATATATATATATATATATATATATATATATATATATATATATTTAATTAGTTTAGGTAATTAGAGTTTTTCTTAGCCAATTTAATTTATTATATTAATCCGGTTTGTTAACTAAAATTAACCGACTAATTTAATCGGATTAATTAATTAGGTTTGACCAATAATTAATTAAATTAGGATAATGTTTCTTAATTAGGTTTTTAAACCTTTAGGTATGTATTGTCCATTAACCCTAATCTAGGTTTTTACCTGTTTTCTTTTATTAACCCTGTTTAACTTTTGCCTCATTCAGGGTTTGCCTCTTGCCTTGCTTTTTTTATTTGTTTGTCTAAATTATTACAATTTTAATTTTTGATCTGTTACATTATAAATGTTGTTGATCTTTAATGCACTAACTTTTCTCTTCTTCGCTCGTAATTTTCAAGGTTGATCAGGGGAGCGACGAAGGCGCGAGGCATGGGCATTAATTTGTCTTTTTATACTTTCCTATACTATTATTCTGTTTTTATTTCCCCATCCCCGCAAGTGTTTATTGTAATAGCGTAGGATGTTTATTTGTTGCCCTTTAATTTTATTTATGTTAACTGCGTGGTTAGTAATCTTATGGAGTGCAAGCCTTAAATCAAATTAGGATAACTAATTACAAGATAAATATCTGAATTGAATCACGTGATTGTTGCACCCACACACCTTTAGGGTAATCCCTCTTGTTTCCTGTTGCCCGTTGCCTCTAATTATACTAAAAATAGTCAAGTTCCTCGGATATATGATACCTTAGCTTGCTGCCTTCGAGTCAAAATCACCACATCCCTCCGATAAAAGATCATAGTCCCTTCGAGTTTCCTAAGATAAATATGATCTCGTCCCTCGATAAAATGGTGATAGTCCCTTCGAATGCTAAGGTATCCTTACTGTTGCCTAAAATGACTATTATATCCTTCCCTTAGACTACCCGCCCTCTTTATGGTAGGGACAGTCTTGTGGCGAACGATACTCTCGACGACCCTTTCACATCCAATTGAAAGACTTCCTGCCCTCTCATGGTATGGATAGACCCTTTCGCCCGGAAGACTTAAAGAACAAGAAAGAAAATCTTAGGGTAGGCGTTCTTAAATGCTTGCTCACACATTCAAACTTTCAAATTACTTTTCACGCCTCTTTTCAAATCAATTCAAAAAGCTACGCTTATTTACAAGCTAAAGTCCTTATTCAAAATCTTTTCAAACAATTTAAATAAACAAGTGAGCTAAGCAACTAAGAGCCCATGGAAAACCATGGATACAAAGGGTGCCTTAAAACTTCCCTTTGTATAACCTACCCCCGAACTCAAATCTCTTTCAAAAGGTCTTTCTTGTTCTTTTTGCCTTTCCAATTGGATAAAATAAAAGTCGGTGGCGACTCTTGCTATCCGCAACATTTTTAAAAGTCAGTTCTCCCACCGTATTACACATGGAAAGCTATTGTCATACCCCAAAATTTGCCCATCATATTTATTCATATTTCAGTCCCTCTAACTTTTCAAAATACTCAAAGATATACAAGAAGGAAGCGTGCAGTCTCTCTCTCCTGCACAACAACCCTCAAACTAGGGTTTTGATCTTCTCAAAGTAAAATCAGTTTCTGATACCTCAAGTGGATTCCATGGTATCTCATATGTCCCAAAGAATCCCTATGCCAAGTTTCAATCCCTGATTCAAAAGATTGCTCACTCAATGGCCTGAACGATCAATAATCGACTAGTTGACCTAAAAGTCAAACTATGGTCAAACCACAGTCAAAACTTCTGATTTTTGGTCAACATCCTCATTATGAAGTGTCATTAATCATGTGATCAAGGATTGATCATGATTCATCAAGGAGAGTTCAGAAATCAACAAAACCTAAAGCTTCTAAATTAGGGTTTTTGACATAAAAGTCAACTGAACTTTGACCGGCCATAACTTTCACATGGAACATCAGAAATTTCCCATCCAAAGCTCATTTTGAAGGAAATTGAGTTCTCTACAATTTTGTCTCTCACATGCCAAGGCCAAAAATGCTTCATTTGAGAGATATGAGCCAAAACAATGCAACCAAAAGGATCGCAAAAAAGTCGTTTTTACTCAAAGCTCATAACTTGAACATGGTAGACTCAATTGAGATGAAACCAAAAGGAGCTTTTAGAGGACTCTTTAAGCTTTCTAAAAAGCTCTAGATCATCCCCATATGATCAATATTGATTGAGTTATAGCTTACGCAAGTTGGTCGATTTTCAAGAAAAAACATAAAAACCTAAATGCATAGTTTTATGTTTTTAGGTTAATGGGCTTAGAATTTTGATGCCAAACATGTTTGTGACGCAAGATATGATCCCTAAAACCTATCCATAAACTTTCATCATTTTATTTTATTTTATTTGAATTTTATGCAATTAAAAGGAAAATACATGAAATAAAAAGTGAATTAAATGGATCAATACTTATAGCTTTTGCTTTGGATCATATTAAAGGCCCATGTATGCATCCACAAGACTCCAAATTCGTGGCCTAGGGTTATGGAGAGATTTTTTGCTAAAATTAGAAAGAATTAACATGTTTCTTTTCAAATATTTTTTCTCTCCTAATAACCTAATATCCAAGCCCACAAACAAACCTAATTGGTTCTCATATATATGCACAAGACTTCAGTAAGCAAGGGGATGAAATTGGGAGGAGAAAACTAGGGTTTTCAAAAAAGCAAAATTCTTAAGAAAGAGGTGCAATTCGTGATCAAATCTCCAGCAAGTTCCAACCGACCCCTGCCATTCAATCATCTTTTTGAGTATCCCAGGAGCTAATTCCAACCGTCTCTTGAGCCTGAAAGTGCCCAGGATCGTGCCTTTGAGGTTGCACCAATTTGGTGAGGTTTGAGAATTGTAGCCTTCGATTCAAATAATATACACTGATTATATGCATTCATACATGTTCATAATGTTGTTTTGAATCGAATTGATGCTTTGTTACTGAGTTTTCACGCAGGGATTGAAAAACACCATGGTTAGGGTTTGAAGGTTGCTTCCTTCGAAACCCACGTTTTCATGCCGTGTTCGTCCACATAAATGGTCCATCATGGTCGCAACATGTCTATAAGTAGATCTGGGCACTTATCTTGAATGGTTAACGTGAATTATTGGCGTTTCATGCTTGCAAATTATTTCCTTCGAATATGTTAAAATTCCGCAGGAAAATGTCTAGCTATTTCCGTAGGTATTATCGCAGGTATCTATGTAGAAGATGATGAATAGTATTCTTGGACCAGTCTCGTACAAGTGGCGCTGAATCAATGGTCAGTCAACCACCCAACTTTCCCTCCGCGCACGTGTCGTCCTTCCACTTGTTGGTCAAAGATTTCAACTTCCTCTCTCCAATAACCACTGGCCGAACGTGAACACAGAGGGACCCACCTCTGACTTTTTTACTTTTCCAATACACCATGTTTTTTTTTCAATTTTATATTTTTGTTTGGTTTACTTAACAGCAAGTGCAGCGTGGCTTAGTGATATAGGAGAAAGTTTGCAATCACAAGGTCCTGGGTTCTACTCCCAGCGACCTCAATTTATTTTTACAAGGTATCTGTTCATGGACTACGTGCGGCCAGGCTCGTGCACACCCATCATGCACCCGTCAATCACCATCGTCCGATCAACACAAAGCTAAATCTAAAGGACCAAGCAACAGCAGTCCACCATGGGTCTCCAAAAGTTCTCCACATCTGAACAAAGCTAAGCATTCTTTTATTTTATTTTTTTTTAAATCCTTTTATCTATTTCCTTTCCTTATTTTTATTATTATTGTTTTAAAAATTATTTTTACATATTATTTATTTATCAAATAATTATTTTCATGACTCTTTGACTTATTTAATCGAACCTTCGATTTTATTTTTAAATTTTTAAATTCTCAAACTTATTTATATTTAAATATTTTATGTTTAAAAACCCTGATTTTGATTTTTATCATCTCTTTTTATCATGATCATTAGTCACGGTCACTGCTATGATAGCATTGGTAGGTGTTATCCACTAGCGTTTTTATCCTTATAAACCTTTTTAGGTCACAATAAGTTTTCTTGGGTTTGTAAACCTTTTAGGGTTTGTGATCAATTAGGGTTTAGATCAGTCAAATACACTAACCTTTTTCTGTCTTTGAATTTTCAGGATTAATCAAGGTTCGTCCGCCCACGCGCCATGCCAATCAAAAAGCTAAGTTCCGACTCTTTTTCTTAAATTTAATTTTTATTAATTATTACATTTGCCTTATAGGTTCAACTAGGGTTTACTTCATCTGTTAAAGAATTCCGCCTACACTCACCCCTATTGTTTTTCTGTTTAATTCTCAGTTAATCAAAGTCGATCGGAGGTTCGAGGAATGTCAAAAGCTCAAGATGAATTAAATTAATGATTCGTTTATTTTATTTTATTTTCTGTTTTAACCCCCCATCCCCGCAGGTGTTTATTGAAATAGCGTAGGAAATTTTATTTTCTGCCTTTATTTTATTTTAATTGCGTGGTTAGTAATTTAGGGAGTGAAAACCATAAATTGAATCTAGAATCACCTAATTATAAGATAAATTCCATTGAAGTTAACCACCTGTTTGTGCCACACACGCACCTTTAGGGTAATCCCCCTGGTTGCCTTGTTACCTTATTACTGTTGCCTTGTTGCCTTAAATTTGTTGCCTAAGAATAGTCAAGTCCCTCGATTCCGAGGATACCTAAAGCAGATGTTGTCTTCGAAGTTATGGAAACTCCCTCGATGTTGCCTTATAAGAATAATTGTCCCAATTGCTAAGGTATCCTCGCATGATGCCTAAATTATCAAATGACTATTATATTCTTCCCTTAGACTACCTGCCCTCGTTATGGCAAGGGACAGTCTTATGGCGAACGATACTTTTTTCGATGACCCGAACATCCAATTGAAAGACTTCCTGCCCTCTTATGGTATGGATAGATCCTTTTCGCCTGAAAAGCTAAAAGAACGTTTTTTCAAACTTAGGGAAGTTGCTATTAATTGCTGGCTCAATTCAAATTCAAATTAAAAACTCTTTCCTACTTCTTTTCAAAGAATATTTTCAAAAAGACTACGCTTATTTACAAGCTAAAGTTCTTCTTCGAAAATCTTTTCAAACAATTCAAACATTTCAAACAAAGTGAGCTAAGCAATTAAGAGCCCATGGATAACCATGGATACAAAGGGTGCCTTACACCTTCCCTTTGTATAACTTACCCCCCGAACTCAAAATCTTTTTCAAAGGTCTTTCCTGTTCTTTTAGCCTTTCCTAATTGGATAAAATAAAAGTCGGTGGCGACTCTTGCTTAACCGCGACATTTTCGATATAAAAGTCAGTTCACCGTATTACAGAACTGGCGACTTTGCTGGGGATGCTTTCGATTAAAAGAGGGGTTACCTTAGAGCTTAGGATTCACTTTAATTGTTTGATTTGTCTGCTTTATATTTCAAAGGTTGTTTTGGGTATTTACTTGTGTGAAAGATCCTAACCCGGATCTGAGAACCTTAGGTAAATGGCATGAGACCAAGGAGACTGCACAGCGTATACTGATGTGGTTGATCTGGTAGCCATTGTTAGTGTGACACATTTGTTTGTCCTGGTGTTCCTTGGGATCTGACTTGAGGAAACACTTGGCTGTTGCGTGGTGTCATTAAGCACTAATTCGCCCTAGAACCCTAGTTGAACTTGACTTTGGCCTATTAGAAAGTAGCGAGATGGCTGGCTTTGGTTCCGACTGAAGTTGGTTGATACTCGAAGCTACACTCATATGGACTGGACTATCAGGACCTTCTTGGTTGGTGATTCGATTGCCGAACTGAGATTAGCGCCTTCGAGAAAGGTCAATGATATGAGCTCCCTAGAACCCGATCTTTATATAGAACAGGTTGAACCAACTAAACTTCAGTGGGGAGGGTACTTACCTACGAACTTCATGCAAGCCTCTAAACCTAAGGACACTTGTGTGACTTTTTTGTGTTTGCTACTAACCTTTGTTTTCTTGCAGGTTTTTGTTAAAGGACTTGTTCGCCCTCACTATTCCACGCTATGAGCTGCATTTGCATAACATACTAACCTTTGTTTCCTTGCAGGTTTTATTAAAGGACCTTTTTGCCCTTACTATCTCACGTTGTGCCTAATGAACTGCATTCGCATAACATCATGACATCATAGCATAACATGTCAACTAATCTTTTCAAGGATCTTGGGAATTTAGGGCACACAATTTCAGGTATCTCTATCAAAGGATGATGTCCTAATCAAGGGGCAAGAGGATTTATTTTCCTCTAGCCACATACCTTCCAATTCAAAGACACGGTACCTATCAAGGGGCAAGAGGATTTACTTTCCTCTAGCCATGTACCTTCAAATTCAGAAGTTCCCGAATCAGAGGCGATGACCCACTCGATATGGTGAGCTCGATTCTCAAAGAAGGATGTTCAAAGATAAAATTCAGAATTCTTCAAACAAAGACGCAACCAATCATTCTCTAACGTCGCAAACTAAATTTCCTATAGATCCTTGAAAATATTGCATTTGCATTCATAACATCGCATAGCAGGTTTCTCACAATAGGTATCCCATCCTCTCTTGATGTTTACTTCAGCCCAAATGGATTTCGAGCAATCAGGCGAACACCTTCAGGCTCAGAACATCTGATCTCAAACTTTGATTCTGAACTCAACCAAGGGGCAAGAAGAATTAAAGGCACTCATATTCTTGGGGTACAATTACAATCCGAGATGCGCTTATTATTCGAACAATCCTGGTTACGGTGTAAAGGATGGTAGACCGTTGAAGCGTGCCATTAAAGACTTAATCATGACACTCTAATCAGAAAAGACCACGACAATGAAGTCACGACAACTGAGTCACGACAACAAAGTCACAACAACTGAGTCACGACAACAAAGTCACGACAACTGAGCCACGACAATGAAGTCACGACAACTGAGTCACGATAACGGAATCATGACAATTGAGTCACGATAATGGAATCACGAAAACTGAGTCACGATAATGGAATCACGACAACTGAGTCACGATAATGGAATCACGACAACTGAGTCACGATAATGGAATCACGACAACTGAGTCACGATAATGGAATCATGACAACTGAGTCACGATAATAGAATCACGACAACAAAGTCACGACAACTGAGTCACGATAATGGAATCACGACTATTGAGTCACAACAATCAATTCACTCATATGATCCAGACACTCAGGGCAATCGAGCCAACGAATTCTAAACAACTACTATAGACCCAATGCGAGGTGCGCGTACCATTCCAACAGTCTTGGACATTACACAAACAATTGCTGGACGTTAAAGAATAAGATTCAAGATCTGATCAATGACGGAGAAATCAAATCCAACCCTCCTGAAACCCATGTGGTGATCACCGCTCCTATGCCTAGTCATGACAAGATTGATTGACATCTCGACGGACGAACTTTTGGATCGTTAGATCTACTTTCATTTGCAAGTTTCTTTTCTGTTTGTTTAAACATTTGACTCATGATAGACATTATCTGTTTTAATAATCATCATTAGTGCATTGCATATGTTTGTCTTGAATAAATTATTTCGTTATCACTCATTTCAAATTATGTCTTTATTCTGCATATGTTTTTGTGATATTCAACTCCTGCTAAAGTTGTATACCTTTTAAGGGAGGCTGATGAAAACTATACCGCAACCTCATACAGTATGCTTTTGAGCGGACTATGCTGACGATGTACAGGGATTTGTTCAATTCCTAAACAATGGAGATATAAGGATGTTAATCCCTCGTCAACTCCTTTGAGCCTAAGAAGTAGAAGTTTCTTTCTTGTACTAATCAAAACCCTTTGATCATAACCTGGGGCAGGGTAGTTCTCAGTTAATTTGGATGTGCATTCTATTTTAAGAGAATCAGTCAGTACACCTTTCAACAAAGGTTTCAATTACAAACGTTCATCCGCACACATACAAGAAGTGTTGGAGATGTCAATCAAAAGCCAATAATGGCTCATTAATCATTAAGCAAGGCGGTCAATATCTTCCAAAAAAGAAGAAAATGAAAAAACATATATACAAAGAAAAGCCTGCTAAGTCAAAAATCAAAAAAGGTGACTTAGGCAAAAATCAAGGCATCCCGCTGACTGTAATCTTAAAAATAAACAGTTCAGGCAAAAGTTAGGGATATCAAAAAGATGAAAACAGAGAAGTCAATAAATTCCTGAACAACACAATATTGTGACTACCAAAGGGAAGAAGTGACTGCCATCTCAAAAGTTCTCTTTGCTTGTGAACCATCAAAGGTGCAAATCCAAAAGTCTCTTGGAACCTGAATGCATAAGTTGAATTAACTGAGCTTAGGACTGAAGAACATCACGAAGAAGGGGATGGGTATAAATAAATTTTGAGCCATTATCCTTTGTTTCTTAAACCATGAACCAAGCCACGTTACAACCCTTGAAAGTCCTAATTGAAGCATGGTTAGTTTGAAAGCATACTGTCACCAAAAAGGTATCTCGACTCCTTAAGGTTTACTACAAATGCTAAGTTGATATCCTGTTTTTATAAACATCACGTTGTTACAAATATCATGTTTTTACAAATATCGCGCTTTTACATCTCTTGCTTTAATGTTTTTTCAAAAAAAACTCAAGACAAACGTATGCACTGCATCTCATGAATTCATTATTAAATGTATTCTGCTACATAATTTCAAATGTTTGCATCAGAAAGAGCTTGCGCAAGGTACAACTAATGACTGGAAGTTATCCCGACAGACAAGATTACTCCGAGAAGCAATGTCTCCTACGAATACAAGGGGCATGACATGTTTTGCCCAATCAATCTGGGGCAATCAAGTCAAGGTTCCAAGAATCTCTCAAAAGCCAAACAGTCAGGGGCATCATCCTAAGTTTACGATTACTAGGGGCATGTCGCCTACAATATATAAAGTCCCCACGAAGTGAATCTCTTCAAGTTCCTACTAGCAGGGGCAAATCTATGAAAGTCTAGTTTGACATCTTGATCAATACTTAGCGGTGTGTCCTAATCAAATCCAGGAATGGTAGTTACTATAATACTGGGGGCAACTTTCACCCATGTCTCCCCACAGAGTCGGATTCACGATATCATATCCCCACAGAGTAATCATTAAGAAGATATCTTCAAAGGCTCTCGTCTCGATAAAGACATGGCTCCCTAACAGAGTTTACATCTTCAACACTGTCGGTTCTCCAATATTGTGCTCTTCTCCAACATGGTTTATTAATATCCCCAATCAGGGTACACCAGGTTACTGATCATCCCCAAGCAGAAACTTTAAATCCCCAACTGAGAATCTTCCAGACAAGATCAGACAATAAAATCACAAAGACATAGAGATTTATTTTCTCATTCGACATAAATCGTATTCACATATCATGTGTCATAAACATATTCATACATCGCATACATATTGAACTCACGCATAACATACAAAGTTTCTCATTTATTTTGAGGGACTCTTTACATAATACATGCATCATGATATTGCATAAAGACTAACTATACTTATTGCAGGATATAGGTACCGACAAATGAACGAAACCTCCAACTTTCCAAGATCTAATTCAGCTACTACGAACGGTACTGACACGGTCAACGCTCGAAGATCTAATTCATTTACCACGAACGGTAATGACACGATCATTTTCAAAGATCTATTTCAGTTACTACAAACGGTACTGACACGGTCAACTCTCAGAGATCTAATTCTATCATCACGAATGGTGTAGACACGATCACTGACCTTCCCAGTCTAATTCGGTTACTACGAACAGTGCTGACACGACAAGAGAATCTAATTCTATCATCACGAACGATGTAGACACGATTATCTCTCCAAGATCTAATTCGGTTACTACGAATGGTGCTGACACGATCGACCTTCAAAGATCTAATTCTATCATCACAAACGGTGTAGACACGATCATCTTCCAAAGTCTAATTCAATTACTACGAACGGTGCTGACACGACCAACTCTCCAAAAATCTAATTCATCTACTACTTCTCAAACACTTCAGTCTCGACATCTGGATGGCATCTTTAAGCCCATCTCCAAAAAATATTCCTCAATACAAAAAAAATTCAGCCTAACGCACGACATTCGAGACATCTACGGATGCAATTTGGATTAGTCTAACGCACGACTCATCCATCAGCCTAACGCACGGCATTCCAGACATCTACGGATGAAATTTGGATTAGTCTAATGCACGACTTATTCTTCGACCTAACGCACGGTTTTCCAAACATCTACGGATGCAAATTGGATTCAGTCTAACGCACGACTAATCTTTCGACCTAACGCACGGTTTTCCAGACATCTGTTGATGCAAACTAGACCCAGTCTAACGTACGACTCAACTTAAGTCTATCAAGCTGAATGGCATCTTTAATCATACACTTGGATGGCACCTTCAAGCCCGTCTCCAAAAAATCCCTTCACCATCATCAAGGGCAAATTTCTTGGTATTTTAGTGTTCAATCCTCTTCTACCTTCAGATTCCATCAGGCACACAAGCCAATCTACATCCTCAGGTATAAGAAGATTGAACAGGGGCAGCTGTCATACCCCAAAATTTTCCCATCATATTTATTCATATTTCAGTCCCTCTAACTTTTCAAAATACTCAAAGATATACAAGAAGGAAGCGTGCAGTCTCTCTCTCCTACACAACAACCCTCAAACTAGGGTTTTGATCTTCTCAAAGTAAAATCAGTTTCTGATACCTCAAGTGGATTCCATGGTCTCTCATATGTCCCAAAGAATCCCTATGCCAAGTTTCAATCCCTGATTCAAAAGATTGCTCACTCAATGGCCTGAACGATCAATAATCGACTAGTTGACCTAAAAGTCAAACTATGGTCAAACCACAGTCAAAACTTCTGATTTTTGGTCAACATCCTCATTATGAAGTGTCATTCATCATGTGATCAAGGATTGATCATGATTCATCAAGGAGAGTTCAGAAATCAACAAAACCTAAAGCTTCTAAATTAGGGTTTTTGACATAAAAGTCAACTGAACTTTGACCGGCCATAACTTTCACATGGAACATCAGAAATTTCCCATCCAAAGCTCATTTTGAAGGAAATTGAGTTCTCTACAATTTTGTCTCTCACATGCCAAGGCCAAAAATGCTTCATTTGAGAGATATGAGCCAAAACAATGCAACCAAAAGGATCGCAAAAAAGTCGTTTTTACTCAAAGCTCATAACTTGAACATGGTAGACTCAATTGAGATGAAACCAAAAGGAGATTTTAGAGGACTCTTTAAGCTTTCTAAAAAGCCCTATATCATCCCCATATGATCAATATTGATTGAGTTATAGCTTACGCAAGTTGGTCGATTTTTAAGAAAAAACATAAAAACCTAAATGCATAGTTTTATGTTTTTAGGTTAATGGGCTTAGAATTTTGATGCCAAACATGTTTGTGACCCAAGATATGATCCCTAAAACCTATCCATAAACTTTCATCATTTTATTTTATTTTATTTGAATTTTATGCAATTAAAAGGAAAATACATGAAATAAAAAGTGAATTAAATGGATCAATACTTATAGCTTTTGCTTTGGATCATATTAAAGGCCCATGTATGCATCCACAAGACTCCAAATTCATGGCCTAGGGTTATGGAGAGATTTTTTGCTAAAATTAGAAAGAATAACATGTTTCTTTTCAAATATTTTTTCTCTCCTAATAACCTAATATCCAAACCCACAAACAAACCTAATTGGTTCTCATATATATGCACAAGACTTCAGTAAGCAAGGGGACGAAATTGGGAGGAGAAAACTAGGGTTTTCAAAAAAGCAAAATTCTTAAGAAAGAGGTGCAATTCGTGATCAAATCTCCAGCAAGTTCCAACCGACCCCTGCCATTCAATCATCTTTTTGAGTATCCCAGGAGCTAATTCCAACCGTCTCTTGAGCCTGAAAGTGCCCAGGATCGTGCCTTTGAGGTTGCACCAATTTGGTGAGGTTTGAGAATTGTAACCTTCGATTCAAACAATATACACTGATTATATGCATTCATACATGTTCATAATGTTGTTTTGAATCGAATTGATGCTTTGTTACTGAGTTTTCACGCAGGGATTGAAAAACACCGTGGTTAGGGTTTGAAGGTTGCTTCCTTTGAAACCCACGTTTTCATGCCGTGTTCGTCCATATAAATGGTCCATCATGGTCGCGACATGTCTATAAGTAGATCTGGGCACTTATCTTGAATGGTTAACGTGAATTATTGGCGTTTCATACTTGCAAATTATTTCCTTCGAATATGTTAAAATTCCGCAGGAAAATGTCTAGCTATTTCCGTAGGTATTATCGCAGGTATCTATGTAGAAGATGATGAATAGTCTTCTTGGACCAGTCTCGTACAATGGCCAGTCAACCACCCAACTATCCCTCCGCGCGCGTGTCGTCCTTCCACTTGTTGGTCAAAGATTTCAACTTCCTCTCTTTAATAACCACTGGCCGAACGTGAACACAGACGGACCCACCTCTGAATTTTTTACTTTTCCAATACACCATGTTTTTTTTCAATTTTATATTTTTGTTTGGTTTACTTAACAGCAAGTGCAGCGTGGCTTAGTGATATAGGAGAAAGTTTGCAATCACAAGGTCCTGGGTTCTACTCCCAGCGACCTCAATTTATTTTTACAAGGTATCTGTTCATGGACTACGTGCGGCCAGGCTCGTGCACACCCATCATGCACCCGTCAATCACCACCGTCCGATCAACACAAAGCTAAATCTAACGGACCAAGCAACAACAGTCCACCATGGGTCTCCAAAAGTTCTCCACATCTGAACAAAGCTAAGCATTCTTTTATTTTATTTTTTTTTAAATCCTTTTATCTATTTCCTTTCCTTATTTTTATTATTATTGTTTTAAAAATTATTTTTACATATTATTTATTTATCAAATAATTATTTTCATGACTCTTTGACTTATTTAATCGAACCTTCGATTTTATTTTTAAATTTTTAAATTCTCAAACGTATTAATATTTAAATATTTTATGTTTAAAAACCCTGATTTTGATTTTTATCATCTCTTTTTATCATGATCATTAGTCACGGTCACTGCTATGATAGCATTGGTAGGTGTTATCCACTAGCGTTTTTATCCTTATAAACCTTTTTAGGTCACAATAAGTTTTCTTGGGTTTGTAAACCTTTTAGGGTTTGTGATCAATTAGGGTTTAGATCAGTCAAATACACTAACCTTTTTCTGTCTTTGAATTTTCAGGATTAATCAAGGTTCGTCCGCCCACGCGCCATGCCAATCAAAAAGCTAAGTTCCGACTCTTTTTCTTAAATTTAATTTTTATTAATTATTACATTTGCCTTATAGGTTCAACTAGGGTTTACTTCATCTGTTAAAGAATTCCGCCTACACTCACCCCTATTGTTTTTCTGTTTAATTCTCAGTTAATCAAAGTCGATCGGAGGTTCGAGGAATGTCAAAAGCTCAAGATGAATTAAATTAATGATTCGTTTATTTTATTTTATTTTCTGTTTTAACCCCCCATCCCCACAGGTTTTTATTGTAATAGCGTAGGAAATTTTATTTTCTGCCTTTATTTTATTTTAATTGCGTGGTTAGTAATTTAGGGAGTGAAAACCATAAATTGAATCTAGAATCACCTAATTATAAGATAAATGCCATTGAAGTTAACCACCTGTTTGTGCCACACACGCACCTTTAGGGTAATCCCTCTGGTTGCCTTGTTACCTTATTACTGTTGCCTTGTTGCCTTGAATTTGTTGCCTAAGAATAGTCAAGTCCCTCGATTCCGAGGATACCTAAAGCAGATGTTGCCTTCGAAGTTATGGAAACTCCCTCGATGTTGCCTTATAAGAATAATTGTCCCAATTGCTAAGGTATCCTCGCATGATGCCTAAATTATCAAATGACTATTATATTCTTCCCTTAGACTACCTGCCCTCGTTATGGCAAGAGACAGTCTTATGGCGAACGATACTTTTTTCGATGACCCGAACATCCAATTGAAAGACTTCCTGCCCTCTTATGGTATGGATAGATCCTTTTCGCCTGAAAAGCTAAAAGAACGTTTTTTCAAACATAGGGAAGTTGCTATTAATTGCTGGCTCAATTCAAATTCAAATTAAAAACTCTTTCCTACTTCTTTTCAAAGAATATTTTCAAAAAGACTACGCTTATTTACAAGCTAAAGTTCTTCTTCGAAAATCTTTTCAAACAATTCAAACATTTCAAACAAAGTGAGCTAAGCAATTAAGAGCCCATGGATAACCATGGATACAAAGGGTGCCTTACACCTTCCCTTTGTATAACTTACCCCCCGAACTCAAAATCTTTTTCAAAGGTCTTTCCTGTTCTTTTAGCCTTTCCTAATTGGATAAAATAAAAGTCGGTGGCGACTCTTGCTTAACCGCGACATTTTCGATATAAAAGTCAGTTCACCGTATTACAGCTATCGTTGACAAGCTTGTGGTCG